>NC_057805.1:83560797-83873046 GCF_018294505.1 Triticum aestivum
AAGTTCGCTTCTTTTCAGCTCAAGGACCAAGCTGCTGATTGGTTTCAGCAATACAAAGATTCCAGAGGAGGTCGTGTGATCACTTGGACTGACTTCTGTCGGGACTTCAAAGCGCACCACATTCCACAAAGTGTTGTTGAGAGCAAGCGTGAGGAGTTCCGCAATCTCAAGCAAGGCAACATGTCTGTGTATCAATACAACATCCAGTTTCAGAAACTTGCTCGCTTCACTAAACAAGACGTTCCTGATGAAAAGAGCATGATCTATCACTTCAGAGGTGGCCTTAGAGAGGATCTGCAGTTAGCTCTCGTTCTTGTTGAGCCTACTCAGTTTGATCAATTCTATAATATGGCACTGAAGCAAGAGGCTGCTCAGCTCAAGTGTGAGGCTTCTAAGAAGAGAGTCAGAGACGCAGTTCAGTCTTCTTCTTCCTCACTTGTGGCAGCTAAGCAACAGAAGTTCTGGTTGCCTCCTCCTCCTCCGTTTCGTCAGCCTTACCAGCAGAAGAACAAAGGTGGCCATGGTTCTTCCAACTCTTCCAACTCTGGCTATCAGAACAAGTCTCAGAATCAAGCTCCAAAGTCCAATGCTCCTTATCACCGTCCACTCTCAGAGGTGACTTGCAACAAGTGTCAGCAGAAAGGTCACTATGCTAACAAGTGCTTCAACCAAAGGCGCCTTCCGCTTCCTCCTCCTGTCAGATCTTCCAGCAATGCAGTGGTCAAGCATAATCCAAAGTCTGCAAAGGTGAACATGATGAATGCAGCTCAAGCGGAGGAATCTACTGATGTGATAATGGGTAATCTTCCTGTTAACGATATTCCTGCAAAAGTCTTATTTGATACTGGTGCTTCGCTCTGTTTCATGTCAAGACCATTTTTGCCAAGCATGAATTCACTTGTTCACATCTGGGTAAACCCATGGATGTCGTTTCTCCGGGTAAACGTTTGAGTTCTAGTATGATGGTTCCGGATGTTTCCATCAAGATGGGAAACTATAAATTTCTGTCTTCTCCAGTTGTTCTTGGTGACTCGGATATTGATCTTATTCTCGGGATGGACTGGCTTTCTAAGCACAAGGCTCAACTTGATTGTGCTGCCAGGGAAATTCAATTGACACACTCTTCTGAGGATGTGATTATTTATGCCGCTTGCGATGAAACCATTCGGTTATTTTCTCTCAATGAGAAGGGCGAATTGAATGCCATCTCTCAAATTCCAGTCGTTTGTGAGTATCAAGATGTCTTTCCAGAAGAGCTTCCGGGTATGCCTCCTCACCGGCCAGTTGAGTTCGTTATCGAACTTGAGCCTGGCACTGAACCCGTTTGCAAGCGTCCATACAAGCTTGGACCTAACGAGCTGAAGGAATTGAAGAAACAGCTCGATGAACAAGAGCGTCTGGGTTTGATCAGACCGAGTTCTTCTCCATGGGGTTGTGGTGTTCTTTTTGTCAAGAAGAAGGATGGCACGGACCGACTTTGTGTCGACTACCGTCCATTGAACAAGAAGACAATCAAGAACAAGTATCCACTTCCCAACATCAATGAGCTATTCGAGCAACTCAAAGGTGCTAAA
This sequence comes from Triticum aestivum, assembly GCF_018294505.1. Lineage (NCBI taxonomy): Eukaryota > Viridiplantae > Streptophyta > Magnoliopsida > Poales > Poaceae > Triticum > Triticum aestivum. The sequence goes on from NC_057805.1 coordinate 83,562,372, forward strand.
GTATTCTCCAAGCTTGACCTTCGTATGGGTTATCATCAGATTCGCATTCGTGAAGAAGATATTCCCAAGACAGCATTCAGAACAAGCTTTGGTTCTTATGAATATACTGTCGTGTCTTTCGGCCTTGTCAATGCTCCTCCAGTATTCTCTCGGATGATGAATTTCATCTTCAACCCCTATACCAATGAATTCGTCCTGGTGTATCTCGATGATATCTTGGTCTTCTCCAAGAATAAGAAGGATCATGCCAAACATTTGCGATTGGTGCTCGACAAGCTCAGAGAGTATCAATTCTATGCGAAGTTCTCCAAATGTGAGTTTTGGCTCGATGAAGTTCTTTTCCTTGGTCACATCATCTCTGCCAAGGGCATCGCTGTTAACCCCGAGAAGGTGTCCGCAATTGTGAATTGGGAACCTCCTCAGAATGTCAAGCAGCTCCGCAGTTTTCTTGGTCTTGCAAGCTATTGCCGAAGATTCGTTGAGAATTTCTCTAAGATTGCAAAGCCTCTTTCCAACCTCCTCCAGAAGCATGTGAAGTATGTCTGGTCTCCTGAGTGTGACGTTGCTTTCAACACTCTCAAAGAGAAACTAGTCACAGCTCCTGTCTTGACTCCTCCTGATGAATCCAAGCCATTTGAAGTTTTCTGTGATGCTTCTCTCCAAGGTCTCGGTGCTGTGTTAATGCAAGAGAAGAAAGTTGTGGCCTATACCTCTCGTCAGTTGAAGCCCAACGAGAAGAACTACCCCACTCACGATCTTGAGTTGGCGGCAGTTGTCCATGCATTAATAACGTGGAGACATCTCTTGTTGGGAAGACAAGTGGACATTTTCACCGATCACAAGAGTCTCAAGTACATCTTCACTCAGCCCAACCTCAACCTCAGGCAGACTCGATGGGTCGAAATGATTCAAGAGTACAATCCGAGTATTGAATATACTCCAGGCAAGGCCAATGTCATTGCAGATGCTTTAAGCAGGAAGGCTTATTGCAACAGCTTAATTCTCAAGCCATTCCAACCGGATCTTTGTGAAGCTTTCCGCAAGCTGAATCTCCAAGTTGTTCCTCAAGGCTTTCTTGCCAACCTCATAGTCTCTCCTACTTTGGAAGATCAAATTCGTGAGGCACAACTTCTTGATGCCATGGTGAAGAAGGTGAAACGTGGTATCGACAAGGGTCTTTCCAAATACAAGTGCTATCGCATTGATGACAGAGACACTTTATTCTTCGAGGACCGGATTGTGGTTCCTAAAGGTGATCTAAGGAAAGTCATAATGAACGAGGCGCACAATTCTCTCCTTTCCATTCATCCTGGAAGTACGAAGATGTACCATGACCTCAAGCAGTCGTATTGGTGGACTCGAATGAAGCGAGAAATTGCTCAATTCGTGAATGAATGTGATGTCTGTCGAAGAGTGAAAGCAGAACACCAACGACCAGCTGGTCTCCTCCAACCTCTTGCTATCCCAGAATGGAAGTTTGATCATATCGAAATGGACTTCGTGACTGGTTTTCCAAAGTCCAAGCGCGGAAATGATGCTATCTTCGTTGTCATCGACAAGCTTTCTAAAGTGGCTCATTTCCTTCCAATCAAAGAATCCATCACAGCAGCTCAGTTGGCAGAGCTATACACCTCCAGAATTGTCTCCTTGCACGGCATTCCACAATTGATTTCTTCAGATCGTGGAAGCATCTTCACCTCTAAGTTCTGGGACTCCTTCCAGAAGGCCATGGGCACAAACATTCGCTTCAGCACAGCTTTCCATCCTCAAACTAGTGGCCAAGTCGAGCGAGTCAATCAAATTCTTGAAGATATGCTCAGGGCTTGTGTCATTTCCTTTGGCATGAAATGGGAAGATTGTCTTCCATATGCCGAATTCTCCTACAACAACAGCTTCCAAGCAAGTTCGGGCAAGGCCCCATTCGAGATTCTCTATGGCAGAAAGTGCCGTACTCCTCTCAATTGGTCAGAGACTGGTGAACGCCAACTTCTTGGCAATGACTTAATCACTGAAGCTGAAGAAATGTGTAAAGTCATCCGTGATAATCTCAAAGCCGCGCAATCGCGCCAGAAGAGTTACTATGATAGTAAGCACCGTGATTTGGCTTTCGAGATCGGAGACCATGTCTACCTCCGCGTCTCTCCAATGAAAGGCACTCGTCGCTTCGGTATCAAAGGGAAGCTTGCCCCTAGATACGTGGGTCCTTTCAAGATCATTGGCAAAAGAGGCGACCTCGCCTATCAACTTGAGCTTCCTTCCAACTTCGCGAACGTGCACGATGTGTTCCACGTGTCACAGCTCCGCAAGTGCTTCAAGACGCCTGAGCGCACTATCAACTTCGAAGAGATTGACCTCCAAGAAGATTTGTCTTATCATGAGCACCCCGTTGCTATTCTTGAAGAAACTGAGCGCAAGACTCGCAACAAGTCAATCAAATTCCTGAAAGTGAAGTGGTCGCACCATTCCGACCGGGAAGCCACCTGGGAACGCGAGGACCATCTCCGTTCCGAATATCCGGAGTTCTTTCAGTCCTAGATCTCGGGACGAGATCCTCTCGTAGTGGTGGAGTGTTGTAACACCCCGGATGTAACTTTCCATATTTGTAACTCCGACTCTTGCCATTTTCGGCTATGTGTTATGATATTCCCTCCGTTGTCGGGTTTTGTCTTTCGTTTTGCATTTTCTTCATGTCATGCATTTCATATCATGTCATCATGTGCATTGCATTTGCATACGTGTTCGTCTCATGCATCCGAGCATTTTCCCCGTTGTCCGTTTTGCAATCCGGCGCTCCCATCTCCTCCGGTGCACCCCTTTTGTTTCCTTTCGTGAGCGGGTGTCTAACGTTCTCGGAATGGACCAAGGCTTGTCAAGTGGCCTTGGTATACCACCCGGAGACCACCGGTCAAGTTTCGTTCCATTTGGAGGTCGTTTGGTACTCCAACGGTTAACTGGGCATCCGCAAAGTCCATTTGTGTGTTGCAGCAAAACCCCCTCAAAAACCAGCCCAAAACCCACCAAACTCTCTTCCATGCTCTAGGTCGTTCGATCACGATCGTGTGGGCGAAAACCGCACCTTATTTGGACTCTCCTAGCTCCCTCTACCTATATAATTGCATCTCTCCCGAATTTACATTCGCAGTCCAACCCTAGTCCCCTTCCCTCTCCGCGGGCGGACGTGTCCGTACTGCCGCCGGACGAAATCGCGCTGCCGCCCTGACGAATCAGACGCCGCCACGTCGCCCGCCGGATCTCCCACCCCCGCGGCCCGCCAGGCCCGCCGCGGGCCCGCAAGCCCGAGCCGCCGACGCCCGTCTCCGCCCTCGCCCGCGAGCCGCCGCCGCCTGCGCGCCTCCCTCCGCCGCTCCCGCACCTCCACCGCGCGCCGGCCGGCCCGCCGCCTCGCCATCGCCCGCCGGCGCAACGCCGCCGCCGCCGCGCCACTGCGTCCGCCGCCGCGCCTGACGCCGCGCCCGCCGGCCACCTCTCCTTCCTCCGGCGCCCAACCTCCGGCCTCTCCCTCCTCTCTCCGGTGAAGGCCGCCCGCGCCGCCGCTCGGGAACCCTAGCCCGGCTTCGATCCGATATGGGTCAACGCTCGAAGGTTGACTTTCCCCGAGACCCTGAAAATCTTCCAAGTCATTATTTTTCTCAGCAAGTACCCCTGTTCAACATTGCATAACTCTCTGCACATAGCTCCGTTTCACGCGTGTAATATGTAGAATTGTTCGTCTCATGATGCTCTACATTTTGTTCAATTGCACCATGTTCATTAGAGGCCATCTTGATGCCCAAATCTCTGGTGCAAGAGTGCTACCTGCTGTTATCTGCTGGTTCTTATCAGAACTTGGAGAATTGTCATTTTTGTATCATTTAATCTGTGCATCTTATGGGCATGAACTCTACATGTGTTTTGTTGTATGCCATGCCATCTTTCCATTGGTGTATGCCATGTATTTTTGTGATCTCTGTGGTGACTAGCACAAGCATGCAAACTAGGCCCCGTAATGTTTCTGATTCCAGGGACAGTGATTTCTCTAAGTCCTTGTCTGCTGTTATTTTGTTGCCATGTAAACTTGATGCTACAGAGATATCCATGCATATTTTGGAGATGTTCATTAAGGATGTTTTGTAGCTATAGTTTTAATTGATACATTAATGCCCTTGTTTGCAATTATGGAGTGCCATAGCATGACTCAATCGTGCTCTACTTTTGCTATAAAATATTTCTGGCAGATTGTTTACGTGTTATTCAATTTTGCCAAGCTTATTGTAGTTGATCCATACATGCTATGGATTTTCTCTTGCCATGGATAGCTTCATAAACATGCCATCTTTCTGTAGGTATGCTTGTTTTTTAATGCATTGCTTTGTGGTGAGTGCATCAAGCTCACCAAGATGCCTTCATATTATTGTTTCTGCCATGCTCTGTTTTCTGCTAAGTCTGAAACCTGATAACGAAACTTGCTATGTTTACATGGTTGCCATCATATCTTTTGGTCCTTTTTGGCTTATGGTCAGTAAGGGAATTTTGTCATATGCATCTAGTAGAATAACGCCATGCTTTGTTTTGCCATGTTAAGTTCCTGTAGCATGTTGGTTTCGTACTCTGAACATTGCTACCTGATGCTGTTTTCTGCCATGTCCAGTAATTTCACTAAGTCTGTGAACCTGTTCTCTTTTGCACTTTTGCCATGCTTGTTTGAGCTTGTTATGTTGTGATCTAGCCGTAGCTCAGTGTTCATCTTTTGTCAAGCATCTCCTGTAGTTTACTGCCATATGCTTTGTTGCTATGTTGGAGTGCTGTAGCATTATCGCTTATTGTATTTTAAGTGCTATCATGCTGTTAATCACAGATTCGTGTCATTCTTGTTTTGCTTGCCATTTGCAAACCGTGCATCCGTTTCCGGTGATCTTTATATCGATTTCGACCGAAATCATCTCATCTTTCCAGTGGCATGCTTGGTTTTCCAAGTTACTGCCTTTTTCATCATTTTCCTTCCGGAGCACGCATATGCATCGCATATCATATCTTGCATATCATACATGTTTTGCATCATGTTGCTTGTGCATTTCTCGTGATTGATTGTGGTTCCGTTTCTTGTGTTCTTGTCTTGGGTAGAGCCGGGAGACGAGTTCATGAACGAGGAACCTGTTGAGTACGCTTACGAGGATCAAGCTTTCGACAACTCTGAGAACCTTGCAGGCAAGATGACCACCCCTCGAAATCACTTCTATCTTTGCTTTGCTAGTTGTTCGCTCTATTGCCATGCTGCGCTACCTATCACTTGCTATATCATGCCTCCCATATTTGCCATGTCAGCCTCTAACCATCCTTTCCTAGCAAACCGTTGTTTGGCTAAGTTACCGCTTTTGCTCAGCCCTTCTTATAGCGTTGCTAGTTGCAGGTGAAGTTGAAGTTTGTTCCATGTCGGAACATGGATTTGTTGGGATATCACAATATCTCTTATTATATTTATGCATCTATATATTTTGGTAAAGGGTGGAAGGCTCGGCCTTATGCCTGGTGTTTTGTTCCACTCTTGCCACCCTAGTTTCTGTTATACCGGGATTATGTTCCTTGAGTTTGCGTTCCTAACGCGGTTCGGTGATTTATGGGACCCCCTTGACAGTTCGCCTTGAATAAAACTCCTCCAGCAAGGCCCAACCTTGGTTTTACCATTTGCCACCTAAGCCTTTTCCCCCGGGTTTTCGCGAGCCCGAGGGTCATCTTTATTTTAACTCCCCCGGGCCAGTGCTCCTTCGAGTGTTGGTCCAAACCGAGCAGCCTGCGGGGCCACCACGGGGAAACTCGAGGACTGGTTTTACTCGTAGCTTGACTTATCCGGTGTGCCCTGAGAACGAGATATGTGCAGCTCCTATCGGGATTTGTCGGCGCATCAGGCGGCTTTGCTGGTCTTGTTTTACCATTGTCGAAATGTCTTGTAAACCGGGATTCCGAGACTGACCGGGTCTTTCCGGGAGAAGGTTTATCCTTCGTTGACCGTGAGAGCTTATGATGGGCTAAGTTGGGACACCCCTGCAGGGTATTATCTTTCGAAAGCCGTGCCCGCGGTTATGAGGCAGATGGGAATTTGTTAATGTCCGGTTGTAGAGAACTTGTCACTTGACCCAGTTAAAATACATCAACTGTGTGTGTAGCCGTGATGGTCTCTTCTCGGCGGAGTCCGGGAAGTGAACACGGTTTGAGTTATGAATGACGTAAGTAGGAGTTCAGGATCACTTCTTGGTCATTGCTAGATGACGACCGTTCCGTTGCTTCTCTTCTCGCTCTCTTTTGCGTATGTTAGCCACCATATATGCTTATTGCCGCTGCAGCTCCACCTCATTACACCATTCTTTCCTATAAGCTTAAATAGTCTTGATCTCGTGGGTGTGAGATTGCTGAGTCCTCGTGACTCACAGATTCTACCAAAACAGTTGCAGGTGCCGACGATGCCAGTGCAGATGATGGGATCGATCTCAAGTGGGAGTTCGATGAGGAACGTGGTCGTTACTATGTGTCTTTTCCTGATGATCAGTAGTGGAGCCCAGTTGGGACAATCGGGGATCTAGCATTTGGGGTTGTCTTATTTTCATCTGGTTTTTGACCGTAGTCGGTCTATATGTGTGTATTCTGGATGATGTATGAATTATATTTATGTATTGTGTGAAGTGGCGATTGTAAGCCAACTCTTTATCCCATTCTTGTTCATTACATGGGATTGTGTGAAGATGGCCCTTTTTGCGACAAAACCACTATGCGGTTATGCCTCTAAGTCATGCCTCGACACGTGGGAGATATAGCCGCATCGTGGGCGTTACAAATACCTAGCTCAATCTCGTTACCGGCAAGTCTCTTTACTCGTTCCGTAATGCATCATCCCGCAACTAACTCATTAGTCACATTGCTTGCAAGGCTTATAGTGATGTGCATTATCGAGAGGGCACAGAGATACCTCTCCGACAATCGGAGTGACAAATCCTATTCTCGATCTATGCCAACTCAACGAACATCATCGGAGACACTTGTAGAGCACCTTTATAATCACCCAGTTACGTTGTGACGTTTGGTAGCACACAAAGTGTTCCTCCGGTATTCGGGAGTTGCACAATCTCATAGTCATAGGAACATGTATAAGTCATGGAGAAAGCAATAGCAGTAAACTAAACGATCAAGTGCTAAGCTAACGAAATGGGTCAAGTCAATCACATCATTCTACTAATGATGTGATCCCGTTAATCAAATGACAACTCATGTCTATGGTTGGGAAACTCAACCATCTTTGATCAACGAGCTAGTCAAGTAGAGGCATACTAGTGACACTATGTTTGTCTATGTATTCACACATGTATTATGTTTCCGGTTAATACAATTCTAGCATGAATAATAAACATTTATCATGAAATAAGGAAATAAATAATGACTTTATTATTGCTTCTAGGGCATATTTCCTTCACGGTTCTCTTTCTTTACCGTGTTTTCTAGCAACAAAGTCTCTTTTGTCATATCTTTTATTCTTAGCTTGTGGGTTATCAAGATCAACAGGAGGTTCTATCTCAACATCATTATCTGGTTCCTTTTCATTGGGTTGAGAGTCCTCGTGAATCTCATCATTATCTTTTTCATTATCAGTAGGTGAGTGTTCATTGCCAGATTGAGTTTCAGCATCAGAGATAGAAGTTTCATTATCATTATCAGGAGGTTTTTCTATTTCAGGTTCACTAGAAGTATGCAAAGTCCTATCATTTTTCTTCTTATTTTTCTTTTTAGAAGGACTAGGTGCAGTAGTGTTATTTCTTTGTGAGTCTTGTTCAATTCTTTTTGGGTGTCCCTCAGGGTAAAGTGGTTCCTGAGTCATTTTACCTCCTCTAGTTGCAACTCTAACAGCAAAGTCATGCATATTATGATTCATTTCATCAAGTAATTCTCTTTGAGATTTAGCAACTTGTTCTAACTAAGTTTGAACCATAGAATCATGCTTTCCAACACCGTTAACATCATTTGATATTCTAAATAACAAGTCACTCAAGCGAGCAATCATATCAGAAATATATTTCAACTATTTCATACCATTTGCATTGAAGTGATCTTGTTTTCTAATGTAGGTTTCAAACTCATAAAGGCATTGACTAGGATGCATATTGTGAGGATTATCATTATCATTGAACTTCATAAGAGAATTTACCTCTACCACCTTAGGCAGCGGTGGTGTATTAAGCCCATGTATTTCTTCAATAGGAGGTAAATTTTTAACATCCTCAGCTTTAATACCTTTTTCCTTCATAGATTTCTTTGCGTCTTGCATATCTTCAGGACTGAGATATAATATACCCCTCTTCTTCGGAGTGGGTTTAGGCGGTGGTTCAGGAAGAGTCCAATCATCATAGTTTTTCAATATATTATTCAATAATTCTTCAGCTTGTCCAACAGTTCGTTCCTTGAAAACACAACCAGCACAACTGTCTAGGAAGTCCCTAGAAGCATCGGTTAGTCCATTATAGAAGATATCAAGTATTTCATTTTTCTTAAGATGATGATCAGACAAAGCATTAAGAACTGGCAAAGCCTCACCCAAGCTTGTGGGAGGCTCTCTTATTTAGTTTGAACAAAGTTAAATATTTCCTGTAAGGCAGCTTGTTTCTTATGAGCAGGATTTTTTTAGAGAAGTAATAAATCATATCCTGGGGACTACGCCCACAACCAGGAGCAAGAGTATTGTACCAAGCTTTAGCATCACCCTTTAATGAGAAAGTAAATAATTTGAGAATAAAGTAGTAGCGAGTTTTCTCATCATGAGTAAAAAGGGTGGCTATATCATTCAACTTAGTGAGATGTGCCACAACAGTTTCAGTTTCATAACCATGGAAAGGGCCAGATTCAACCAAAGTAATTAACTCCGGGTCAACAGAGAATTCATAATCCTTATCATCAATAAAAATAGGCGAAGTAGCAAACTTAGGATCGCATTTCATTCTAGCATTCAGAGATTTTTCTTTATACTTGTGTAGTAATTTCTCTAGATCATATCAATCATTACAAGCAAGAATATCTCTAGTTGTTTCTTCACTCATAACATAACCTTCCGGTACCTTAGGCAATTCATATCTAGAAGGGCTAGTTCTATTAGGTGTTTCAGTTTCAAGCTCATCATCAGATTCAACAACATCATGTTGTATTACTCTAGCAATTTGTTCATCAAGAAATTCACCAAGTGGCACATCATCATTATCAAGCAAGGTACTAGCATCATCATAAGCATCATTCATAGTAGAAGTAGCATCATCAATAACTTGCGACATATCAGAATTAATAGCATGTGGTGTTGTTGCAAGTTTACTCATAACAGAAGGTGAATCTAAAGCAGAACTGGATGGCAGTTTCTTACCTCCCCTCGTACTTGAGGGAAATATCTTAGTCTTAGGATCCTTCAGATTCTTCATAGTGATAAATTGATAATAATCGCAAGTGACTCAATAAATATAGCTATGCTCCACGGCAACAGCGCCAGATAAAGGTCTTGATAACCCACAAGTATAGGGGATCGCAACAGTTTTTGAGGGTAGAGTATTCAACCCAAATTTATAGATTCAACACAAGGGGAGCCTAAGAATATTTGAAGGTATTAGCAGCAGATTTGTCAATTCAACCACACCTAGAGATTAATTATCTGCAGCAAAGTGATCAGTAGCAAACTAGTTTGATAGTTTCGATAGTAGTGACAGCAGCAATAGTAACAGTGATAGCAGTAATTTTGTAGCAAGTGTAACAGTGATGATAGTAGTAGTAACTTAGCAGAAACAATATGGAAAAGTTCTTAGTCATTGGATCGGTGACTTGTTCGATGATATTCATAATGTGACAGTTATAACCTAGGGCGATTCGGCACTAGCTCCAGTTCATCGATATAATGTAAGCATGTATTCCGTAAATAGTCATACGTGATTTATTAAAAGAACTTGCATGACATCTTTTGTCCTACCCTCCCGTGGCAGCGGGGTCCATATTGGAAACTAAGGGATATTAAGGCCTCCTTTTAATAGAGAACCGGAACAAAGCATTAACACATAGTGAATACATGAACTCCTCAAACTACGGTCATCACCGGGAGTGGGCCCGGTTGTTGTCACTCCGGGGTTGTCGGATCATAACACGTAGTAGGTGACTATAACTTGCAAGATCAGATCTAAAACATGGATATAATGATGATAACATAAACGGTTCAGATCTGAGTTCATGGCACCCGGGCCCAAAGTGACAAGCATTAAGCATAGCAAAGTCATAGCAACATCAATCTAAGAACATAGTGGATACTAGGGATCAAGCCCTAACAAAACTAACTCGATTACATGATGAATCTCATCCAACCCCTCACCGACCAGCGAGCCTACGAAGGAATTACTCACTCCCGGTGGGGAGCATCATGGAATTGGCGATGGAGAAGGGTTGGTGACGACGAATAACGAAGATCCCCCTCTCCGGAGCCCCAAACGGACTCCAGATCTGCCCTCCCGAGGAAGAACAGGGCTTGGCGGCGGCTCCATCTCGTGGATCATGATAATTCTTTCTCCTTGATTTTTTTCTTCGAAAATAGGATTTTATAGCGTTGGTTTCAGGGTCAGCGGGACCACCAGGTGGGGACAACCCACCTGGGCGCGCCAGGGGAGGGGGGCGCGCCCTGGTGGATTGTGCCCACCCAGGTGCCCCTCTCTGGCAGGTCTTGGCTCCAGAAATTCTCTTTTATTGTATAAAAAATCCTCGCAAAGTTTTGTTCCATTCTGAGAACTTTTATTTCTGCACAAAAACAACAACATGGTAGTTCTGCTGAAAACAACGTCAATCCGGGGTTAGTTTCATTCAAATCATGCAAATTAGAGTCCAAAACAAGAGGGAAAGCATTAGGAAAAGTAGATACGTTGTAGACGTATCAGATCACACTATCAAAGCGTATATTCCAATTCCGAGAGGCTTGCACCAGTCCATAAATGGATCGCTGGAGCTTGCACACTTTGTTAGCACCTTTAGGATCAACAAAACCTTCTAGTTGCATCATATACAACTCTTCTTTAAGATATCGATTAAGGAATGCAGTTTTGACATCCATTTGCCAAATTTCATAATCATAAAATGCAGCGATTGCTAACATGATTCGGACAGACTTAAGCATCGCTTCGGGTGAGAAAGTCTCATCGTAGTCAACTCCTTGAACTTGTCAAAAACCTTTCACAACAAGTCGAGCTTTGTAGACAGTAACATTACCGTCAGCGTCAGTCTTCTTCTTGAAGATCCAATTATTCTCTATGGCTTGCCGATCATCGGGCAAGTCAACCAAACTCCCCACTTTGTTCTCATACATGGATCCCATCTCAGATTTCATGGCCTCAAGCCATTTCGCGGAATCTGGGCTCATCATCGCTTCCTCATAGTTCGTAGGTTCGTCATGGTCAAGTAACATGACCTCTAGAACAGGATTACCGTGCCACTCTGGTGCGGATCGTACTCTGGTTGACCTACGAGGTTCGGTAGTAACTTGATCTGAAGTTTCATGATCATCATCATTAGCTTCCTCACTAATTGGTGTAGGAATCACTGGAACTGATTTCAGTGATGAACTACTTTCCAATTCAGGAGTAGGTACAATTACCTCATCAAGTTCTACTTTCCTCCCACTCACTTCTTTCGAGAGAAACTCCTTCTCTAGAAAGGATCCATTCTTAGCAATGAATATCTTGCCTTTGGATCTGTGATAGAAGGTGTACCCAACAGTCTCCTTTGGGTATCCTATGAAGACACATTTCTCCGATTTGGGTTCGAGCTTATCAGGTTGAAGCTTTTTCACATAAGCATCACAGCCCCAAACTTTAAGAAACGACAGCTTAGGTTTCTTGCTAAACCACAATTCATATGGTGTCGTCTCAACGAATTTAGATGATGCCCTATTTAACGTGAATGCAGCCGTCTCTAAAGCATAACCCCAAAACGATAGCAGTAAATCGGTAAGAGACATCATAGATCGCACCATATCTAATAAAGTACGGTTACGATGTTCGGACACACCATTACGCTGTGGTGTTCCAGGTGGCGTGAGTTGCTAAACTATTCCACATTGTTTCAAATGAAGACCAAACTCATAACTCAAATATTCACCTCCACAATCACATCGTAGAAACTTTGTTTTCTTGTTACGATGATTTTCCACTTCACTCTGAAATTCTTTGAACTTTTCAAATGTTTTAGACTTATGTTTTATTAAGTAGACATGCCCATATCTGCTCAAATCATCTATGAAGGTCAGAAAATAACGATACCTGCCACGAGCCTCAACACTCATCGGACCGCATACATCAGTATGTATTATTTCCAAGAAGTCAGTTGCTCGCTCCATTGTTCCGGAGAACAGAGTCTTAGTCATCTTGCCCATGAGGCATGGTTCACAAGCATCAAGTGATTCATAATCAAGTGATTCCAAAAGCCCATCAGCATGGAGTTTCTTCATGCGCTTTACACCAATATGACCTAAACGGCAGTGCCACAAATAAGTTGCACTATCATTATTAACTTTGCATCTTTTGGCTTCAATATTTTGAATATGTGTATCACTACAATCGAGATTCAACAAAAATAGACCACTCATCAAGGGTGCATGACCATAAAAGATATTACTCATATAAATAGAACAACCATTATTCTCTGATTTAAATGAATAACCGTCTCGCATCAAACAAGATCCAGATATAATGTTCATACTCAACGCTGACACCAAATAACAATTATTCAGGTCTAAAACTAATCCTGATGGTAGATGTAGAGGTAGCGTGCCGACGGCGATCACATCAACCTTGGAACCATTTCCCACACGCATCGTCACCTCGTCCTTAGCCAATCTTCATTTAATCCATAGCCCCTGTTGCGAGTTGCAAATATGAGCAACAAAACCAGTATCAAATACCCAGGCACTACTACGAGCATTAGTAAGGTACACATCAATAACATGTATATCAAATATACCTTTCAGTTTGCCATCCTTCTTATCCGCCAAATACTTGGGGCAGTTCCGCTTCCAGTGACCAGTCCCTTTGTAGTAGAAGCACTCAGTTTCAGGCTTAGGTCCAGACTTGGGCTTCTTCCCATGAGCAGCAACTTGCTTGCCGTTCTTCTTGAAGTTCCCCTTCTTCCCTTTGCCCTTTTTCTTGAAACTAGTGATCTTGTTAACCATCAACACTTGATGCTCCTTCTTGATTTCTATCTCCGCAGCCTTTAGCATTGCAAAGAGCTCGGGAATTGTCTTTTCCATCCCTTGCATATTATAGTTCATCACGAATCCTTTATAGCTTGGTGGTGGTGATTGAAGAACTTTGTCAATGACACTATCATTAGGAAGATTAACTCCCAGTTGAGTCAAGTGGTTGTGATACCCAGACATTTTGAGTATATGTTCACTGACAGAATTATTCCCCTCCATTTTGCAGCTATAGAACATGTTGGAGACTTCATATCTCTCAACTCGGGCATTTGCTTGAAACATTAACTTCAACTCCTGGAACATCTCATATGCTCCATGACGTTCAAAACATCTTTGAAGTCCCGATTCTAAGCCATAAAGCATGGCACACTGAACTATCGAGTAGTCATCAGCTTTGCTCTGCCAGACGTTCATAACGTTCGGAGTTGCTCCTGCAGCGGGTCTTGCACCTAGCGGTGCTTCCAGGACGTAATTCTTCTATGCAGCAATGAGGATAATCCTCAAGTTACGGACCCAGTCCATGTAGTTGCTACCATCATCTTTCAACTTAGCTTTCTCTAGGAACGCATTAAAATTCAAGGGAACGGTAGCACGGGCCATTGATCTACAACAACATAGGTATGCAACAAACTATCAGGTACTAAGTTCATGATAAATTAAAGTTCAATTAATCATATTACTTAAGAACTCCCACTTAGATAGACATCCCTCTAGTCATCTAAATGATCACGTGATCCATATTAACTAAACCTTGTCCGATCATCACGTGAGATGGAGTAGTTTTCAATGGTGAACATCACTATGTTGATCATATCTACTATATGATTCACGTTCGACCTTTCGGTCTTAGTGTTCCGAGGCCATATCTGCATATGCTAGGCTCGTCAAGTTTAACTCGAGTATTCTGCATGTGCAAAACTGGCTTGCACCCGTTGTATGTGAACGTAGAGCTTATCACACCCGATCATCACGTGGTGTCTCGGCACGACGAACTTTAGCAACGGTGCATACTGATACCCACAATTATAGGGGATCGCAACAGTTTTCGAGGGTAGAGTATTCAACCCAAATTTATAGATTCGACACAAGGGGAGCCAAAGAATATTTGAAGGTATTAGCAGCAGAGTTGTCAATTCAACCACACCCGGAGATTAATTATCTGCAGCAAAGTGATCAGTAGCAAAGTAGTTTGATAGTTTTGATAGTAGTCACAGCAGCAATAGTAACAGTAACAGTGATAGCACTAATTTTGTAGCAAGTGTAATAGTGATGATAGCAGTAGTAACTTAGCAGAAACAATATGGAAAAGTTCGTAGGCATTGGATCGGTGACTTGTTGGATGATATTCATCATGTGACAGTTATAACCTAGGGCGATTCGGCACTAGCTCCAGTTCATCGATATAATGTAGGCATGTATTCCGTAAATAGTCATACATGCTTTATTAAAAGAACTTGCATGACATCTTTTGTCCTACCCTCCCGTGGCAGCGGGGTCCATATTGGAAACTAAGGGATATTAAGGCCTCCTTTTAATAGGGAACCGGAACAAAGCATTAACACATAGTGAATACATGAACTCCTCAAACTACGGTCATCACCGGGAGTGGGCCCGGTTGTTGTCACTCCGGGGGTGCCGGATCATAACACGTAATAGGTAACTATAACTTGCAAGATCGGATCTAAAACATGGATATAATGATGATAACATAAACGGTTCAGATCTGAGTTCATGGCACCCGGGCCCAAAGAGGCAAGCATTAAGCATCGCAAAGTCATAGCAACATCAATCTAAGAACATAGTGGATACTAGGGATCAAGCCCTAACAAAACTAACTTGGTTACATGATGAATCTCATCCAACTCCTTACCAACCAGTGAGCCTACGAAGGAATTACTCACTTCCGATGGGGAGCATCATGGAATTGGCGATGGAGAAGGGTTGGTGATGACGAAGAACGAAGATCCCCTCTCTGGAGCCCCAAACGGACTCCAGATCTGCCCTCTCGAGGAAGAACAGGGCTTGGTGGCGGCTCCGTCTCGTGGATCACAATAATTCTTTCTCCTTCATTTTTCTCTCCGAAAATAGGATTTTATAGCGTTGGTTATCAGGGCAGCGGGGCCACCAGGTGGGGACAACCTGTCGTGGAATTGTCACGACAGATGTCCTTGAGTTAGGACTTAGTCGTGGAGCCATCGCAGCTAGGAAGCTTGAAGGGGTTAATGCGGGACAAGGAACACGAGGGTTTATACTGGTTCGGCCCCTTACAGTGAAGGTAAAAGCCTACGTCCAGTTTGATGTGGTATTGATTAGGGTTTCGATAACCAGGGAGTTAAACTGCTATGCCCGGCTCTCGATGAGATTGTTGTCGCCCCTAAACCGCTGCCGGGTCGTCCCTTTATATAGGGAGGCTGACGCCCAGCAGCCCTCAGAGTCCCGGCCGGCTCATAAGAGTGTCCGGCTCGGACTCTCAACTATACTTGCCTTACACTACAAGCTCTACCATAATAATGATTGTAACTCTGGGCCTTAAGTCATATCCGGGTCTTAAGCCCATCTCTAGCCCATCGTCTTCAGGCTTGGCCCCGGGCTTCTGGTAATGACCATTAGAGTAACCCGGCCCCTCCTGGCGGGTGACTCTAAGGTCTATATCCTCAACATTAGGCCCCAGATTGATTTGAGCCGGCTCATGTCAATCTTCAACTCTTTCGACAGAAAAAATCTCCGGCTTACCATTTATGTGAAGGCCATAACCCGGCGTGACGTCATCCTCTGTACTCCGGATAATCCGCCGTGACGTCATCTTCCATTAAGCCCGTTTTTTACTCCACCAGATCCGCAACGGATCTTTGCTTTTACTGTCATCCCGAAAATCGAGGCGTTGTGAGGGGAGATAACCACGCCATGGTCTCCTTGATTCTCGTGCCCGCTTTACGATCTCGCCTTATAAATAGGCTGGCCCGACGGGCTTCCAGCCACCTCTCTCTCCTTCGTCTTCTTCCTCTCACTGCCCCCGTGCCTGCTCGAGCTCCGCCGCCGTCTCCGCCGCAACAGAGCTCCACGCCGTCGTCGCTCTTGGCCGCTGCATCACCCTGATTCGGTCCAGATAAACGCGACAACCTCCGCGACTCTTCCGCACCGGTAAGTCCTCGACACTTCATAGGGTAGATCCGCATTAGAGCTCTGGAGTACATCCTTTGTTCTTCGTAGTTCGTCGCGTCCCTTGGTGGATTCGACTTTTACTGCTCCTTTTTGATCTTAGCTCTGCACATAGCCACTGCGGTAGATGTTTAAGATCCATTTCACACGCAAGTAGCCTTCTTTGTACTGCATGAGAACCTTGTTCGAACTCAAGAACTTCTCCTGCCTCCGTTTTTATGTCTAGGAATTTTTCCTGTTAGTCGACCATTTTGATCCAAAATTTTCACTGTGATGTGTGAAACCTGTTTTACCACACTTAGTAAAAATTACAATCGTTGAATCCCGGCGGTTTACAGTTCCGGTTTAAAGAGAGCCATGCTTCGTAGAATCCTCCGGCTTAGCTGTGATAAGGCCGTAAATAATCAATTTATTCTGAACGCCCCTGCGGCTTAAATAACCCATTGTACCTGAGTATATACCATTAGTCCCCTTCATAAGCCGCCACCTTAGTTTTGAACTGTAGATCTCCTCCGGCTTATAATTAACCCGGACGTTTTTCCTTTTTTGTCATAGACTGCCGACTTTCACCATGCCTCCCAAAGCTCCCATTACTTGCAACTGGATGAGGTCCAATGTGACCAACGAGACCCTAGCTGATTTTGTTAAGTCAGGATATCTGCCCAAGAAAAGACATCATGTCCTACCGTGCCCCTGACCCGTCAGAAGAGAGGCCACGACCAAAGGATGGGGAGGTAGTGATTTTTGTGGATCACATGAGCCGGGGCTTCGCACCGCCCGGCTCAAAGTTTTTTAGGGACGTGCTCAACTTCTTCGACTTGCGGCCTCAAGATATAGGACCCAACTCAGTGTCCAACATCTGCAATTTTCAAGTCTTCTGCGAGGTTTACCTTGGAGAAGAACCTAGTTTGCTGCTCTTCAGAGAGCTTTTTTATTTAAACCGTCAGAATGAGTGCGCCAATGGGCCAAGTCTGGAATTAGGTGGTATCTCCATCCAGCGGCGTAGGGACTGCCTTTTCCCTTACGCAGAGCCGCCGAGCCACCCAAAGGACTGGAACATGACTTGGTTCTATTGCCAAGATACGTCCCCGGCTGATGAAAGCCCGCTGCCCGGCTTTCGCCCAACACGTCTGGAGCCGACTCACCCACTGTCGGACAAGCTGACTCAAGCGGAGCGCCAGCCTCTGCTCCCCACTATCAACAAGATCAAGGCTCTCCTAGGCAATGGTCTGAACGGAATCGACCTGGTCCGGGTCTGGATCTCATGGCGGGTGATCCCATTGAGCCGCCGCCCCGGCTTAATGTGTGAGTACACAGGACGAAAGGATGACCCTCAGAGACACAGCCGCAATGATCTTCCAGAAGACGTTGCAGAGGAGATGACCAAGGCTCTGTTAAACAAGAGCCTGGCAGACTGCGGAAGGACAGGGTTAGCTCCCTTCTGCAAGACCAATCCAGCCCCAGCAGTAAGCCGCCGACTTTAACTTTTTATCTACTCCTGCATGTAACCTTCATCTGAACCGTTTGAAGAATTCATCATTGTATTTTTCAGGCTGATGATAAGTTCTGGCGGGTCAAATACGACCATGAGGCGGCCAAGAAGGCCAGGAAGGCGAAGAAAGCCGCCAAGAAAACCGCCCCTCGCAAGAAAGGGAGCAGGCCTACTGCCTCCGAGCTGATGCAATTAAGCGACAGCTCCGAGTCAGAGGTAACCCCTGAGCTTTTAAGTCCTTACTATATTCACTGTTTGTTGCTGTCCGCCTTATCAATACTTGCTCATTGACAGGATGACACCGGCGCCAGTAACCCGGTGGTTGAAGAGGTAATGTCACTTTCCTCCGACTCGGAGCCCTTGCCACAGCTGAAAGTCCGAAGGGTAACCCGGAAAGTAAGCTTTTCACATCCTTTAGCTTATCAAGACCCTCAATTTATTTTGAAGCGACAGGTTCATGAAAGCCGGCGTCACACCCGGACCAACAAGGACACCGACCTCTCCGCCGGGTTACCCGACGCAACAAGGAAGCGCCGAACTGAGGTTTTTTCCCACTTATACCCTTTTCATCCGTTGGCGGGTGTTATCCGTCAGCCACTCAATTCCTCTGACTCCAATTATCAGGAGACCTCCCCCTCTTCGGGCGACTCTATGCAGTCGAGTCTTCCGACTTTCAAGACCGCGCCCGGGTAATGACAACCATCTCATATTATATTTGTCTGTACTTACTCTTTTTGTGCTTAACGTTTCTGTCCTTTCAGCGCCCAGGCAAAGCTCACCAAAAGAGCGAAGAAGACCAAGTCAGCCGGAGTGCCGGATTTGCCTGAACCGGAGGTGACGGCTCAAGAACCGTCAGCTGCCTACGCCCCCGAAGCCACCACTCCAATGGACACGGCACCTGAGGCCACTGCCCCGGCTACCAAGGCAACGACCGAAGCTTCTATTAACCCGGAGGCCTCCGGCTCGGCTCCACCAGCAGACGACCCGGACGTGGTAATCTCCCGGATGGAGTTCGTTGAGCCGGGGAGACCTACCGTGCTGGCCAAGTGCTCCGCTAAGGGGGAGTTGCTGCCGCCCCACCGGGTGAACCTGGACCTCTCTGACTACACCAACTTGAGCATTGGAGAGCTCGTCTCTGGCTACATCAGCCAGGTGCACAAGAGCCGGGACGCAGAGGTCGCCATGGTGAACCAGATCCAGCAAAAATCTGAGGTATCATTCTGCTGTCCTCTTACTTACTGCATAGTTACCTTTGCCATGATAGCCCCCAAGTCGATGACTTATGAGTGAATATGTTGTAGACTTAGGCTCCGGCTTACTCAATTGAGCCGGCAGTATGCAGATAGATACGTTCAATATGCATTAGCCCCCAAGTGCCAAGTGTCTTTGCTTGGAAAACGCTTGGGACTTATATAATGACTGTTAATAACCTGGAAATGTATGCAGGCTGTTGGCAAGAAGCTAGAAGCGGACCTTGCGGATCTCAAGAGCCGACTGAAGACGCGGGAGATGGAGACCCGGAAGGCAAACGCCAAGTTTGTATCCAGCATCGCCGCTCAAGAGAAGCTGAAGACAGAATTTGATGCTGAGCGGAAAGCCTGGGCCGAAGAGAAGGCCGCACTGGTGACCCGGGCGGAACAGGCGGAGAAGGCTCTCTCTGAGAAGACCGCCGAGCTCTCCGGCCTAAAGCGCTAGGTTTCCCAAATGGTGGCCGCCATCTTCGGTAAGTCGCCTCACCGGCTTTCATCAAGTTTAGAATGTTTATATCTCATGATTCATCCTTGTTGCTGGCTTATCTGATTCTGTTAAACAGGTCCCAGAAGTGCCAACCTTGACCAGAGCGTGGTCACCAAGCTAAAGGCCGTGTATACCCTGGTGGAGCAGCTCTACACCGGGTCACAGCGTGCCTTAGCTGTGGTGGCCCTATCCAACGAGGTGCCGACTCACCTGGCAGAAGTCCTGCGCCGGCTCGCCGTTCTGCCTCAGCGGATCCAAGAGCTGCGACGGGCCTCTGCGAGAGCCGGAGCGATCGCCGCGCTGAGCCGGGCCAAGGCATTCCTGCCGGAGTTAGACCCGGCGAACATCGCCCTTGGCTATCCAAGCCTGAAGGAAGACGGCTCAGCTTTTGATCAGAAGGACTTCGCAGCTTGCGTGAAGGCCGTACGCCCGGTGGCCACCCTTATCGGGAATGACACAGATCTGACCAAGTACCAGCCGGGTTATGACGCGGAGAATCAGAGGATTCCAACCCCTCGCTATGAAGCCCTCAACTTGATCCCGCCGGCTCGTCAGCACACTTTCGCCCCAGAGATTGACCCGGCCGGGTTAATCGACGAGGAAGCCCAATTTGAAGCTCTCAGCGGCATCGACTGGAAGTCATCAACCTTCCAGGTCTTGGGATCAGCCGGAGGAGAGGATAGGAACGAGCCGGAGACTTCAACTCAGCGGGCATCATAACTCGGCTGGCGGTTTACCAAACACTGCTCCACCCTTTTTAGACTTGATGAGTTTTGTAATAGAGTAGGTGCAACAGTTTATCTCTACCGTGCCATCGTGCACGTATTGAATGCCAAGGTCTTTTGAAGTTGTCTCTTTGATGTTTCTCCGGGTCATAACCATCCCTTTGTTTTTCTCAACCTCAAAGAGGTGCCTTTACGTAACCTGCATAGAAAGGCAAATCACAAGTCTCGAGGCGGCTTACCGCCCTGAGAATCAGGTGTTTTGGATAGATAACCAGGAATATGAATAAAAAAATGGTCCTCAATTATACCCTTAACACAGCCGTAATAACACACTTAGCGGCCTGTAAGCATACTTCCGGTGTAGATAACCCGGATGAGAAAGTTGGTACCGCAACTCCGGTTTACCTGCCTTATAACACCCATTGCGTTCAGCAATACTGTAAACCAAGGTTAAGCCGGCAAGGTGAGACCCGGCTGTACACACCTTGACATAATCAAAGCAAACTTGTGATAAAGCAGAAAAACTTAGGGGCTTCCGGTTCGAATACGACCAGAGACCCAGCCCAAAGCGGTTAGGCTAAGATTCGGATACGATCATATAGCCCCCAGTGGGTGCGGCGATGCCAATCAAGTGGGTACCGAAAGCTATGTTCTCTTTGGTTCGAATACGACCCATGTTTGAACAGGAAGCCCCCAAGTGATTTTAAGAATTGTTTAACGACGCTGATTCGAATACGATCCACGTCGGTTCTGAGAGGGGTTAAACTATGATTCAAATATGACCAAAGGTAATCTCCCAATGAGCTCGGCACTTTGCCAATCAAATGGGTATCGACAGGTCAACGAACTCCGTCCGGGTGATTACCACGTCCGGGTCGTCTGCTGGTGGAGCCGAGCCGGAGGCCTCCGGGTTAATAGAAGCTTCGGTCGTTGCCTTGGTAGTCGGGGAAGTGGCCTCAGGTGCTGTGTCCATTGGAGTGGAGCCATCGCAGCTAGGAAGCTTGAAGGGGTTACTGTGGGACAAGGAACACGAGGGTTTATACTGGTTCGGCCCCTTACAGTGAAGGTAAAAGCCTACGTCCAGTTTGATGTGGTATTGATTAGGGTTTCGATAACCAGGGAGTTAAACTGCTATGCCCGGCTCTCGATGAGATTGTTGTCGCCCCTAAACCGCTGCCGGGTCGTCCCTTTATATAGGGAGGCTGACGCCCAGCAGCCCTCAGAGTCCCGGCCGGCTCATAAGAGTGTCCTGCTCGGACTCTCAACTATACTTGCCTTACACTACAAGCTCTACCATAATAATGATTGTAACTCTGGGCCTTAAGTCATATCCGGGTCTTAAGCCCATCTCTGGCCCATCGTCTTCAGGCTTGGCCCCGGGCTTCTGGTAATGACCATTAGAGTAACCCGGCCCCTCCTGGCGGGTGACTCTAAGGTCTATATCCTCAACACAACCCACCTGGGCGCGCCAGGAGAGGGGGCGCCCTGGTGGGTTGGGCCCACCCAGGGGCCCCTCTCCGGTGGATCTTGGCTCTAGAAATTCTCTTTTATTATATAAAAATTCCTCGCAAAGTTTCGTTCCATTCCGAGAACTTTTATTTCTGCACAAAAACAACACCATGGTAGTTCTACTGAAAACAGCGTCAGTCCGGGGTTAGTTTCACTCAAATCATG
Source organism: Triticum aestivum (assembly GCF_018294505.1). Taxonomy (NCBI): domain Eukaryota; kingdom Viridiplantae; phylum Streptophyta; class Magnoliopsida; order Poales; family Poaceae; genus Triticum; species Triticum aestivum. The sequence continues at coordinate 83,584,402 of NC_057805.1, forward strand.
CAAATTAGAGTCCAGAACAAGAGGAAAAGCATTAGGAAAAGTAGATACGTTGGAGACGTATCAACTCCCCCAAGCTTAAACATTTGCTTGTCCTCAAGCAATTCAGTTGATAAACTGAAAGTGAAAAAGAAAAACTTCTACAAATTCTTTTGCTCTTGTTTGCATAAATAAGCTTAAACAGCACCCGGGTTTTCAGCCAACATTATAACTAACCATGTCGTCAATAACTCTTAAAGATTATAATGGCTCATATCAATGACATAATCAGCTAGCGAGCAATAATAAGATATCTCAAACAGCAACACGTTGTCAAAACAACCATGATATAATATGACAATAGTGGTATCTCGCTAGCCCTTTCTGAGACCGCAAAACATAAATGCAGAGCACCTCCAAAGTTCAAGCAGCGACTAAACATTGTAATTCATGGTAGAAAAGATCCAGCCATGATGCACCCAACATTACCTACACACAATGCATAAATCATGATAGTTGTGCTCCCTCAGTTTCTTGCGCTTGTTTTAGAAGGTGGTGACACAACATAAAAGTAAATAGATAGTCCCTTCGCAGAGGGAAGTAGTGATTTGCAGAGGTGCCAAAGCTCAATTTTTAAAACAGAGGTAAATGATATTTTGAGACATGCACCCTTCTCATTTACTTCATGACCATCACTTATCAATATCTCCCATGCTAAACAAGCCAGTGGCGGTTCCCAAGCGATAAAAAGTAAAGGTTTTGACTCCATTGGGAGTTTATGTTTGATTATTCGAGCGATTAACTCTTTTTGTATTTTGCAGTTTGGGACTGGGCATCCCTATTACCGCCCTTTTCTCATGCGATGGTGAGTGAATAAACACTCGACATGAGAATAAACCGCTTAGCATGGAAGATACCGACTACCACCTGTCGTTCCATGAACGATCCAGGCACACAAAACGGGTATTTTTAGAAGTTTTTAGAGGTGGCACATGAAATTTACTTAGGACGGCAGGGTAATACCGCATATAGGTAGGTATCACTACTGCAGGATGCTGCTAACGCGACACTACGATCAGAGACCCTTCGAGAAACTGTGTGCGATGCAATAATCGCAAACGGTGCTGTATGAAAACCGTCAGAAATGTATAAAACGTTTGTGATGACGGATGCATCAAACACGGTTCAGGTTTTAGCTGCGTGTGCGATGAAGGGCATATGGTTCAGTACAATTAACTGTTTGCGATGAGGAGGAACAAAAGAAACGGGCAGCCAAATGAAGGCGTGTGCGATACACATCATACGGTTCACTCAGATGAACTATTTGTGATTAGGCAACGCAAAAGAAATGGGCAGCCAGATGAAGGTGTGTGCGATATACAACATACGGTTCACTCGAATGAGCAACCCAAAAGAAACGGTCAACCAGATCAAGGTGTGTGTGATATACGCATGCAGTTCACTCGGCCCTTGTCGTCAGTGTGTGACCTCTGTGGCAACCGTTCGCTCCCCAGGCACCTCTTTGTGTACCGTGGCAACCATCCACCGCCTCTTCGCCTTTCCCTCTCGATTTGGAACTGCTGTCGCACGCTCTTCCTCCCTCCATTTGCTTTCACCCTTCCTTCTGCCATTGTTCGATCATCTTTTCCATGGAGGGAACAGGCCGGAAACGACCCCGTTATTCTTGCCCCGATCCGAAAGATGACGTGGTGGAGGAACTCATTGACCGGTGCGACGTCATCACCTCGGCTAGCATGGCGGGTTCGTTCAAGACCATTCTCGACTCAACTAATAACATCATTACAAGGAACCCAAGGGTCCAGGAGCGGTTTGATGTCCCCTATCTTCTTCGCCTTGACCCTGCTGACTGGCGCGGGGACGAGGGAAGCCTCGCCTTGTGCAAGTTGATGCCGCTTGACAATGATACATATGATGTTAAGATGCCATCGCTTGAGGGGAAGGCTTGGGCAGGCGCAAATGGAGATTGGGTTGTTTATATTGGGTACAACTACGAGTGGGAACTTGTGAATGTGTACACTCGTCACCGGGTTCCACTTCCAAAAATCTCACACGATTGCCCAGAGGTTGAGTACACCAGTATTCTACGTGAGTTCAAATACGATCATGGTGACTGCCGTCTACAGAAGATAGCAATTTGTCGAGTTCCCAACCGCTCTTGGGATTACTCGAACTATGAAGTTGTTGCTATCTTCGACAAGCTTGTTTCCTTCCTTACTTCCATGCCTCGATGGATATTGCTCAAAAATCAATTTCTGTACACGGATGAGTACTGTGATGCAATTCAATACGAGGGTATTGTGTTTGCTTCCACCACTCGTGGCACTGTTTTTGCATGGAATCATCATGCTTTTGGTACGTTTGTCTTCCACCGTAATTATAATTGTTTCATCCACATGCATGCGGGTTAGCTAGTTTCCCTTTACCAATTAATTAACCTTCTTGTGTTTCCAAGGTCCTGTGAACATTCCACCACCTATACTTGAAAATTTTTATAACCAAGGGGGAGATGACGATGCTGATGATCACGAGCATGAGGACGAGCAGGACCCATATACTTAGTGGTGCATGGCAACTTATTCCGATGGATCACCTCTTCTTGTCTGTATACAGGGCACTGCTGATGTTACTAAGGAAGCAAGTGTTGTCTCGCATGGTCGCACTCTCCGGACCTATTCCAACATCCGTTGCAGGGTATTCAGGATGGATACTAGTGTGCTAGCGCCAACACCTTCTCCCTGGTTCAGTATTGAAACTCTTGGAGGAAACTCACTCTTCCTTGGACAAAACTATCCAATGATGGTGGAAGGCGATCCAGCTGCTGTTGACACAACGTTACTACCATTTATGAGAAGCAACTGTATCTATACCTCGGACATTGCTATGCTTCCCTATCGTCCCAATATGGGTCCTGACATAGGCTGCTTTAGCCTGGATGATCAGTCGTGCGTTGGTCTCGAGATTGAGAGTAGCTGGCCCTTCCCAGAGAATCACCAAGCGTTTCCAACGCCGATGAGTGGTTGAGCTGAAGTTCATTTCATCGCTTTGTTATTTGTTGTGTGAGAAAAACTTTACTAGAATGTTTTGTTGGAAATGATCTATAATCCAACGTGTATCCTCGTTGTCGTTGTGGGCTGATGACTTGTTGTATGTAATCAATGGTACATTTGCATATGAGTCCATCAACTCACACCTGCTAGTGGTGTCCATATGAACAGTGCTAGTGATTTTAGTTGCAAAAATTAGATAGTGCTAGTGATTTTTAGCTGCATATTTTGACAAATCATAGTGTTACAAGGTTGACAAATGGCAATGTCACTAGATAAACAAATGTCAATCTTTCCAGTTTGACAAATGGCAACATACCCAAAATGACATGTATGCAAATCTTACCCAATTGTTTGTACGTGGTTGCACACGGGTCAAGCAAAACAACCGTTTGCGTTGAAGGGATGCAGAAATCCTGCTCGACACATTTTCCCTTGGCTTCCTAGGGAAGCTGTCGGTTTGCATCCGGGTGTTCTAACTAAAACGTTTGCGATGAGTGTTTTATATTTAAAAATCATTGACGTTTTTTTCAAAAGAAAATTGTTTGATAAGTCTGTACATTAAGAGAGAAAAATGCAAGTTCGTTTAAACCATATCTTTCATTCAGTCACACTTCAAATTTATATTCATATGATCGAGAATTCGAGATACAGTATTAAACCCCAAAAAAACTATTTCCGGCGGCGGCGGAGGTGGCGTGCCGCGCCGTCGTTGTCGTCCTCGGGGACGCCGTTGTTGAAGTCTTCAAGGCAGCACAAAATGTTCTTCACTTGTAAATCAAACATCATGTCGTCGCGCGATCAACGGGCGGGGCGCGGGAGGACGGCAACTGGAGCCGCTGAGGGGTAGCGGTCGACTGCAGCGTCCCATCCCGCTGAGGGGGGCGCGCGCGCGGGCACGGGCACGGGCACGGGGGCGGCGGGCGTAGCCAAACGCACGGGGGCCGGCGCCACGGTGGGTGGAGGGGCGCGCACGGGCACGGGAGCTGGCGCTGGCATGTACATGAGCTCGCGCGGGTCCGCGGAGACCTCGCTGACGCCCGCAGCTTCCAGCTCTGCGATAGTGCTCCGCGACCAGCCCGTCAATGCTACAGGGGTGGTCGCTGGCACGGGCGCGGGGATGGGAGCTGGGACGGGAGCGGGGGCAGCAACCGCCGCGGCCAGCTCGTTCTGAGCGATGTCCATGAGGCCCCATTCCTCCTTATTTTCTATCTCCTCCAGCTCGGAGTCGAATTCACCAAACTTGAAGACTAGTGGCAGATGATCTTTCTGCGCCATGGCGTTGGTGGAGGTCTGCGGGAGGGAGGGGAATGGGAGGCGAACAGTAAGGCCGCCTGTATTAAACAGCGGCTCGGGCGCCATTAATGGAGAGGAAGGCGGGCGACCATGGAAGTCAAAGGGCTCGCTTCCCAGTGAGCCTGCGTAGCATACAACTCACACACTTCCCGGTGAGCCTACGCATTGGAGGATAGCTTGCACGCCTCTTGGTTAGCCTGCGCACCGGACTGCGCTCGCACGCCTCCCATTCAGTCAAGGTCAAGTAGCTGTCCGCACGGCACCTCCTACAGCCATTAAAACCAAGACATGTGGCGTCACGTGAATGGTTAATAGAACGCACACGGTTTGAATTCTACAAACGTTTGAGATATTAAAGTGGCAGCTATTTTTTCAAAATGCCTTTGTTGGCTGTCATTATTCGAGTGCGCCTTCTCTCAATATGGACAGGAAAAATGCCACAGCATGTCGGTTGCCATTCCATGATAGCATGCCAAGTTTCATGAATTTCAGACGAGTTCTGGATTTACTATAATTTAAAAACCAGGCATCTCAATGTTTTGCCGGCAATCAACGGTGCCCAGGTGTTTGAAATTCATTCCCATTTCTTGCATGGGACCTAAGCATGCACCCAAGGACACATATTTGATTTTTCAACCAATTTATATGCAATGGAGCATGTGCATGTAGTTCAAATTTGAAAAATGTCCAAACGAACCCCGAAAAATCCCAAAAATTGACTCAACACTCCTGTTGTTCTATCGTGACACGAGAATTTTTTTGAAAGCAATAAGAGGCAATGGATATCGTTTCGTACCCAAAGGTAGGACGTTCCCTACCGAAACCATCATGCTTGTTGTGAGAAGCTCTGGTTCGTGAGAAGCGTATACCCGAACCTGCCCCAAATGGGACAATTTTTTTACCACAGCATGTTGATGCCGCTCCATGATAGCATGCCAAGTTTCATGAATTTCAGACGAATTTTGTATTTACTAGAATTTAAAAACCAGGCATCTCAACGTTTTGCCGGCAAACAACAGTGCCCCGGTGTTTGAATTTCATTCTCATCTCTTGCATGGGACCTAGAAATTCACCCAAGGACACAGATTTGATTTTTCAACCAACTTGAGTGGATTGGAGCATGGGCTTGTAGTTCAAATTTGAATTATGCACATAAAATGCCTAGAAAATCTAGTTAATGCATAAAAATGTCCAAACGAACCCTGAAAAATCACAAAAATTGACACAACACTCCTGTTGTTCTATGTTGACACTAGAATTTTTTTGAAAGCAATAAGAGGCAATGGATATTGTTGTGTCCCCAAAGGTGGGACGTTCCCTATCGAAACCATCATGCTTGTTGTGAGAAGCTCTACTTTATGAGAAGCTTATACCCGAACCTGCCCCAAATGGGACAAATTTTTTACCATGGCATGTTGATGCCGCTCCATGATAGCATGCCAAGTTTCATGAATTTCAGACGAGTTTTGGATTTACTAGAATTTAAAAACCAGGCATCTCAACATTTTGAAGGCAATCAACAGTGCCCTGGTGTTTGAATTTCATTCCAATCTCTTGCATGGGACCTAGAAATTCACCCTAGGACACACATGTGATTTTTCAACCAACTTTGGTGCACTGGAGCATGTGCTTGTAGTTCAAATTTGAAATATGCACATAAAATGCCTCGAAAACCCAGTTAATGTATAAAAAAGGCCAAACGAACCCCGAAAAAAATCCAAGATTAAACACAACACTCATGTTGTTCTATGTTGACACTAGAATTTTTTTGAAAGCAATAAGAGGCAACGGATATCATCCCGTCCCCAAAGGTGGTACGTTCCCTATCGAAACCACCATGCTTGTTGTGAGAAGCTCTGGTTTGTGAGAAGCTTATTCCCAAACCTGTCCCTAATGGGATAAAATTTTCACCACGTCATGTTGATGCCGCTCCATGATAGCATGCCAAGTTTCATGAATTTCAGACGAGTTTTGGATTTACCAGAATTTAAAAACCAGGTATTTCAACGTTTTGCCGGCAATCAATAGTGCCCTGGTGTTTGATATTCATTCCCGTCTCTTGCATGGGACCTAAGCAGGCACCCAAGGACACACATGTGATTTTTCAACCAATGTATATGCGCTGGAGCATGTGCATGTAGTTCAAATTTGAATTATGCACATAAAATGCCTAGAAAACTGAGTTAATGCATAAAAATGTCCAAACAAACCCGAAAAATCCCAAAAATTGACACAACACTCCTGTTGTTCTATGTTGACACGAGAATTTTTTTGAAAGCAATAAGAGGCAATGGATATCGTTTCGTCCCCAAAGGTGGGACGTACGTTCCCTACCGAAACCATCACGCTTGTTGTGAGAAGCTCTGGTTTGTGAGAAGCATATACCCAAACCTGCCCCAAATGGGACAATGTTTTTACCACGACATGTTTATGCCGCTCCATGATAGCATGCCAAGTTTCATGAATTTCAGACGAGTTTTGGATTTACTAGAATTTAAAAACCAGGCATCTCAATGTTTTGCCGGCAATCAACGGTGCCCTCGTGTTTGAAATTCATTCCCATTTCTTGCATGGGACCTAAGCATGCACCCAAGGACACAGATTTGATTTTTCAACCAATTTTTATGCACTAGAGCAGGTACATGTAGTTCAAATTTGAATTATGCACATAAATGCACTGAAAATTCAGTTAATGCATAAAAATGTCCAAACGAACCCCGAAAAATCCCAAAAATTGACACAACACTCCTGTTGTTCTATGTTGACACGAGATTTTTTTTGAAAGCCATAAGAGGCAATGGATATCGTTTTGTCCCCAAAGGTGGGACATTCCCTATCGAAACCATCATGCTTGTTGTGAGAAGCTCTGGTTTGTGAGAAGCTTATACCCGAACCTGCCCCAAATGGGACAAATTTTATACCATGGCATGTTGATGCCGATCCATGATAGCATGCCAAGTTTCATGAATTTCATACGAGTTTTGGATTTACCAGAATTTAAAAACCAGGCATCTCAACATTTTGCCGGCAAACAACAGTGCCCTGGTGTTTGAATTTCATTCCCATCTCTTGCATGGGACCTAGAAATTCACCCAAGGACACACATGCGATTTTTGAACCAACTTTAGTGCATTGGAGCATGTGCTTGTAGTTCAAATTTGAATTATGCACATAAAATGCCTAGAAAACTCAGTTAAAGTATAAAAAAGGCCAAACGAACCCCGAAAAATTCTGAGATTAAACACAACACTCCTGTTGTTCTATGTTGACACTAGAAAATTTTGAAAGCAATACGAGGCAACGGATATCATCCCGTCCCCAAAGGTGGTACGTTCCCTATCGAAACCATCATGCTTGTTGTGAGAAGCTCTGGTTTGTGAGAAGCTTATACCCAAACCTGCCCCAAATGGGACAAAATTTTCACCAGGGCATGTTGATGCCGCTCCATGATATCATGCCTGGTTTCATGAATTTCAGACGAGTTTTTGATTTATTAGAATTTAAAAACCAGGTATCTCAACGTTTTACCGGTAATGAACAGTGCCCTGGTGTTTGAAATTAATTCCCATCTCTTGCATGGGACCTAAAAATTCACCCAAGGACACACATGTGATTTTTCAACCAACTTTGGTGCATTGGAGCATGTGCTTGTAGTTTAAATTTGAATTGTGCACATAAAATGCCTAGAAAACCCAGTTAATGTATAAATAAGGCCAAACGAACCCTAAAAAATTCATTCCCATTTCTTGAATGGGACCTAAGCATGCACTGAAGGACACATATTTGATTTTTCAACCAATTTGTATACACCGGAGCATGTGCATGTAGTTTAATTTTGAATTGTGCACGTGAAATGGCTTGAAAACCAGTTTATTGTATAAAATGTCCAAACGAACCCTGAATAATTCCAATTCTTTTACGACACACATGTAGTTGCATGTTCATTGCAGATAAAAGGTCTAGCAATTCAAACAGCGTCCATTGCCGTTTGTGACCCCATTTTGTAATTCAAATCAAGTAGATCCCACACAGTTTATTATCACCAACCGTGTGAGATGTAGTACAAAATATCTTGGAACACCGTCGGTGTATAGTACGCCTATGGCTTACGCGAGAAGGTGCGTCGGCTACAGTCCACAGCCGGCGTGTCAAGCACACTAGCTCACTCCCCAAAAACTCCCGCCTCTACATCCCTCGCAATCTCGAAAATGTCTACCGCCTGGAAGGTTTTAATGTTTGATAGCACACGATTAGTACGCGCGGACCGTGTGCGATGTCTGTTACTCCCTCTCTGGTTCAGTCCCTTGATTCAAATTTTCAGTAGCCCTGGCATTTTACTCCCGCCTCTGCATCCCTCGCAATCTCAAAAATATCTGCTTGCCCTTGATCCAAATTTTCAATAGCCCCGCCTTGTTACTCCCGCCTAGTAAAATTTTCAGTTGCCATAGTATTTCCTCAAACACAACCTTGCCCCCCTCCACACACCCCCAAAACCTCCGCTCACACAGACACACACAACCCTCGAAACCATTGGTAGGTTGCCGCCATCGCCGGTGCCTCCATCCTCAACCTCTGCCTGTGTGCCGGGGAGCTCGAGGAGCCAACGGCCAAAAAGAGGTTTATCGCGGCCTTTTCGCCCGACGCCAGCGAGGTGGTCTCCGAGGTGTCCCCGTCGTCCTTCGCGGGCCAGATCCGCCGTCGCCGGTCCCCCGATCCGCCCGCCACCGTGCCCCTACGCCGGTTCGAGGACTTCTCCGTCCTCCCTCGGACCCAGCAGCCGACGAAGTCCTACCTCGGGGTCCGGCAGTGGCGGTGGGGGATGTGGGTCACCGAGATTACAGATCGAGAAACCCACACCCGCCGGTGGCTCGGTAGCTTCCACACGACCGAGCTCGCGGCCATGGAGTACGACCGTTGGCAGGTCCGCTACCACGGCGCGGCGGCTAGGCTCAATTTCCCCTTCGACACACATCCGGTCCACCTCGTTCCGCCAAAGCCAGGGGTGGTGAGCTCAGCTATGGTGCGGGAGGACTGCGAGGCGTGGGAGCGCCTCGAGGCCGAGGCCACCGACGAGGCCTACATGCAAGAGCTCCGCCGGTAGCACCCGTAGCTCATGGAGGCGGAGCGGGCGATCTTTGCCAGCTTGGAGGGCGGTGAGGTTATCGCGCTCTCCTTCGATGACGAGGTCAAAGGCGGCGAGGACGGCGGTGCGGAGGGCGGCAAGGTTATCGCGCTCTCCTCTGATGACGAGGTCGAAGGCGGCGGCGACGGCGGTGCGGAGGGCATCGAGGTGGGCCCCGAGGATGACGAGACCGATGTCAACGAGTGGAGGAGTGCCTTCCCCAATGACCCCGACGACGGTACTGGCCCGGACCCGGCTCGCGGCACACCGTACATGACGAGGAAGGATTGGCTCGACCTCTACTTCGACCGAAAGTAGTTTAGCTTAGTTTAAATATATGTTTTAGGTTCGGTTATGCAAAACTATCTATGTTTATGTTTGAATGCATGCTACTTTTGGTTGAACCTGCATTGAACTTGATCAAATTGAAGTTTACAACCTTAAGTTTAGGGGATTGACTAGAAAAGGCCAAAAATTGCTGGAGTATATATATATATCCACTAAGGGTTTTAGTCCTTTAACTTTTTAAGGATCGCCTAGAGATGTCCTTATGACTTGTTTATTTCAGTTCTTCACAATGTGATGCTCTATATGTGCAACTATTTGCCGTGTAGTTCAATTTCATCAATAACAGTTTCAACAATACTACTATGAATTACGATATTTGGTTGCTGTTAAGGATATTGCAGTTAACATGCCTTTTCGTTTTTCAATTGTTGTTTAGCAACATGCATTATACTGAATGACTAAATATGCAATCCCAGGCAACATAGCAACAAGGAAGAGTGTTACCTTAATGTTCTGATGATGTCTAGATGTACATGTAATAAAATCTTATATAATGGGATGGATGGAGTGTTGTACTACATCATTTTTCAATTGTTGTTTAGCTTCTAATATTAACTTGGTGCTTTTAGGTACATATATCATTGCCAAAGATCCACACTTTGACCCCTTCTGCGTATGGGGCAATGAGATATTCATGAACCAGCATCAAGTGAGGAAACTGATAAAGATTGTTATTAAAATGAGTCAAAAGATGTCAATCGAACTATTTATTTACACTTTATGCAAGACAAAAGTGAACTGCAGGATGGTAAGTAAGAACCCTGTAGCCTTCTTTTTACTGCCCGTAATGAGTTGTGTTAGATGACAATATCTGAATCTTTTTTCTTTTGCAGTGGATCCTGAAGTAGTTTACTCAAGATTACCTCTCAAACTACACGATTGGCGGCCGGCCATCACAAGGGGTTGGACTAGAGTCCTGCATGCCTTCTGCATCCAGGGGAGCACAATAGGGCCATTCCGCTTCACCTTGTTCAGCAACTGGAATGTCTGTCGCCTCTTTCTTTACCATTTGTAATAGTACAAGTATAGAACCCTGGTACATCATTCTTTATTCGGTGCTTATGTAATTCATAAACATATGTACCTGTGAATCGAATAATGCATTGGTTGTTTGAACCTGATGGATATGAATAAAGCTATAGCCTACTTTCAAGTTTAAATTAGGTACAATTTTAAATAGCAGCAATTAAATTAGGGCGAAATTACATTGTGCAGGTCATTACGGTACACACGGTTGGTAAAACACAAACGTTTGCGATATACACCATAATCCGAGATGGTTCACAGAGAGGAAACATGTGCAAGCATGCACACAGTTGTCGTTTGCAAAGCGTGTGTGATGTCAGACACTATCACATACGGTGCGGGAAAACTAAATGTGTGTGATTGTCTACCCATCTTACACGGTTTATAATCATGAACTGTTTGTGATGTGCCAGGCATCATAAAACTCCCGTGCCTAGAATCTGCCTGGAAAACTCCCGTGCCTGGAATCTGCCTGGTTTTAGGCAGAACCACAAAACTGCGACTGCGATGGCAATGCGAGCACAAACGAGTAGCAAGGATGAAGCGTTTGGGATATTCGAGATATCGAAAATGGTTATATAGGGACAACTGTATGCATCAAGGCTCCCTATCCCCGATGGTTTCTGGGTCGTGTGGGAAGGACTCCCCTATCGCCCACACTCACTTGGCGATGGTTCCAAATGCCGTTGCGGAAAGGGGTTAAAACCATTTGTTTAGGACCGACGCGCACCAGTGTATGGTGGACTCATCTGGAATAACTTTTGGGTTCAAGGTTTTTGATGTACAAGCAGAATTCCCACTTAGTACATGCGAAGGCTAGCAATTAGATTGAGAAGCGGCTAGCTAGAGAGCAACAACGATCATAACCATGCATTATGCATAAGTAACATTGGACACTAGCATGAGTAGGATATGATCACCATGAACATAAATATCATAGAGGCTATGTTGGTTTTGATTCAACTACATGCATGAACATGTGCCAAGTCAAGCCACTCGAACATTCAGAGGAGGATATCATATCATCATACTACATCACAATCATTTTAACGCAATGTTGATATCCAAGGTAAATCGTTATCAACTCCTAGCTACTTATGCATGGCATGAGAAACTATAATCTCTAATTGTCATTGCAAACATGTTTAATCATAATGGGTGAATCATTGATACTAAGTTAAACATATTTACACAGACAGAACAAGTCGAGTTCATACCAGTTTCTCTCTGCCACGGCCAGTTCACCGAATATTGCCATTATTGCCTTTCACTTGCACGACCGAACGATATGAAAATAATAATAGTGCAAGAGTGTCGTGGGCTAAGCTGGAATCTGCAAACAGTTTATTCAACAGGAGAAGACAAGGTAAAATGTGCTCTATATTAGTTCAACAATTATTCATATGAGAGCCACTCAACATTTTCATCGTGGTCTTCTCCTTAGTACAACTCGAATAAAAAGAAAAGAAATTCAGAGAAACACATTGAAATATTTTTGGAGTTTTTGCTTTTCTTGAACAAGCAAATAAAAGGGAAAAGCAAAAACGAGAAAACTATTTACACGGGAAAGCTCCCAACAAGCAAAAGAAGAACAAGGAAATATTTTTGGGTTTTCTTTTTAATATTACTAATAAGCATGCATAGAAAGTAAATTGACTACAACTAATTTTTGTTTTGGTTTTTCTAAACACTACAAAAAAAGACACATTCGTGACATTTTGGGCCGAACGAATTTTTTCTGTCATACATATGACACTTCTATGACGATAATTGTGACAAAACCCGGTATCATCATAGATGTGGTGGGCTCCTACTTCTATGACCAAAAAATCATGACAGAAAATGGGCTTTTCGTCCTGGGCGGGCCGGAGACGCAGCTGCATGACATTCTTTGGGCCGTCCATGATGGAAAAAACCGTGGTAGAAGCGAGGGCGAGGAAAATTTCGGGGAGTTCCCGGTTACGGTGGGAGGTCGGGGGCCGAGCGATGCGCGTTTCTCTCATACACGTACGCGCGTGTGTGCGAGGCATTGGCTCTAACTGAACCCGAGCAAGGCGTTGGGCTCTAACTGAACCTGAGCGATTGCACTAAAGGCTACGTGTTACTGAACCCGAGCGATCGATCGATGGCTGTTAACTGAACCCGATCGAGCGATTCCTTCGCTACTGCTGCCAACTGAAGCCGATCGATGCTGCCTCTGGGATGAACAGTGAGCGTTGCGGGGGGGGGGGGGTTGGATTAACAGTGAGCGGTGGCGTTGCCTCTGGATGAACAGGACCCCGTGGTGTGGTGGAGGGCTGGATGAACAGTAGACGGTGGAGGGGTGCCCGTGGAGGGGTGGTTGAACAGGACCCCGTGGTGTGGAGGGCTGGATTAACAGTAGACGGTGGAGGGGTGGTTGAACAGTAGCCGGTGGAGTAGCGCGCGGTGGAGGATGGATGAACAGGAGCCCGTGGAAGCTGGAGGAGGTCGACGGTGGAGATGAACAGTATCTCGTGGAGTCCCGTTTTGCGGTACGCCACACCCCTCCCGATGAGCAGGACCCCCGTTTCGACCGTAGGAGGTCCGTTTCGTCCGTTTTGCGGTACGCCACACCCCTCCCGATCAACAGGACCCCCGTTTCGACCGTAGGAGGCCCGTTTCGTCCGTTTTGCGGTACGCCACACCCCTCCCGATCAACAGGACCCCCGTTTCGACCGTAGGAGGTCCGTTTCGTCCGTTTTGCGGTACGCCAGACCCCTCCCGATGAACAGGATCCCGTTTTGAATGTGGCCGGTCGAACACAAGGTCGTTTCCTCCGTTCTGCGGTACGCCAGGCCTCGTTTCCATCGCATGTTCCGTCCAAGCCCTCCCGATGAACACGACCACGCATTCCGTTCCGACCCAGCCGGTTGGCTCCCACGTGTTCCGTTGCCTCCCGATGAACACGACGCATTCCGTTGCCTCCCCATGAACACGACGCATTCCGTTGCCTCCCCATGAACACGACGACGACGCTGTTTCTCCGTTTCGACCCAGCCATGTCAACGAGCCCTCGCCGTACGTATGCGCGAGTAGGCGTTCGAGACCCCGCCCGTATGTACACATACGTGGCCGTATTTTCTTTCTTGCACCCTGGCCGCTGTACGTACGTGTACATGCTGCGTGCGCGCCTCTACTACGACACATGCGCGCCTCTACATCCACCAGTATATATGTACGTACATGTTCGCGACCAGAATGACAATGCTACGTACGCTTCGACCAGGTGGGTCCCGACTGTCAGGCACTTCCTTGCGTGCGAAGATGTAGCTGGTGGGTCCCAGCAGTCAGGGGGGCGAATCGTTTTGTTTTTTTCCCGGACGCACTTCCTTGCGTGCGAAGGTGTAGCTGGTGGGTCCCAGCAGTCAGGGGGGAAACGTTTTTTCACGAAATACGGTGGCCCGTCCGGTGGGTCCCCGCTGTCAGGTGGAGGAATAATTATTTTGCGCGTAATAAGGAGGCACTTCCTTGCTGCGGCCGTGGACCCAGCTGTCAGCGTCTCTACGTACAGTCCATGTCTGATGGAAGTCGTTCCTTAACCACGTTGACCACACCGCGCCGAGAGCACCAGGGCGGTGGACGACGGCGAGGCCTAGGAAGGGGACGACGGGGAGCCGGGGAAGACGCGGCAGTGGAAGCCCGCGCGGAGAGGAGTATGAGGGTTCACTAGTTCGGCTGCGGTGTGAGGCTGCCGTCGCCGCAGGGCCTGACCAGCGGTGGGAATAGTAGGGGGCGGTGAGGCCTCCATGGCAGCATAGCCGGCCACGGGAGGCAGGAGCATGCGGCACGACCGGCGCTGCTTTGGGCGACTGGAGCAAGAAGACCAGAGGTTGAAGAAGCACTACGGCCGTTGGATGGATATCGTACGGTCACTGGAGCTAGAATCGTTCATATTGACTAAAGTTGACAAAGGCCCCCGTCCCAGTGAACTTAGTAGGCCCACAAGTCAGCCTCCCACCATGGTGGGTCCCAGCTAGCAGGGGGAGTATTCATTTTTTTTGTGCGTAATAAGGAGGCACTTCCTTGCGTGTGAAGATATAGCTGGTGGGTCCAAGCTGTCAGCGGCGGTAACGTTTTTTTCGTGAAATACAGAGGCCCTTTCGATGGGTCCCTGATGTCAGGTGGAGGAATCATTATTTTGCGCGTAATAAGGAGGCATTTCCTTGCGTGCGGCCGTGGACCCAGCTGTTGGCCTCTCCACGTACAGTCCACTTCAGATGCATGTCGGTCGTTGACCACGTTGACCAGGCCGCGCTGAGAGCACCAGGGCGGTGGACGACGGCGAGGCCTAGGAAGGGAACGACATGGAGGCAGGGAAGACTCGGCAGTTGTTTCCCACGCGGAGGGGAGTACGACTGTACGAGGGTTTACTGGTTCGTCTGCTGTCGCCGGAGAATAACAGCAGGTGTGGGTGAGTAGAGGGATGGCTAGGCCAGCGATGGGAGTATGGTGGGGCGGTGAGGCCTGCGCGGCAGCAGAGCCGGCCGCGGGGAGGAGGGAGCAGGCAGTCCCGTCGGCGCTTGTTTGAGCGGCTGGAGCAGGAAGAGCGGAGATTGAAGAAGCACGACGGCCGTTGGATGGCCATCCAACAGTCACTGCTTGTGCGTCAACCTTTTTTTAGGAAAGCCTCAAATCCGTGGAAAACAGCATACAACCCATCTGCCATTATTTCTAATAATTTACAGCCCATTTGCTAATTATTAAGGTTTTTTTGGAGCCCATAAATGTATATCAATATAAAATCCAACAAATTCTCCACGCATAAAAATTAATGTAATTTAAAATCTCGAAATGAAAAAAAAGATATTTGAAACTAATTGCCGGTTTGATGTGTTTTAAAAATGTACAACCCATTTCTCATTACTGATGGGCCATTTTCTCGGCCAGCCGAATGAAAGCTCTCCTCGTCTTGAAAGATTTGCAGCCCAACAGGCCTGACAAAGCAACTTACTTGGCAAATGACAAAAAAACTGGGCTGTGGCCGTGGACCCAGCTGTCAGCCTCTCCATGTACAGTGCTCTTCCGATGGAAGTCGTTCCTTGACCACGTTGCCACGCCGCGCGGAGAGCACCACGGCGGTGGACGACGGCGAGGCCTAGGAAGGGGATGACGCGGAGCCGGGGAAGACGCGGCAGTGGAAGCCCGCGCGGAGAGGAGTACGAGTGTTCACTGGCTCGGCTGCGGTGTGAGGCTGCCGTCGCCGCAGGGCCTGGCCAGCGGTGGGAATAGTAGGGGGCGGTGAAGCCTCCGCGGCAGCACAACCGGACACGGGAGGCAGGACCATGCGGCACGACCGGCGCTGCTTTGGGCGGCTGGAGCAAGAAGACGAGAGGTTGAAGAAGCACTACGGCCGTTGGATGGACATCGTACGGTCACTGGAGCTAGAATCGTTCATATTGACTAAAGTTGACAAAGGCCCCCGTCCCAGTCAACTTAGTAGGCCCACAAGTCAGCCTCCCACCATGGTGGGTCCTAGCTAGCAGGGGGAGTATTCATTTTTTTGTGCGTAATAAGGAGGCACTTCCTTGCGTGCGAAGATATAGCTGGTGGGTCCGAGCTGTCAGCGGCGGTAACGTTTTTTTCGCGAAATACAGAGGCCCTTTCGGTGGGTCCCTGATGTCAGGTGGAGGAATCATTATTTTGCACGTAATAAGGAGGCATTTCCTTGCGTGCGGCCGTGGACCCAGCTGTTGGCCTCTCCACGTATAGTCCACTTCAGATGCATGTCGGTCGTTGACCATGTTGACCAGGCCGCGCCGAGAGCACCAGGGCGGTGGACGACGGCGAGGCCTAGGAAGGGAACGACACGGAGGCAGGAAAGACTCGACAGTTGTTTCCCACGCGGAGGGGAGTACGACTGTACGAGGGTTTACTGGTTCGTCTGCCGTCGCCGGAGAATAACAGCAGGTGTGGGTGAGTAGAGGGATGGCTAGGCCAGCGATGGGAGTACGGTGGGGCGGTGAGGCCTGCGCGGCAGCAGAGCCGGCCGCGGGGAGGAGGGAGCAGGCCTAGACGGGGCAGCCCAAAACCACGTCCAACACTTGCCAAAACTTCGTCCCTCGTTTTCTCTGTGTTTCGCACACTCGACATTGTGTGGGCATTTTGACTGTGCATCATATGAAGATGTGCTATGCATGAATGTTGATCAGCATGATATTAACTGGCTGGTAGTTCCATTTTCGACCATGAATAAAACTTCCAACATGATGTTAACCCTGTTTGAAAAGGCCGTGTTAATATAAATGCTCTGCCTCTGAAAGTTGCAGTTTCTTATCTGAAACTGAACTTGCAGTTTCTTATCTGAAACTGAAACTTCCAGTTTCTTCTTTGAGAATCACATTGTCTGCACTTTTATACTCCTATGAAACTACATTTTTTTAAGTGCTAAAAATAGATCTCTAGAATTCATAAAATACTTCATATGCTCAATACTGCAAATCTGAAATTCAAAAGACATTCATATATGAAAGTACTCTCAAAATACACAACACAAAACACAATTCACAACCTGCAAATACTGACAACCCTAAGCTCCTCCTGACAATTCACAACCTGCCCGACTATTGGGCTGGGGGGGGGGGAAGGCCCCTCCTATTCCTCGGCGGCAGACAGCCGCCCCATGAGACGATGTGAACGGCGAGGGAGACGATGGCGGGGAAGCATCGTCAGGCCAACTGCTTTTCTCCTCTTGCAGCTGGGTTCGGTCGACGAAGACTCCACCGGCTCGCTCTGGCAGGACACCCTCACAAACGGCACCCTGTAGATGCTCGATCCTTCAATCTCTGGTGGATGCTCCATCTGGGATCGATACTCCCACCATCGCTCCCTCACGATCGGATTCGGTGAATCTGTTTGCTCCATGGCCCAGAGGAGCAGCTCTATGTACTCCGGCGCGACTCCCTTCGGGTGTATCGTCGCCTTTTCGCTCTGTTGTAGATATTTGGCCATGGATGTCGTCGTCGCCGCTAGTTGGTCCTTGTTGTCAAACCAAGACTGTATCTCCAACATCCTAGCTAGCTTCATAGGGTCGCCGTCTGCGATCCTCACGTATCGGTTGTACTCCTCCATCGATCTACTTCTCCACAGCACCTTCACTCGCCGGCGGTGGTTTTTGAATGGAAGAGGAGAGGAGCAGCGCTGGTTTTGGATTAGAACGGGAGAGGAGCGACGCTGGTTTTGGACTGGAACAGGAGAGGAGGGGCGGTGGTTTTGAAATGGAACAGGAGAGGAGCGGCGCTGCATTTAGATTGGAACAGGAGAGGAGCGGCGGTGGTTTAAGAGGAGAAGAGCGGAAGAGTGGCGCTGGTCTTGGAAGTATTTTTTTTGTTTTGCGTATTTTGGGTCAAAGTTTGACCACGTACTGTATTTGACAAGCAAAATGTGAATGCACGTCACCAAAAATTGTATCGTTTGGTTCGTATCTGAATGTACTTTCAAATTACATTATTTTTGCAACGTATAACATATATTTTATTGTGCGAAAATCATGGTCAATTATGACCCAGAATAAAAGGGAGACTAGTTAATGTGGGGTCGCTTTCTTAATTGAAGGGTAAATTGATTTTGGTTTTGATCCAGTCACAGCGCGCCGGCCCTCTCGTCCAATCCTAAATCGCTGCCGCACGCTCCTCTCCCTCTTCTCCATTGCAAAACCACCTCCTCTCCTCTCCATCATCTCCATTCTAAAACCACCGTCTTGCCTCTCCTCTTCTGATCTTCTCCATTGCAAAACCACCTCCTCTCCTCTCCATCATCTCCATTCCAAAACCACCGTCTCGCCTCTCCCTCTTCTGATCTTCTCCATTGCAAAACCACCTCCTCTCCTCTCCATCATCTCCATTCCAAAACCACCGTCTCGCCTCTCCCTCTTCTCTATTGCAAGACCACCGTCTCTCCTCCCATCTTCCAAAGCTAGCACCGGACCACTCAGAAGGACATCTATGGAGAGGATGCAGCAGCGAATCAGGCAGATCGCCGGCGGCGACCAGGCAAAGTTAGCCAGGTTGAAGGAGATCCTTAGTTGGTTTGACAATGAGCGGGAGATTTCGAGGACGGTGCGGGCCATGTGGCAATGTATGCGAAAGAGCGAGACAGCGGCGATGAGGGCGGCGATGTACATGTACTCCTCGGCGGCAGTCACGCCGCAGTCCTCCGAGTTCATCGACTATCTCCTCTGGGCGATGGAGAAGACAGATTCGCCTGAGGCGACAGTCAGGCGGAGGTGGTGGGCGTACAGGTCGAAGGTCGAGCACCCAGAGGATAACGAATCGATCGAGTATGGTGTGCCGTTCGTGAGGGTGCAGAGCCAGCCGGAGCCACAGGAGTATTCGTTCTCCCACCGCAAGAGGAGGCCGAATGGCGCGACGTCGCTTCCCCACTGTTCTCCACGGTTCCCTCGACGCTCGCCTCGTTTCAACGGCGGCGGTAGGGTTTAAGGTAAGCTTCGCACTAACCTAATCTTCCACCTGCTCATGCTTACAATCAGTGTGACAGCTAATGAAAATCATGCTTACAATCAGTCTCCGAGTACTACGCCAATCACCCTAAAATAGCTCTGGACCTTTGGGTCAAAGTTGTGACACAGTGTACAAATAAAGAAAAATAGATTGGTGCTTCTTTCAGAAAAGAGTACTCCCTAGAAAACTCCCAATATAAGCTACTAGTATTTGGTTAGATGATTTGCTGCCGAGAAAGATCCGTCCACAGAGAGCGCCACACATCCCACTGGTGGTGGTGGATGCCAATGCGTGCATGCAGCATGGTTGGTGTCGGTAATTTTTACTTGGCACACCTCGCACTCTGCATATATGCCGGTTCCATAAGTACATTTGTGCAGTTTCACAAAAATGCAGCTGAATAACCCTGTTTGCACAGATAATGAAAAAGCGTGATTACATTATAGTGGCACTAGTTGATGAAACACACAAAATAAATAGAAGAAAAATATTGCGATAGTATCATAGTATGCCATGCTGCGAGGGCGAGATGGGCCCTGCGACGCCTCATACGGTACGCCTCATACTGGACATCGTCCCAAGTCTCCCAGATACACCTTCTGCCAGTGATGAACATCAGTGTACAGCGGTAGTACAAGGAGGCGCCTTGAGACATTCAAATCTCTATTTTTGTACATATCAACTAAAATTAAGCACCCAAGTTTGCAGAAACGCTTAAACATTAACAATGGGACTAGTTGATGAAACATACATTAACAAAGAGAAGCACTTTCTTTATCTACATTGGAAATGAAATGATAGAGATGACACTCGCTCTATTTTAACTGTATTATTACTTCATTTTATCAGTGACACTAGGGTCGAGCAGGTGGCAAACGAGGTGTACCGTGCGTCGCAAGGATGGAGGCCGGGGGTTCTTAGACTGGGATGCTGAAGCTGGCTCTTTCAGTCACCAACATGGATGATTCAATTCATGGGACCTTTTGGTGCAGTTCACCTAAAATGAAGCAATGTCCCGTGAGCTAGCAGCTTCTTCTTCATTTTTTTAAGAAAAGGGCTCCAGCCCCGGTTCCATTTCCATCAGAAAACGAAACCCACAGAGCTTCTTCTTCATTAGTTGCAATAAAATTGAGCAACATCAAGGTTGGTTGTGAAGCTTCTGGAATGCTCAACTATAATTTGGATATCATTTGTGCAGTTCAACTAAGATCGAGCGTGAAATGTATATCTCTGTTTGCACAAAAAAGGTGGAAAGGAGGGTGACTAACAAGTGATGAAACATGCATCAAATGAAAAGAAGCATGTTCCTTATCTGAATGGCAATCCTACAAGGACAGTAGCAATTTCTAAAACACTGGCATTGCTAGATATTAGCATGGGCATTAGGATTAACTATGACAACCGTTAAATACGACATTACTTTGGGCACGGGAGAGTAGGCGGACCAGGACAGTTGCATTTCTAACGAAAAGAACCAACTTATCTTAATGGGAAATTTTAGCATGACATGTAAAGAAGTGCCATTGATTCATATTACTGGAGGCATTACATTGAAAACAACATTGGTTTAACGTGTCCTTACTTTTAACAGTGTGACTGCTACATTTTACCAGTGGCATTACATAAGAGTGGCTCGGGGCAACAAACATCAGAACATGATATCTGGGTTGGTCCCATTTTTGTTCGGTATAGCCACCTTATACTGTGTGAGGCTAGCAAATCTAGTGCTGGACTTACTCTGTTGACTTGTCCCCCAGTCCCCACTTTCTTTCCTTTTTCAACCAATAGATCGGGTTTATATTGAGTTTGTACTGCGTTTCCCTTTATTTCCCTATTAGACCTAGAGACCAGTTGGATAGCCAGTCTCTGCTACTTTTCGCCCCCATTATTTCCTCTTTCGACCAAGTCCTAGATTCAGGTAACAAATCCTCCCCCACCCCCACCCCATTTCTTCCTTGTTTGAACCAAGTAGTACTAGATTTGAGTGCATGAACTAGTTTTACCTCTTAAACGTAAAAAAGTTAGGTGGTTTTCGAACAGCTGATCGATCCTATCTACGAGGGGGCCTGAGAAATAGTAAAAGATACAAATGCAGCGACGTCAGGAGCTCGGGAAGTAGAGCAAGGCCGGTTTCGAAGGAAGTTATACCTGATGGTCGTCGGGATGTCGCTAGGTGGGCGGCGGAAGGCCAGATCTGCCCACACTACGGCAGCGAGGAAGAAGGGGTCGGAGGCCCTCCCTCGCCAGCGGTGCTTGGGAGAGAACGACAAGGCAGGCTGATCGGGACGCGCCCAGCAGTGGGTAAGAGCCGTCGCCGAGGACGACCGCATGAACGTTGCACCTTCTCACCTTCCCCGGCGGAGAGGATCCGGCTGGATCTGTGACCAACGGTGAGCAGAGAGAGAGAGTGTGTGTGGCCACCGCTGTCGTGTTTAGATCTGGAGAGGCCGAGACAGTGTGAAGAGAGCAACACTAGCAAGCAAGCGCGGAGGCTCCTGCCTATATAGTGGAGTAGTACTAGTTTTCTTTTGTCTACCGGAGCCGGCTTGACCTCGTCAATGTCTGTCGAGAAGTCTTCATGCACGTGGCCCGGAGGCACAGTTGTCATCATTTTGATCTGAAGCGCCGGATTATAACATATAACACGAAAAAATGCCACATGACAAGAAATCATAACCTCACTGCCCAAAGGAGACAACATGAATCCCGACGGACAAACTAGACGAGGAACAAAGCTCAAATTAAAGATAAACTCGTAGAAAAGGGGTCCGTCGATAGATGTCCTAATTAACATAGCCGGCTTGACCTAGATGGCAGCCGAGTAGTCACTGTTCGTGCATGTGCCCCCAATGACTAGCCCAACTCAGTTGTCGCTGTTTAACCCTCGCAGTGATCCGAAGCACATGACACCTAATTTTGCGAGATGACAAGAAACCTTTTTTTTAGATTTCTCACCACAACTATAGCCATGTACAACACAGCCTGCACGATATGTAGACGATAGCCAATCCAGGCGTGTCTGCTGGAGTCTGGTCACATGCATGGACGAAATGATCTTCCGTGTCTTGCAGGGATCGTCCAGGCACCAACGTAGTACAACACTTCTCTAGTACTATCGCTCGTCTCCCTCTTATAGCTAGTTACTGCTGGACAGGTGGGGCCCCGTGATTTGACTTGCCATTATCATTTTAACTGCGGCGCTACGACCGGCGTGAGTTTCCCGATTCCTGACCACCTCCATACAGGTGCCTCTCCCAATGCTCCACCATGTAGTAGAGGCTGGCTCTTGCATGAGAGCCCACTTCTCCACTTTTTCCTTGCCTCTCTTTCCTCCACATATGCAAAAATGCCATGTAAAGCGCACTATTGTACTTACTTTTACTTGCTCCTACAGGTGCTTAAGCTTGCCACATAGGCATAAAGTCTGATGTGGCAAGTTAATCAAGAAGAGAGAGACTAGTTTGGTGACCCAAGGAAGAAACGGTGCTAAGCGCGTGTACCTAGGTGAAAAGACAATTTTGAGTCTATAGCTAATTAAATGAAGCAAACTTAGCAACACCATTTCATTGGAAGAGGTCACTCCTTGGCAAATGCAATAAATACTAGTACTCCCTGTGTCCCATAATATAAGAACGTTTTTGGCACTACACTAGTATCAAAAACGTTCTTATATTATGGGACGGAGGGAGTACGAAGAAAGAGATAGAGAGGAGTAAAAAAATTACACTTATAGCCAACCTTGTTGTAGTATGAGTGACTAAGTGATGACTATGTATGACATGCCAACATCAGATAGCCTAACGCACCATGTTAAATCTCCAAGGGCGCGACCGCGCAAGCGACGCGACGGTCGTGGTAGGCGCGACCATGATACGGGCTGCTGGCAGCCCTTGGATCTGAGATCAAACGGTCGCATGCTAAGTTGCTGAAAATTTGTAGAATAACCCTCCAGGATAGGATATTCACCCATAGGTCTAGAATCACGCCATGCAACCGTTCGATCTCAGATCCAAGGGCTCTCGGAAGCCCGTATCATGGGAGAATGGAAAGCCACTACCCTGCCGTTCGCACGCTGGCAGTTCGCTCCTACTCGTCCCCGCACGTCCTTCAATACTACGGCGGTTCGCTCCTAGTCGTCCCGTCCATTCACATTAGGGCAGTTCCACTAATCCTAACCCTCCTCCCAAATCCATGGCTTCCCAAATCTCCACGATCGACGGTGAGTACAAGGTTAGAACCATCACCGGCGATGAGTTTGACGTCATCTACACCCGTTCTTCCGCGACGGTGAAAGGATGCCTTTCTCGCTTCAGACGCATGTTCGAAGACTCAGATGATGAGTGGGTCGTTGGGCTAGATGTTGAGTACACCACAGTCCTGGGACGAGAGAAGGATCTAAAGGACGAAGAGAGGAAGAAGCCCGCCGTGATCCAGGTTTGCGTGCATGACTTATGCTTGGTCTACCACATATGCCATGCCGACGTTGAGTGCCAGGATTTTAAGGACTTCCTCGAGAGCAACCTAGTCAAATTCGTTACTGTAGACTTTGGTAACGACAAAGAAGTCCTAAGTCGGATAGGCCTCGTTGTAGGAAACACCTTCGACCTCCAGAAGAATCGGCTGGTGTCCTCTCGTCAGCCTTCAATGCTGACCCTGGCAGGAGCCATGGTTCATCCTTCGTACGATAAACTGGAGAAACCTCCATACACGTTTCATCGTCATGCATGGCAGCGGAATATACTAGATATAGACCACATCCACTAAGCTGCAATGGATGGCTACCTTTGCTTCAATATCTACAAGGGTTGGATGAAGAGCAACAGCCAAGTGTGCGGTTCAAGCAAAGAAGTATCGGCCAAGAGGAAGAGGGACAAGGACGAAGTCGAGGACGTGGACGAGGACTCCGAGTAAGGTGACAGTGTCGTTGCTCATGGTGGTTCTAATGCAGTGTCTACCAGAATAGTTGCAAAGTTTAATTTCAGGTGTGCTTAATTTAATTTGAGGGGTGTGTTGTGCTGAGCCCCCAGCAGAACTATGTTATGTTTCTTCTCGTTACTTTACTCTTCAGTACGTACATACTAGTATTTCTTACATTTCATCTTTTAGTTGGTATAGTACTACCACTCGTTTCTTCACATTATATACGTACAATATATATGGCCAACATCATATAGCCAGCAGTTTAGTTGTCAAAGAATTTCAGGGTGCTTAGTTTTGTCAAAGAATTCCAGGATGCTTAGAGGGTGCTTGGATCCAAGGGACTTATTTTAGTCTGACTAAAAATAGTCTCTTTAAGAGGCTAAAGTTCCAAGCACCCCTGACTAAAGAGGGGCTAAAACTAGTCTTGAGACTAAAAAAATTTAGTCAGGGGTACCCCTACTAAAATGTGGATTAGTCCTCTCTCTACTCATTTAACTCCTCTCCTTTAACACAGGCGAGTTCTGGATTGGAGGGTTTGGAGGATAATAAATGCTCATTAACTTGATTTTAGCCTTTTTAGTATTTGGATCCAAGCATGGGCGAGGCTAGCATGTTTTAGTCCCACTACTTTTAGTCATGGGACTAAAACGTATCCAAGCACCCTCTTAGTTTTATTTGAGGGGTGGGTTGTGCTGGACACCATTATTGTGACTAGCCTTTTTAATAGTACTATATGCATAATTTGGCGACGAGCGCTCTCTATATGTACCACCTTTTTTTAATTTCAAGTTTTGCTCCATGGCGCAATCCATCGATACTACTGTTGTACAAAAGTATACATTTTTTAAAAGGCTAGAGGGCGGGGCAGTCTAGCTTGGTCGGTTTCACGAGAGGCGAGGGCCTTTGTGATTTGACGGCTCATTACTGCTGGAAGGCGGGGCCTTGTGATTTGACTGCTCGTATAAATGCGCCGACGACCTGATCGAGGAGGAGCAAAGAACCGTGCGGTATACTCAAGTTTTCCACTGGAGTAGTACTGCGACGGAGGAGCACGAAACACGGCAGCCCAGTGCCATATGGCGATAAAAATGATCTAATTTGCTAGTCATCTCATTGTTAGCATTGTTCTATTCATTCCCTCAAAAAAACATTGTTCTATTCATGCCTCGCAGAGAACGTGACACGTGCGGCGAAACACCCGAAGCAAAAGATGAAACACAGGAGCAAAAGAAGAAGGAAGATTATCACCCCAAATGATCTAATTCGCCGCGGAGTCGTAACTGCTTCTTCATCGCCTCCACGACCTCCATCTCCTTGCGCGTCTCCTCCGCCATCTTCTTCATTCTGTCCATGACGCGGGATTTCTCGACGCGAGCCTTCATCATCTGTTCCACGGCCGCATTACGTACCTTGACAGCAGCCGGGTGCTCGATGCGGAGCTTCGCCAACTCCTCCTTCTGTTCCATGACGAGGGCCTGCAGCATCTTCATCGAGGAACTACTATTCTCATGCAGCTTCTTCCAGCCGGCGTTCTTCTCCTTCAACAGGTCGATCTCGTGGCAGAGCTTCGCCTTGTCCTCCTGAAGTCGCAGGATTTCGCCGGTCGCCTTCTTCTCCGAGGCAATGCTCTTCTTCAGCAGCATCACCAAGCCGGCGGTCAACTCCCCCTGCTGATTGAGCTCAGCGGGCATGTCGTCGAGGCTCTCCTTCAGCAACTCCATCAAGCCTTGGATGAACTCCTTCTGCTTATTGAGCTGATCGGGCATGCCGTCGAGGGATAACGACTCCAGCTCCGCCGGCTCGGCATGTTCGCCTCCGCGGCTAGGGCGCTCCTGGGAGCCATCGCCTGCCCGTGAGAGATCTTTCGAGGTCTCTGCGTGGCGGCGAGCCCTCTTTTTTTTCCGCAGCCTTGGTTGCCGCTCCCTTGTTACGAGTAGTTCTCGACCTAGAGCTCTGCTCACCGGCCATGGCAACGACGGACGAAGAAGAAGCACTTATGAGGAGGAAAGGTAGAGTAATTTTCGGTTAGGTAGTTCCCCTTTTTATAACCTAAGTACTAGCACTAGTACTAATACCTGCATAGTGGGAACACGTTCAGGTTTGGTACGTACTAGTAGGTGTGAGCAGGCTTTCGAATGTGATGGGAACAAGGTAAAGATTAATTGATGGTTTTGGTTTCGAGGCCCGAAACGGCTCCCGATGAGTTTAGCGGAACATAAATTTCAAGTACTACACTGCTCAAATGCGTAAATATTATGTTACTGTCAAAAATTGGCACAAAATACGAAGGAGACCAATGGAAGTACTACTAGCAACCCACGATTTAACTACTCGCATGCGCGCAGTGGAGTAATAATGTCTTTCTTCCGCCCTCACGTCCACTCAATTTGCATGCGCTGTATTAATTGACCATCAATGAAGTGAACGACTTTACACGCGTCAAATTATCACATGGGGTGGATCTTGGTACAAAATTGCGTCCGCCCGTGTACCCGCGTGTGCGTGCGAGGGAATGAGTGCGTGCGTGGCGTGCGTGCACATCTTCGCTTCGTGCATGTACCGCCAGTATGGCTCAGGGAGGACGAGTACATTCTTCTGGAACCAGCAGCACGTCACTGTGATCAATCCACGCAAGGAGGTCGCGACAACGCCTCCACATGTGCCACGTGGCTTCATGAACTGTAAGAGAGACACTGTGTAGCGTGCCATTGGTATTCTAATTTACGTGTTTTGCACATACTCGAAGTACTAGTAAGGTACACGTGCATTGCACGCATCAGATTTTGCAACCAAATTATGAATAAATACCACACTATAGCATGTAAGCTCTGAGTCATATATGCCTGATGTAGCCCTTCGTTTAATTCTTATAGTTCATCTCATTCAAAATCAATTAGTTTTTATAAAAAAGCTAAGAACGCGGGAATAGGAAAAACATGGGATTATAGTGGAATGTCGTCTTGAATCCTACAGGATTGTACGAGTGTTTGATTGTGCATAGAAAAAACGCAGAATTCTTTCAAAGAGGTTTGAGTGGATGGGATGTTTCCTATGAAATCTAGTGCAAATGAATCATATGGAAAAATTCCTATGGTTTACAATCCTACGAATCAAACAACCAAGATAGGAAAAATTCCTAATGATTAGAATCCTCCAAAATTCCTTTGAGAATCCTTTGAATCAAAGAAGCCCTTAATCTATTTTATGATTCATGGAATTGTGCGTTGTAAAGCATAAAGTAAAAACAAATAATGGCAATTCAACTAGAAAAAAAGTTTGGGCAGTTATGATACGGAAGATTCTAGAACAAAAGAGAACCACTGTTGTTTTGAGGTTTGTGCATTATGCTTAAGTTCAACCATGGAGTCTGCTAGATTGTACATGTGGCAAAATCCGGTGGGGGGCTAGAAGATGGTGCGAGGGGCCGAGTGGAGGGAGACTATGAAGGAATGCACAAGTGCGAGATCGATATTTAGAGAGAGGGGGCGAACACGTGCGCTGTTGCGCGCAGTGGCGGAGCCATGAAAAATAAATGAGCTAGGGGGCCAAGCATTGCTAATCCTTTACGAGGAGGGTCAATTCATGAACTTAAACCATTTTTAGCAGCAATTGTCTAATGATCACATTCATATTAGCCTCGATATATAGTGATGTTAGGGGGGAGGGGGCAGGGCCCTTACTGCCCCCTGTCTTCGCCATTGTGCACGCGTCTGAGAGATGAAGCGGAAGGCATGGATGATGAGAGGGGGACGTTGGATATATAATTAATGTGGGTGTATTAGCTATATATGTTAATCCTATATAGAGAGGTATAGATTGATCGATGTGGACGTGGGAAAGAGGGTGAGACCTCACTGGATATATCGATTGATCGGTTTGTGTGGAAAACTATGAAAGACCTAGCTATATACACACATACATAGAGGAACATCGATCGTTGCGCATGCACGCGTGAGAGATAAAGAATGCCCGATATGATGGAGAGGGGGATGTGTGTGGGTGTGTGCCTTCATGGGAGACCGACCTGAAGAAAAAGATTGTATGCGTGCGATGGATAATGCCGACTGGTAGTGTGTGTGCATGCATGCACGAGAGAAAGTTAGTGGTACAATTATAAAGAGAAGACTACTGTGTGGGTGTAAAAGAATAGGTGAGGTCATAATCAATGTAAAGTTGAATTCAAATATTTGAATAAGAGATCCTGATGTTTGAAACCCATGCATGCATGAATATAACGGAGATCTGCGCGGTGTGGTTTGGAAACGAGCATGTTGTAATGTATACACATTGAACAAGGTCAGACTGATTTGAATTTGAGATACCGATGGCAGACATCATTTGGCCACGTCGCATCCGTGCATGGACACACTATTCTAATTGGAGATGATGGGCGGCTTTCGCATCACATATCTATATCTATACCCCTATATATATATTATATTTTATATTTTTTATATTGTGTGCGGGTAACTTTAACTTTGAAAGATGGTCGTTGGATGAGGCGAATCCGATGGTCCAAAGATGGCAAATTTGAGCACTACTGGCCGTTGGATATCATCTAGATTCCACCAGATTTCGCCACATGTATAATCTAGAAGACTCCATGGTTGAACTTAAGCATAATGCACAAACATCAAAACACAAGCACTTCTTATTTGTTCTAGAATCTTCCGTATCAGAATTGCCCAAATGTTTTTCTACATGATTTGCCATTATTTGTTTTTACTTTATGTCTTACGACGCACAATTCCATGAATCTTAAAATAGATTAGCTTTCTTATAAAAACTAGATGATTTTGAATGAAATGAACTATAAGAATTAAACGAACATCTACATCATGCATATATGACTCAAAGCTTGCATGCTATAATGTGGTATTTATTCATAATTTGGTTGCCAAATCTCATGCGTGCAATGCACGTGTACCTTACTCTAGTCTAAATGGTGTTTGTGTGTGTGTTGTGCGTGTTGAGGTGCAAATTGTCTTTTTTTGGGTACACGTTAAGCTTGTTCTTCCGAAATTTCAAGCCGCGCCTTGTTATGCCGAAAATTCAAGCTAGCGTCTCTGTCTATCGTGCTGCGAAACTCCCGCCTCTTCAACCCGCGCCTTGTTAGCCCGAAATATTTAAGATATATCTTTGTCTCGTTGTGCTCCGACAACTCCCTCCATCTCAACCCGCGCCTTGCTATTCCGAAATTACAACGCGCGCGAAAACTCCCACCTCCTGTGAAATCCCGACACGCGAAATGCCCGTGGTACCCCTGAACCGAAAGAACCGCCTCAAATCGGTGGGGGTACTTTCGTAACTTACCCCACATTTCGGACAAGCGCGTCTCTAAGCCATGGTTCCCCACTGCCATCCCATCCGCCCACCCATTCGTACACCGAGGCCGCGAAAACCCGCGACGAAACCCCACACCCTGCTCCGTCCGCCACCCAGCCGGAGCCTCTTCCCCGACGACGTCGTCCACAGCAACACCTCGACGTCCCTCATCCACCGTACCGGATGAGGATCCGTCGTCGATCTCATCGTCCCGCCGGTTCAGCCACCCCGTCCTCCACCTCCAAGGAGCTGCCCCGACGTTCCCCTCGTCTTTCGCGCCACCTCCATTCCCACACCGCCGTCTTCACCTGCACCACCGGAAGAGCATCATCATCACCGTTTCCTCGGATGAAGCTGCGGCCTAATCGGCGCCACCAAAGAGGTTGTACACTAATCGCCGCATTTTCTTCTTGATTCGATCTCACGGTGCTGCCGGCGCTCGGTCCCGAGCCGACACGGCGCGGCTCCATCCACGGCGGCGTCGCCGGCCACTTCCTCCACGGCGTCGCTCCCTCGGCGGCGACGTCCACATCAGTAGGAGCTGCTGCTGCTTTAGCTCTCGCTCGCGCTGCTGCTCTGCTCTTGCTCTCGGTCCCCTGCCTGGTCTGCTCTTGCTATTGCTCTTGCTCGCGCTGCTGCTCTCGCTCTTGCTCTTGCTTGCGATGCTGCTCCGATTTAGCTACACTTCAGTCGACTGAATCGACTTTTGGGTCAGTCGATTTTCAGGGGGTGGGGGGGGGCTCGCCGGGGTGAAGGAAGAACCAGCCGCAGCGGGGAGGGGGGCTCGCCGGAGAGGTACCCCACTATCTATCTTAGGGTTCAGGATGGGGGCGGTGGTCGCCGGCGGTGGCGGGGCGTTGGCGGGGCGGTGGCGTGGGGATCGCCGGAGAAAAAGCTCGGCACGGGGGGGCCTAGAGGGATGGCCGGGGCGGCGGCGGACCGGCGGTGGGGAGTGTTTTCGGGGCGGGCGGGGCGGCGCACCGCCGGCCGCGGGCGGCGGGGGGCTGCTGTTTGGCCGGTGGTGGCTGGCGGCTCAGGGGGTGGAGGTTGAAGATGAACCGCAGGCCCTTGATTTCGTATCCAACGGCTGCAAAATCGACTGACCAGAGATGAAAAAGTCAGTCGACCGACGTGTAGCCTCACCTTGCTAGTGCGTTCAGTTTCGACAGCAAAATTCAGTTTCGACAGCAAAATTCAGTTTCGACAGTTAAGTTCAGTTTCGACAGTTAAGTTCAGTTTCGACAGTTAAATTCAGTTTCGACAGTTAAGTTCAGAGATGAGCGGCTGATGTATTTTACATCTAGCACTTTGTGGTTATGTATTTTACGTCATGTATTGGAGATGCTATTAGAATTCCACTCAGGTTAACGTTGTTCGTTGTCTCTCTTGTCCTGCTTCAGCCTCGGCGTCGTACAACTCACCGGAGCTGCTCCAACGACGAAACCCTCCATCACAGCGGAGCAGTACCTCGGGCTCCATCTCCAGACGCCTAAGATCTTCTTCCCCTCCTCCGACAGCCAAGTCAGCCGGAGCATCCTCACCGGCCAACCCAATCACGCTGAGATCGACATGGCTTCGCCAAAGAGGTTGTACACTTGTTGCATCTCTTTTTACTCTACATGTTATATATATTGTCCACTGAGCACTCGTAGTAACGGGAAATACGATTATTTTATCCTACTATATGACAAGCAGTGAGGTACCAGGCAACTTAGCTATCCGTGATGGACTCTCTTGAACGCCATCATTATTTATCTCTGCGCGTTTGAGCTGTGCATTTGTCGATGGGCCTGGGAGTTGAGCTAGTATGGCAGTGGCCTGGGTCCAAAGTAATAGAAGTAGCACAAAAACATTTTTTTAGTGTAGGATTTTCCTTGCTCAAGCCTGCCTACTAGAATCGCCAGTGCTTGAAAGGAAAAGTGAATGAAAAACATCGGAATTGGAAAGTTTCCTATGGTACTACTTTTCATGAATTTGGTGCAAAGGAATGGAGCAAAGGAAAACTGTAGGATTTGTTCCTTTAGTGTCTCCTTGAAAGAAAAACCGTAGGAATTCTAATTTCCACTTCTCCTCCTTTTCATATTCCTATTCATCAAGCACAAGACTAAGAGATAGTAGCATAATAGCATTATAACCGTACATTTTCTTGTGGTTTGACTTAATCTCACCATGCTTTTTTGCATCCTGTGATCTTCCAATTGTTGTGAATCAAACACCCAGATTGGCAGAAATCCTGTGTTTTTAAATTCTCTGTTTTGCACGTGCATTCCTATCCTATTCCTGTCTATTTCCTATCCCTGCATTGTTAGAATCCTCAAATTCAAACAAGCCCTTACTCAATTACTTCTGTTACAGATATGTGTCAAAGAAAACCTTGTGTGGTTTGTCCTGCTCCTGCGGCGCTGTGTTCCACCCCAGCTCAGCTGCTCCAACGACGGAAGGGTTCACCACAGCAGGGATCCGCTCTCCAGACTGTCTTTCGCCGCCTCAGATCTTCTTCCCCGCCGCCGGCAGCCACGGCAACTGCATTACCATCATCAACTGAGCAGATGACCTTGAGGACTACACGGGTCCGCAAGAGAGGTCGCACTCTTCCGTGTCTGCTTACGTTATGCGTCGCTTAATATGATGACATGCTACATTATCGTCGTGTTCACCTATTAGACTCCGAGTCAGGTCCAAACTAATGCTGAAACTTGAGTTTTTAAATGGTTGTGGGGTACATATTGGGGCAGCAATCAGTACTATCTGTCTACTATCTGGTTAATCTCCGGTGTCTACTATGAGTTTCATGTTGGGTGCAAACAAACATTAAAGGAGCCATTATCTGTATTTTTTAACTAAAGCTATTATCTGCCTGCTATCATTGGTTTTGGGTCTATCCACAGTTTGCTACCATCACTCTGGATTTGTGCATGCACTCCTTACATAATCTCACTATGTTTTATTCCTATGCATGCCAGTTATTGTACACAATGGAACTGATCATGTAGAGCAAAAGAGACGAGCCTTGCGTGGCAATAAAATTTCATGCAGACGTCGTTCCATGGTGGGCGCAAAGGCAGCCCCCCTCCACCCATTTCGGATCGTAATCAAGAGGAAGATAACTGTTCTGAGGGGGATTCAGAAGGAGAAGACCACTCCTATTTACCCCATGAGGTCTTCGCTCTAACTTGGCATGCTGATGTTGGTAATATCATGCATATGGTGCCTTGCATTGCTTACTGTATACATTAAAGATGTCATCTGCTTAGTTTAGACATGCTTTGTGTCAATGCCATCTGTTTAGTTTCTTTATCGTATATGTGAATCATGCAATGCCATCTTGTCTAGCCAGGCATCATATATGTGAATTTTGCAATGCCACCCTGGTTAGCCAGTCATCTTATATGTGAATTATATCATGCCATCATTTTTTTATTACGTGTTAAATTTGTCAACAATTTTAGTACATTCAATTACTCTTCCTGTGCATCAGCCATTCGGCACGGTCATGGAAAAATCTGGAGTGGAAACAAGGTCTTCAGAGCAGACAATGCTATCTGACGAAGCGCATGTCTTGCTGGTTACCGATAGCTCCTCAGAGGAGGATTCAGAGACAGATGACCAGTCATATTCCCCCCCCCCGAGGTGCATGCCCTAACTTGGCAGGGTTATGTTGCTCATATCGTGCGTATGGTATCTTGCATTGCTATGTCATTTGCTTAGTTTAGACATGCTTTGTGTGAATGCCACCTGTTTAGTGTCTAATTACCATATATGTGAATTATGCAATGCCATCTTGTTGCAAGACATTATATATGTGAATTATGCAATGTTATCTTGTTGCAAGGCATTATGTATGTGAATTATGCAATGCCATGCTGTTTAGGCAAGCGTCATATATGTGAATTATATCATGCCGTCCTTTTTTTGTATTTCTCATTGCTTTTGTCGACAATGTTTGTATATTCAACTGCTCTTCCTGTGCATCAGCCATTTGAATTGGTGATGGAGAAATCTGGAGTGAAAACAAGGTCTTCAGAGCAGACAATGCTACCTGCTGAAGCAGATATCTTGCTGGTTACAGATAGCTCTTCAGAGGAGGATTCAGAGGCAGATGACCAGTCCTATTATCCCCCTGAGGTGTATGCTCAAACTTGGCAGGGTTATATTACTCATATAATGCATATGTTGTATTGCAATGCTTAGTTTTTACATCATATACACAATATTGAATGCCATCTCCTTAGTTGACACATCATATATGCGATTGCCCTCTGCTCACTTCCTTAGTATATAAATCATATATTTGAATTATGTCATGCCATGATGTTTACATAGACAGCATGTATCTGAATTATGGCATGCCAACCCATTTTCTAAAGACATAATATAGTTATATCATCTCATCCTGTTTACATAGTCATCATATTTTAAATTATGTCATTCTATCCGTGAATTATATCATGCCATCATGTTTCCATCGACGGCATGTTTGTGATTTATGGCATGCCAACCACTTTAATAGACACATCGTATAGTTATATCATGTCATCCTGTTTACATAGTCATCATATTTTGAAGTATGTCATTCTATCCTGTTTAGTTAGCCATCATACATGTGAAATTGTGTCATGCTATCCTGTTTAATTAGCCATCATATATGTGAAATTATGTCCTGCTATTCTGTTTGCTTAGACAACATAAATGTGAATTATTTCATGCCCTGTTTTCTTCCCTACTATCCATTGCACCTGTCTATCTTACAATGTCTGTACATTCAATTACTTTTCTTGTTTATCAGCCATTTCAATTGGAGGGAGTGATGGCAGTATCTGTGGGAGTAAAAACACGGTCTTCAGAAAAGATCGTGCTACCTGTCGATGCAGATAGAACCACGGTTGTACTTGCCCAAGAACCAGCCCCACCACACATAACCCACACTCATGCAGATTGTACCCCTACCCAGTTGGACAGAGAACCAGCTACACCCCTTCTAACCCCAACCCCAGCAGATAGACACCCAGTTCCCGTTGACACAGCACCGTCTCCACCACAGAGCACCCAAACACGAGCAGTTAGTAAGGCAACTGCAGTGCCCAAATCACGAGGACCACCACTCCGAACCCGAAGTCAACGCTTAAAGCAGAAGAAGAATTGTTCTCAGGTCAGGTTCCGTAGCTATGGTTCATACTACTTTGCTCTTGCATCACTGTATTTACTGATACCAACTAATTTCAAATTTGAAGGATGCAATTGAAACTCCAATGGCGCAACAGGTATGTTTTAAACCTGTTTCTTCAACGTGTTTGGCTGTTTGCTGTTGTAACTTGCTCTATGTTGATTTCAGTTTCAATTGAATAAACAGTTATGTTCTCATGCCATGCACATTACAAGTGTTGTTATTGCTGTGTAGTTTCCCACACTTATATTCTGTCTATGCTGCTTTGTCTTAAATAGATATGATTCGAACTGTATCTATCTTGATTTGGCAACATAAACTAGAATGATATAGACCATACAGTGACCATACTACATAGATATATGTTTGTTTCATGCTGTTATCCTGTCCACCTTACTACTGAACTGGTTTACCAAAATGAGTTTCATATACTACATTGTAAACCTGAGATGTGTTTGTTTGTTTCTCTTTTAGAACGCGGATAAAATATTGGAGAAGAGTACCCTGTTATGCAATGGTAAAGGAAGTAATGCAGATAAGGTTCAAGATAGTGAGACATCCCTGTTGGTCTCCAAGAAAGCTGATAAAAACTATATTGAAGACACTGAGACAACCCCAAAGTCCTGTCTTGATGTAGTGTTCGAGTTACTGGCTACCACTGCTGGCACCAGCTCTTCGAACTCGTTGCCTGAATCAGTTCGGCTTCTTGAGTCTCAACTTCAAGTTGAAAGACATCGATCAGATGTTATGCGACAGGAAGCCGAAGGACTGAGGAAGTCCCTGCAGAATTCAGATGCATACTTTCTGGTGCAACAGCAAGCGCTGGAGGACTTAAGCGCCAAACAAGAGAAAGTTAATAAGCTTGCTAAGCATCTTGCCAGCATTATGGGTACCCAGGATATTGTTTCTTGAGCTCTTCTGAAGTGGTTTCAGTTCTGGACTTGTTTTGCTGCGGCGTTTATATGCTGCTGTGTTCCCTATATTTGCACTGGTGGCGAACTTTGATGCCCAGTGGATGTAATATGTGTAATAGCCGTGATAGCCTAGTGTAAGTTGCTTGCTTATTTATTTCCTTGTTGTCTTGTTTATTTGTTTGCTTGTAGTCAGTGCAGTTCTTTTTCTGCGGTTTGCTAGTGGCTGCAATAACCTATTTTTTAAAACTAGGCCACAATAACCATGGACTAATATTTACTGTAGTGACACTGGGCCTCCTACGGGCCGTAGAAACAGTGGGCCTTCTACGGGCCGTAGAAACAGTGGGCCTTCTACGGGCCATAGAAACAGTGGGCCTTCTACGGGCCGTATCATCAATGGGCCTTCTATGGGCCGTATCATCAATGGGCCTTATACGGGTCGTATGATCAATTGGCCAAACATGGGCCAAACAGACCGCATTCTGGCCATAAACGGGCTAGAGTTGGAATCGTCCGTTCATGGGCCTACCATAACGGGCCATCGTTAATAGGCCGTATTTGATGACGCTATGAAAACGTCCCAACGTATTAACAGACCACAAACGGTCCGACTGTAACCACGGTCTGAATTTGGCCCACAAGCAGAAAATGACAGTAACGGGCCGTAAGTAAACGAATGCTGGAAAATAGCCCAAGAATAAATGGGCTCTGAGAAGGCCGAAAGATAACATGGGCTGGAAACGGCCCAACGGAATAACGGGCCGTTAATGGGTATAAAGTGATACACTGTTCTTTACGGGCCAGTTTCACCATGGGCCGTTAATGGGTGTAAAGTGATACACTATTCATTACGGGCCAGTTTCACCACGGGCCATTAATAGGCCAAGAGTTACATAGGGCCTCATATGGGCCCAAAGATGTCATGGGCCATACATGGGCCAGAAGTGAAAATGGGCTGGAATCATATTGGATGGCCCAGATGACGCTATTGGGCCTAATTCGAATAGGGCGTAACAGGCCTTGGGTTAGCGGGCTGTAAATGGGCTATATGCGAACAGGCCGTTAACAGGCTTTCCATGGGCCGGCCCGCCACGTTTTGACCAAGTCAAACGGGCCGGCCTTTTCACAGGAATGGGCCT
Organism: Triticum aestivum; assembly: GCF_018294505.1. Classification (NCBI taxonomy): domain Eukaryota; kingdom Viridiplantae; phylum Streptophyta; class Magnoliopsida; order Poales; family Poaceae; genus Triticum; species Triticum aestivum. The sequence continues at coordinate 83,621,174 of NC_057805.1, forward strand.
CTGTTGGGCCGTGCCACGTGTCGACGTATCATAGGCGCCTTCTGTCCAATGAGTGGATGACATATGTCCCAGCGATGAGCCGACACGTGTTTCCTTCAGCCGATGATGATTTTACACATGGAAAATCCCCATTGGTCGGGGATGTTAACGGGTTATCGGATCCAAAACCCGACCCGATAGCTTAACGGCGTACCGTTACGGTGGATGCCACGTGTCGGTCACCCTGGACGAAAGCACTTCTGTGACGCGCGGTTTATCGTCATGGAAGTGGACACTTCCATGATGATAATTTTGGTAATGTCATGGAACACTTCTACGACATCACATGTATGACTATATTGATTCTGTCATAAATTTCTCATGGATGTACATGCATGACAAAAAAGCGCGACCTACTGTGGCAAACACGTATCATCACGGAAGTGTATTTTTTTTGTAGTGAAAGTTTTCCAAACACACAAGAAGAAAGCAAGAAAATAAATCTAAGCATGGATGATACAATGAAAAAGTGTGGACACCGACAAATGGAATAAGTGAACATGAATGTAAAGTCGGTGGAAACACGTACTGCCCCAAGCTTAGGCTTTTGGCCTAACTTGGTAGTCGATCAGTAGCCTGGAGGGTAGTAGGGGTGCTGAGGAGTGGGCATCCACTCGTCCCATTGCTGAGGCTCCTCCTGTGCCGCTTCCGCAGCAGCCTGAGCGTTCCGGTAGGCGATGATATCCTCAGGCATAATCCTATATCTGCCCCTGGCAGCAGAATCAAACAAAGCAGGTGCAGGCAAGGGAATAATATCACGAGTTTTAACGCTAAAGACCAGGTTATAAGGAATGGGGATGTTAGGATAATCTCGTGCAAGAAAATGATGGTGTTCCATGGCTGCCCGATCTAGGTAAACCTTGGTCAGAGGGTAATCATGAGGGCGTATCTCAACCTCGAAGTGAGCCGCCAAACGAGTAGCAAAAATCCCACCGTGTATTTCACCCTGGGATTTATTAAGATGGAGTCGATGAGCTACAATAGCTCCCAAGCTATGAGTGTTGTCGCCCTCTAGTGCTCGGCGTAAAAGAGCAAAGTTTGGTGCGCTGGGCGCACCTACTTTCTTTCTAGCAAGCAAGCACTTAGCAACAAATAAGGAAAAATAATGTATGGCAGGAAAGTGTATGCTAGCAGCCGTGGTGGTTGACACCCCTCTCCCATCTCCCAGTGTCAAAGTGCGATAAAAGTCCTCAAACCCAGCCAGGCTAGGCTCGGATAAGCTCCCATCAGAAGGGATCAAGCATATATCAGAAAATTCAGTAAGTGGTATCTAATGGTTTTCAGCATATAAATCGAATCTCACTTCAGGAGGATTATTTCTAGGCAGGAAAGTAAAACTTTGAACAAAGATATTTGTGAGGATTTGGTGTTGGTCACACTCATCTGCAATGAAGTCGGCGAGGCCAGCATTTGCAACATATTGCATGAACTCCTGAAGGATTCCAGCCTCTTCCAGGAACGGGGTGTGCGGCCATTCGCACGGCCGTACTTCCGCCAACCTCCGAGGGTGGAGATCACTATCAGATGACTCCCCAATAACACCTTTGGAGTTCTTCTTGGAGCCAAACTTCCTAAAGATATTCATGGTTTTCCTATGAACAAAATTCTGAAATTTATTAGCCCACAAAAATTTCTCAACAAAACTTCACAAAATTGATACCAACTACTCATAGGGATGCATAGAGGCCATAGCAAGCATTCAAACTACTTAGAACTCTAAGAATTCAACATGCAAGCACATCTATAGCAACACCAAGAGTAACTAATTATTCAAAATATAAACCACTAAAACAAAAACTAATTGGATAAATGGTGGAGTCACATACTAAGCATCAATCCCCCGAAATAGTTTCGGAAACGGAGCTTCGAGCAAAGAGATCAAAATCCGCAGGTTTGAGCTCAAGAACACGGGAGAGAGAGCAATGGAGATTTTTTTTGGAGGTAAGTGATGATGTGGGATGAAGAGGTAAGTGAGGGGGCCCACGTGGGGACCACAACTCACCAGGGCGCGACCAGGTGGGTTGTGCCCACCTGGTGCACCCCCCTCATTTGCACCAGAAATTCAGAAATACTCAGGAAAAAATCATATAAAATTTTCAGGGCATTCTGAGAACTTTTATTTTTGGGTCATTTTTTTATTGAAGGGAAATTCAGAAAACAGACAAAACATGGCATTTTATTTTATTTAACTAATAAAAACAGAAAACAAAAGGTAAGGACAGAAGGGAGTGCTTACTAAATTCATCAACTTCATACCGTTCAAAAATGATCCATTAATAAGGTTGATCAGGTCTTATTAACAATCACTTTTGATTAGCATGAAACCGAAGAACTTTCGTAAATCACTAGGTTACCTCAATGGGGATATGCATTTCCCCAACAATACGTATTTCATATTTCTTTTTGACAGTAGGTAGAGGTATTTGAAAACTTCCAATAGTGATTGTCGGAGATTTTTCAATAACATTAATACCATTCACTTGGAATTGTTTCTTCGGAAAGTGCACCGTATGCTCATTGCCATTAATATGAAAAGTGATCTTGCTTTTATTGCAATCAATAACAGCCCCTGCAGTATTCAAGAGGGTCTACCAAGGATAATCGACATGTTGTCGTCCTCGGGCATCTCAAGTATAACAAAGTCAGTCAAAATAGTAACATTAGCAACAACAACGGACACATCCTCACAGATACCGATAGGTATGCCAATTGATTTGTCAGCCATTTGCAAAGATATTTCAGTAGGTGTGAGTTTATTCAACTCAAGTCTTTTATATAAAGAGAAAGGCATAACACTAACACCAGCTCCTAAGTCACACAAAGCAGTTTTCACATAATTCTATTTGATAGAGCAAGGTATAGTTGGTATTCCCGGATCTCCAAGTTTTTTAGGTACTACATCTTTAAAAGTGTGATTAGCAATAATAGTGGAGATTTCAGCTTCTGTTATTTTTTTCTTATTTGTGATGATATCTTTCATATACTTTGCATAAGGAGGCATCTTCAAGATATCAGTCAAGCGAGTACGCAAAAAGACTGGCCTCAGCATTTCAGCAAAGCGTTCAAATTCTTCATCATCTTTCTTTTTAGTTGACTTGCGTGGAAAAGGCATTGGTTTTTGAACCCACGGTTCTCTTTCTTTACCGTGTTTTCTACAAACAAAGTCTCTTTTGTCATATCTTTTATTCTTAGCTTGTGGGTTATCAAGATCAACAGGAGGTTCTATCTCAACATCATTATTTGGTTCCTTTTCATTGGGTTGAGAGTCCTCGTGAATCTCATCATTATCTTTTTCATTATCAGTAGGTGACTGTTCATTGCCAGATTGAGTTTCAGCATCAGAGGTAGAAGTTCATTATCATTATCAGGAGGTTTTTCTATTTCAGGTTCACTAGAAGTATGCAAAGTCCTATCATTTTTCTTCTTCTTTTCTTTTTAGAAGGACTAGGTGCACTAGTGTTATTTCTTTGTGAGTCGTGTTCAATTCTTTTTGGTGTCCCTCAAGGTAAAGTGGTTCCTGAGTCATTTTACCTCCTCTAGTTGCAACTCTAATAGCAAAGTCATACATATTATGATTCATTTCATCAAGTAATTCTCTTTGAGATTTAGCAACTTGTTCTAACTGAGTTTGAACCATAGAAGCATGCTTTCCAACACCTCTAACATCATTTGATATTATAAATAACAAGTCACTCAAGCGAGCAATCATGTCAGAATTATATTTCAACTGTTTCATAACATTTGCATTGAAGTGATCTTGTTTTCTAATGTAGTTTTCAAACTCATAAAGGCATTGACTAGGATGCATATTGTGAGGATTATCATTATCATTGAACTTCATAAGAGAATTTACCTCTACCACCTTAGGCAGCGGTGGTGTATTAAGCCCATGTATTTTTTCAATAGGAGGTAAATTTTTAACATCCTCAGCTTTAATACCTTTTTCCTTCATAGATTTCTTTGCGTCTTGCATATCTTCAGGACTGAGATATAATATACCCCTCTTCTTCAGAGTGGGTTTAGGCGGTGGTTCAGGAAGAGTCCAATCATCATAGTTTTTCAATATATTATTCAATAATTCTTCAGCTTGTCCAACAGTTCGTTCCCTGAAAACACAACCAGCACAACTGTCTAGGAAGTCCCTAGAAGCATCGGTTAGTCCATTATAGAAGATATCAAGTATTTCATTTTTCTTAAGAGTATGATCAGGCAAAGCATTAAGTAACTGGCAAAGCCTCACCCAAGCTTGTGGGAGACTCTCTTCTTTAGTTTGAACAAAGTTAAATAATTCCTGTATGGCAGCTTGTTTCTTATGAGCAGGAAAATATTTTTTAGAGAAGTCATAAATCATATCCTGGGGACTACACCCACAACCAGGAGCAAGAGTATTGTACCAAGCTTCAGCATCACCCTTTAATCAGAAAGGAAATAATTTGAGAATAAAGTAGTAGCGAGTTTTCTCATCATGAGTAAAAAGGGTGGCTATATCATTTAACTTAGTGAGATGTGCCACGATAGTTTCAGTTTCATAACCATGGAAAGGGTCAGATTCAACCAAAGTAATTAACTCTGGGTCAACAGAGAATTCATAATCCTTATCATCAATAAAAATAGGTGAAGTAGCAAACTTAGGATCACATTTCATTCTAGCATTCAGAGATTTTTCTTTATACTTGTGTAGTAATTTCTCTAGATCATATCAATCATTACAAGCAAGAATATCTCTAGTTGTTTCTTCACTCATAACATAACCTTCTGGTACCTTAGGCAATTCATATCTAGGAGGGCCAGTTCTATTAGGTGTTTCAGTTTCAAGCTCATCATCAGATTCAACAACATCATGTTGTATTACTCTTGCAATTTGTTCATCAAGAAATTCACCAAGTGGCACATCATCATTATCAAGAGAGGTACTAGCATCATCATAAGCATCATTCGTAGTAGAAGTAGCATCATCAATAACTTGCGACATATCAAAATTAAGAGCATGTGGTGGTGTTGCAAGTTTACTCATAACAGAAGGTGAATCTAAAGCAGAACTGGATGGCAGTTTCTTACCTCCCCTCGTACTTGAGGGAAATATCTTAGTCTTAGGATCCTTCAGATTCTTCATAGTGGTAAATTGATAATAATCGCAAGTGACTCAACAAATATAGCTATGCTCCACGGCAACGGCGCCAGAAAAAGGTCTTGATAACCCACAAGTATAGGGGATCACAACATTTTTCGAGGGTAGAGTATTCAACCCAAATTTATAGATTCGACACAAGGGGAGCCAAAGAATATTTGAACGTATTAGCAGCCGAGTTGTCAATTCAACCACACCTGGAGATTAATTATCTGCAGCAAAGTGATCAGTACCAAAGTAGTTTGATAGTTTTGATAGTAGTGACAGCAACAATAGTAACAGTAACAGTGATAGCAGTAATTTTGTAGCAAGTGTAACAGTGATGATAGCAGTAGTAACTTAGCAGAAACAATATGGAAAAGTTCGTAGGCATTGGATCGGTGACTTGTTGGATGATATTCATCATGTGACAATTATAACCTAGGGCGATTCGGCACTAGTTCCAGTTCATCGATATAGTGTAGGCATGTATTCCGTAAATAGTCATATGTGCTTTATTAAAAGAACTTGCATGACATCTTTTGTCCTACTCTCCTGTGGCAGCGGGGTCCATATTGGAAACTAAGGGATATTAAGGCCTCCTTTTAATAGAGAACCGGAACAAAGCATTAACACATAGTGAATACATGAACTTCTGAAACTACGGTCATCACCGGGAGTGGGCCCGGTTGTTGTCACTCCGGGGTTGCTGGATCATAACACGTAGTAGGTGGCTATAACTTGCAAGATCGGATCTAAAACATGGATATAATGATGATAACATAAACGGTTCAGATCTGAGTTCATGGCACCTGGGCCCAAAGTGACAAGCATTAAGCATAGCAAAGTCATAGCAACATCAATCTAAGAACATAGTGGATACTAGGGATCAAGCCCTAACAAAACTAACTCGATTACATGATGAATCTCATCCAACTCCTCACCGACCAGCGAGCCTACACTACTAGGGAAAACCTTATACACAGAAATTTAGCAGTAGCGCGTGTCAAAAATGGGCGCTAGTGCTAAATAGCAGTAGCGCGCGTGCGAAAACGGCGCTACAGATAAAATAGTAGCAGTAGCGCGTGCATGTGAAAAAGCGCTACCACTAATATTCCCATTGCTAAACCGATAGGCTACGCATAGCAGTAGCGGTCTTGAGAGAAGCGCGCTACCGCTAGGACATAAGTAGCAGCGCGTTTCACACGAAAAGCGCTTCTCCTAATGGAAATAAAATAAAATGAAAAACAAATGGAAAAGTAAATGAAAAAGAAAAATGAGAAAGGAAAAAATAAAATGTAGAGCAAAATAAATGAAAAAGCGAAAAAAGGAGAAAGGCGTAGGAGTAGCGTTTGTTCGTAAGATGCGCTATAGCTAACGTAGCTGCAGCGCGTTTCCTAGACCCCCGCTGTAGAAATAGAAAAGGAAATTAGAAATATGAAGGAAATTAGATAGCTATAGCAGTAGCGCGTTTTGTGAAAATCGCTATAGCTAACTTAGCTATAGCGCGTTTTGCGAAAAGCGCTACCGCTAAGTTTGACTTAACCAAAAACCCGTGTCCCCCGGCCACCACTTCTCCCCAGAATCCCTCGACCCACCCCGCCGCCGTCTGCCTGATTCGTCGTCGCCCCACTTCGCCGCCGTCTCCTGCCGACGTCGACGCCCCCGGAGCCACCAGAGCCGCGCGCCGTCGACGCCACTAGAGCCGCCCCCAATGCCACCGGAGCCAAGCGGCCTCATCAACGCCACCGGAGCCGCAGTCGACGCCACTGGAGCCGCAGTCGACACCACCGGATCCTCCCTCGCCACAACTGCCTCCCTCGCCGTCATCGGAGACGCCCCTGCCTCCCTCGCCACCATTGCCTCCCGCGCCACCACCGGAGCCATCCTCTGTAAGCCCCCACCCATCCTCTCTCTCTCTAAATTAGTTAGGTTAATTTAGTTATGAAAGTAATTTAGTTAGGAAAAGAATTTAGATAGGGCTTTGACAGAGACGCCCCTGCCTCCCTCGCCACATCTGCCTCCCTCACCGTAGGAAAAAATTGTGTATGCTTAACTAGGGCAGTAGGGTTAGGGTTGTAGTGTTTAATTACAAATGTTAGGAAAGTAAGGTTTAACTAGATGTTAACTAGGGTGGTATGATTTAGTTTAGAGAACAAAATCAATATAAAAATATAAATTTCTATTAGTGTTGCAAGTCTAGTAGGTTCTTAATTTTTAGTGAATTTTTATTAGGACAAAAATTTAGGACATAATTTGAGTTCTAGGTTCATAATTTGAGTTCTAGGGTTCATCCATCTATATTTGGTTTTTGAATTGAGTTTCAGAGAGCATGAGATTTGTGTAGTGTCAAACACTAGGAGATGCAAATTTGAAGTGGTCATGATATATGAAAAATCCTCAATTGTGTTTGCTCATTGATCATAATCGACATTGAAGTGGTTCGATTGTGCCCAAGTGGCCTTTTGTTGTTTCCAGGGAATGAAGCCGAGTGGCCTATGTTTTGCCGGAATGTTGATTCATTTCCATTCCGGCAAATTTCAGGTTCTCGATTTGTCCATTTTTAGCAAAGGTCATGCCGAAATTTTCCGTGAATTTCGGCATGATTTGTGCTACAAACTAGGACATATCGAGTGCCCGAGATTTGCCAAACCGGGAAGGAGTCAACGTTCCTGCAAAACAATAGGCCTTTTTTATGTCATTATTCATTTTATTAGGTCTAGAATTAATTGACTAGATTTAATCGTAGGAAACATGGCTAGCAACGATGAAGGATAGGGTTCTGGTGATTGCGACGACGTCTACCGGGCGGCAGATGAATTTTTGAGCCTTGCCGACGAGACTGAGACCGGCGCTGAGACTGAGACCGGCATCGAGACCGGCGCTCAGACTGAGACCGGCGCCGAGACTAGCGGAGCCGGTGTAGAACCGAAAGCAAAGAGGCAACGGCTTCCTAACAAGCTCAGGACTACTAGACTGGTGGTCACGGAGGTGGACGACAGCAATTTTGAGCCAAAAGCGCCCCAGGAAGCGCGCGCGTGCTACGGCAATCAAATAGGCTGCATCGTACGGACAATCGCCACCATCAACAATGAGAAACTACAGAAGATAGATAATATGAGGCCCTCCCTCCTAAAGAAGTTTCACCAGATATTCTTGTTCCCGGGCCGGAATGAAAAGGATTATAAAGATCCAGATAAGGACCCGACAATGAAGAAGATAAACAAACACGCCATGACCAAGTTTAGCGACGCGTTGGCCGCCTGGAAAACAAGGGTGAAAGAAAGGATCATCGACAAGAAGGAACCCTACTCCGAGATTGTAAAGGATAATCCGACAATCACGGAAGAACAGTTTCAAATATTCAAGGCGGCTTGCGAGGCCGAAGCTGCCAAAAAAAGTCTAAGTACATGAAGGGGCTTCAACAGAGGAACATTGGGAGCCACAACCTCGGAAGCCGTGGTTACAGCGGGAAGAGGTCCAAATGGGCCAAGGAGGATGTGGAAGCCGCGAGTCTGGGCATCCCAGACCCCTTGGCGGAGTTCACCATCCCACAGGAGCGTGACGTCCTCAGGGCCCGGCACCGTTGGGACCCAGTGAAGAAGGTTTTCGAGATGAACGTGGTCACGACGGAGTTCATGAGACTGCTGGTAATTTTAGTTTTTGATCAATTCGACTGCACGTTAGTCATATTTGTAAACGATCCTTGTGCCTTTTGCAGAGAGAGCAGCACAGGATTGCGGCCGAAAGCGACTCACCGTCTGAGGCGTTGGCGAGGCCCAAGTGGACACTCCATTCAACTGGGCGTTGAACATATTGAAACGACTCCCGGTGGATAGTCGACCGTCGTATGGACGCGTGCACGGTGTCGGAGATGGCGCCACGTGGAAGAAGTACTATGGTGAGACCAAGGAGGAGAGAAAGGAAAGACGGAGGTTAACCGAAGAAAACATCACCAAGAAGGTTGAGATTGCGGTTGAGAAGAAATCATCTCAGACAGTCGCAACATCGGTAGCTGCCGCAAAACATATGGTTGTAGATATGTCAACTTCCTTGGTCCGGCCGTTTTCAATTGGACCAGGCAAAATCCAGGAAAAAATGCAGCGGACTTTCCCCTTGCCGACTTCTTGGGGAGCAGCTCGACTAGCGTTGCACCAGCACCTGCAGCTGCACCTGCTCCCGCACCGGCTCCCGCACCTGCTCCCGCACCGGACGTGCTCGGCGGTGCTTCGTCTTTGGCTGAGCTCGACGCCCTCACGGTATCTGTCACACCGACCCCTTCAATAAATGTATAATCTCCCGTTTTCGTTGCCTTTTGGATGTCTCACGTCGCAGACTTTTCTTTGTAGGCCGACGAAACCCCGTGCACCATATTGTACACCATCGGCGACCAGAAGGTGGACGTGGGGAAGGCGACGATAATGAAGCCGAAGGAACCATGGTTCCACAGCCGGCCGATCCCCCGAACGTCTTCAAGGTTTCCGTGGCCAGTGTCAAACCGGGCCACGAGAATTTGCCTCCTCTGGTACTAGGGGGGATGACAACGAGACCCCGCGGCGGCTTGGTGATTGTTGCAATGGGTGGGTCCTGTTGTGGCTAAAGAGTCTGCTTCGTCTGGAGGCGGCCGGGAGCACACCCACGAGCACGCAGCCTCAGCAAGGTATGAACATCAACACCCCACCTACCCAATTAGCGTCGGGTGACGGGTTGGGTGATAGCGGACGGGGTAAGGAAGAGGCTCCATTAGTCGTTGATGACGTCGCCATGGATGAGGATGAGGATGACGATGGCACTCAACAGTATGTCTATACTGGCGCCTACTTAGGGTTTGAGCGTCATGAGTCGGTGCCTGAATTGCCGCCTCTGGAGGCTCAACATATTATAGACGACCTTCTGGCAAAGAAGCCTAGGAAGAGAGCGAGGAAAGGCAAGAAAGCTGATTCTATGATCCAACCGCCTCAGCAGCCTTGGGTTCAAGACCGTATAGATATCACCGGTGCGGATAAATTGCATATCCCCGGTCAACCAATCCTACCTGCAGCAGCGCTAAGGGCCAGATTCGGCGATCTAAGGAGTCTTCATGACGATCTGCTACGGATAGAGAAAGGCCTCATCGCCTGGAAAGATCCAGGATACCCACTCTACGTGGTTAACGTTCCGCGGCAATTCTCGTACGTCGACTTCTTCCCCGCCGATAAGTTCTTCCTTTGATTCGATTACATATTCGACATGTTTCACGTGAAGAAGCTGGATTTTACGTTTGTCCGCCTTTATGCCTTGCACATGAACTACATCATCGGGGTTGAGCAGATACCTTATATCTGTGTCGCTGACCCGTACTTCATGCACGAGAGCTTCTTGGGAGTCTGCGCAAAGCACCGTGAATACGCGAGGGAATACATCGTCAATTTCATGCTCGCCAATAAGGACAAGGAGGCGATTCTCATGCCTTATCATCCCCTTCGATTTCAAGCATTCATTTGCACGGTGGAGGCTAATTAATTTGAGGTGTACTTATTTTGCGCAGCGGCGGGCGCGCCGTCCTCATCATCCTCTACCCCCGATACTCCCACGCTCTTTACTTGGACTCGTCGAAGAACATTAACAAAAAGGATTACACCCACATCAAGGATGTTCTCGACAGTGCTATGTTTTACTACGAAGCACGGGGTGGAGAGGTCCAGGACAAGAAGAGAAGGGGCGGCAGGCTCGCCTTCGGCCATAAGACCGACTTCTGCTGCATCCAGCAACCGAGTGGTTCTCTTAATGATGGATTCTATGTCCTACACCACATGCTGGAGTACAGACGGGATCACCAGAACCTTCGCATGTCACCTACATCCGGAGATGCCCATATTCTGCAATGGGCAAAGAACGTAGGAGATACCGAGGATCATCGACTTCGAGCCGAGTTCTATCACATCCAGCGCGAACTTGCCCAAATCATCATGAAGGAGGTCGTCGGAAAAACAGGGATGTTCTACGAAGAAGGACAAATGTCGCGGGAAGACGTCCGAACACGGGTAGCCTCTCAGCGTCTCGACCTGAAGCCTTTCACTAGGCTCGGGGACTATCTCCCTGACTTGGATGGATGGCACGACATGTTGGAGTGATTGTCGATATATGACAATGTGTCCGTTTAGTCCATACTTTCTGTATGACGAAACTTTGAGTTATGCACGACGAAACTTTATTTGTGATGTAATTAAACCGTCCTCCTCGACTAGCGACGATCACTCTAGTTAGGGCATTTTGGGTACGATCAACTTTGTTATTTATGCTTATGATATGTTGCTTCTATTTTTGCCAAGTCTGTCTCTTTCTGTTGCTCAACTATATATGTTGCATATCATCGACTCATGTGACGATGCAGGTGCATAGATCATCGATGGCGAAGAAGTGCTACGCCAGGAGTATATATACGACGAGTGGCCGGAGTGTCAGGCCCAGGTGTACCGGTTTCCGGTTTCCGAGCGACAGGCAGTAGTTAGTTTAGGTTCACGCTAATGCGAGAGAGGGATACGAACTCATGTACTGCATAGTTCCGCTCTCACTCAAAGTGATAGCTCTTCTCGCGTATATCATTGTTTAGATGGATGACGATGTAGTTGCAAGTAATCGAGACTTGTATCGCTATTTTCGAGATGATGACGAGATACCACTTTGTGTTGGATGATGATTCTGATGAGACTATTTGTATGTATATGCTATGATTACATTTGTGGCCTCGCAGCCATTTGTATGTGTATCATAATGACATTTGTATCTGCTAAAGATTCTTGTATAAAGCCTGTTCAAATACAAAACAAATATGCAGAAAAAAACAAAAAAAAATACTAAAATTAGCAGTAGCGAGTGGAGAAAGTTAGCAGCAGCGTGACAGTAGCAGTAGCGCGTCCAGCCCAAGCACGCTAGAGCTATTAGCAGTAGCGAGCTTGCACGAAGCACGCTGCTGCTACACTTGTATAGCAGTAGCGCGGGCGCCCACGCGCTGCTGCTAAGTGTTAGCTGTAGCGCCTTGTTAGTAGCGCCGGTCCCCGCGCTACTAATGTACCTAAAACCCGCGCTGCTGCTAGGCTTTTCCCTAGTAGTGCTACGAAGGAATTACTCACTTCCGGTGGGGAGCATCATGGAATTGGCGATGGAGAAGGGTTCGTGATGACGCAGAACGAAGATCCCCCTCTCCGGAGCCCCAAACGGACTCCAGATATGCCCTCCCGAGGAAGAACAGGGCTTGGCGGTGGCTCTGTCTCGTGGATCGCAATAATTCTTTCTCCCTGATTTTTTTCTCCGAAAATATGATTTTATAGCGTTGGTTTTAGGGTCAGCAGGGCCGCCAGGTGGGGACAACCCACCTGGGCGCGCCAGGAGAGGGGGCGCCCCCTGGTGGGTTGTGCCCACCCAGGGGGGCCCTCTCCAGTGGATCTTGGCTCTAGCAATTCTCTTTTATTATATAAAAATCCCTCGCAAAGTTTCGTTCCATTCTGAGAACTTTTATTTCTGCACAAAAACAACACCATGGTAGTTCTGCTGAAAACAGCGTCAGTGTGGGGTTAGTTTCATTCAAATCATGCAAATTAGAGCCCAAAACAAGAGGAAAAGCATTAGGAAAAGTAGATACGTTGGAGACGTATCACATACTCAGGGAGAACACTTATTCCTTGAAATTTAGTGAGGGGTCATCTTATAATGCTACCGCCGTACTAAGCAAAATAAGATGCATAAAGGATAAACATCACATGCAATCAAAATATGTGACATGATATGGCCATCATCATCTTGTGCCTTTGATCTCCATCTCCAAAGCACCGTCATGATCTCCATCGTTACCGGCTTGACACCTTGATCTCCATCGTAGCATTGTTGTCGTCTCGCCAACTATTGCTTCTACGACTATCGCTACCGCTTAGTGATAAAGTAAAGCAATTACATGGCGATTGCATTTCATACAATAAAGCGACAACCATAAGGATCCAGTTGCCGATAACTTTTACAAAACATGATCATCTCATACAACAATTTATATCCCATCACGTCTTGACTATATCATATCACAACATGCCCTGCAAAAACAAGTTAGACGTCCTCTACTTTGTTGTTGCAAGTTTTACGTGGCTGTTACGGGCTTCTAGCAAGAACCGTTCTTACCTACGCATCAAAACTACAACGTTTTTCGTCAAGTGTGCTGTTTTAACCTTCAACAAGGACCGGTCGTAGTCAAACTCGATTGAACTAAAGTTGGAGAAATAGACACCCGCCAGCCACCTGTGTGTGAAGCACGTCGGTAGAAGAAGTCTCATGAACGCGGTCATGTAATGTCGGTCTAGGCCGCTTCATCTAACAATACCGCCGAATCAAAGTAAGACGTTGGTGGTAAGCAGTATGACTATTATCGCCCACAACTCATTGTGTTCTACTCGTGCATATCGTCTACGCATAGACCTGGCTCTGATACCACTGTTAGGGAACGTAGTAATTCAAAAAAATTCCTACAATCACGCAAGATCTATCTAGGAGAAGCATAGCAACGAGACGGGAGAGTGTGTCCACGTACCCGCGTAGACCGAAAGCGGAAGCGTTATGTTAACGCGGTTGATGTAGTCAAACGTTTTCACGATCCAACCGATCCAAGTACTGAACGTACGGCACCTCCGTGTTCAGCACATGATGCGGGGCTAACCCGGCGTAGGCCGATCTTTCACGATTGGAGCGGATTCCCTCGAAGAACATGAAGAACACGGGGAAGAACGGGGAGAAATCACAAGGGGAAACACTCAAGAACAAGTCCAATCACACATCCACTAGACAATCAAACACACAAGATCCACAAGGTACATGAACAACAAAGGGAAAGATACAAGGTAGAGTTCATCCCAAATCCAAAGGAGATGGGGGCTTGAGGGTATCCTAGACGGATCTTCCCGTGAGGGGTCTTGACTATATATCCCGCAGGATCTTCTCACATGGAGGTCTTGAACTCCATGGGAGTGGTGGTCTCTCTCTCTCCCTCTCTCTCTCGAGAGAGAGAGTAGAGGAAGGTAGGAGCAAAGCTCACATACAAATGAGCTATCACTTTGCTAACCCTAGCTAGGAGGAGGTAGGGGGTATTTATAGTCTAAGTGGGCGAAAGGGTAAGTGGGAAGGGATACAAGGCCAAAGGCCCGCAACTGCGCACAGGCAGTTACCGGACGACCGGTGGGGGTCGGACGTCTGGAAGTCTTCGGACTTCCGCTATTTTCCTTCTATGAAGGTGGCACCACAACGTCCGATCGGCGTCGGTCGTCCGGGCGCTGGGACTTGTCGGACGTCCGGTGTTCGTCAATCGTTGATGCGGCTTGAAGCTACGTCGGTATTTCCCCAAAGAGGAAGGGATGATGCAGCACAGCAGCGGTAGGTATTTCCCTTAGATGAGACCAAGGTTATCGAACCAGTAGGAGAACCAAGCAACACAACGTAAACAACACCTGCACACATATAACAAATCCTCGCAACCCGATGTGTTAAAGGGGTTGTCAATCCCTTCCGGGTACGGCGCCTCAAGTATGCAAACGAACGTGAGATAAATTTGTAGTAAATTGATAGATTGAACACCAAATAAAATAAATAAGAATAAATTGCAACAAGGTATTTTTGTATTTTTAGTTTAATAGATCTGAAAATAAATGCAAAAGTAAATAGATCACTAAGGCAAATAATATGAGAAAGAGACCCGGGGGCCGTAGGTTTCACTAGTGGCTTCTCTCAAGAAAAATAGCAAACGGTGGGTGAACAAATTACTGTTGGGCAATTGATAGAACCTCAAATACTCATGACAATATCCAGGCAATGATCATTATATAGGCATCACATCCAAGATTAGTAGACCGACTCCTGCCTGCATCTACTACTATTACTCCACACATCGACCGCTATCCAGCATGCATCTAGTGTATTAAGTTCATGGAAAAACGGATTAATGCAATAAGAACAATGACATGATTTAGACAAGATCTATCTATGTAGAGATAAACCCCATCATTTTATCCTTAGTAGCAACGATACATACGTGTCGATTCCCTTTCTGTCACTGGGATCAAGCACCATAAGATCGAACCCACTACAAAGCACCTCTTCCCATTGCAAGATAAATAGATCAAGTTGGCCAAACAAAACCCAAATATCGGAGAAGAAATACGAGGCTATAGGAGATCATGCATTAAAGAGATCAAAGAAACTCAAATACTTTCATGGATATAAAAGATAGATCTGATCATAAACTCAAAGTTCATCGATCCCAACAAACACACCGCAAAAGACTTACATCATATGGATCTCCGAGAGACCATTGTATTGAGAATTTAGAGAGAGAGAGATGAAGCCATCTAGCTACTAAGTACGGACCCAAAGGTCTACAAAGGACTACTCACGCATCATCGGAGAGGCACCAGTGGAGGTGGTGAACCCCATCCGAGATGGTGTCTAGATTGGATCTGGTGGTTCTGGACTCTGCGGCGGTTGGATGAATATTTCGTCGACTCCCCTAGGGTTCTGGAAATATTGGGGTATTTATAGAGCAAAGAGGCGGTCTAGGGGGCACCCGAGGTGGGCACAACCCACCAGGGCGCGCCTAGGCCTCCTAGCGCGCCCTGGTGGGTTGTGCCCTCCTTGAGGCACCCCCCCAGGCGCAGCCAGGGCCCATTACGTTCCTTTTGGTCCAAAAAAAACTCTGTAAAGTTTCGTTGCGTTTGTACTCCGTCTGATATTGATTTCATGCGATGTAAAAAACATGGAGAAAACAGCAACTGACACTTGGCACTATGTCAATAGGTTAGTACCAAAAAATGATATAAAATGATTATAAAACATCCAAGATTCGAGGGCGTTACAAGTTGAACCTGGCTCTGATACCAACTTGTAAGAAGCATGGCAATGAAACGAATAACTAGCAAAGCAAAGATAGAAGTGATTTCGAGGGTATGGTCATCTTGCCTGCAAGGTTCTCAGAGTTGTCAAAAGCTTGATCCTCGTAAGCGTACTCAAAAGGTTCCTCATTCACGAACTCGTCTCCCGGCTCTACCCACAGCAAGAACACAAGCAATGGAACCACAATCAATCACGGGAAATGCACAAGCAACAGGATGCAAAACATGTATGATATGCGAGATGTGGTATGCGATGCATATGCGTGCTCCAGAAGAAAAAGAATGAACAAGGTAGTAACTTGGCAAACCAAGTATGCCACTGGAAAGATGAGATGATTTCGGTCGAAAACGATATAAAGATCACCGGAAACGGATGCACGGTTTGCAAATGGCAAGCAAAACAAGAATGACATGATCTGTGATTAACAGCATGATAGCACTTAAAATACACCAAGTAACTATACTACAGCACCCCAACATAGCAACAAAGCATATGGCAGTAATCTACAGGAGATTCTTGACAAAATATGAACACTGAGCTACGGCTAGATCACAACATAACAGGTTCAAACAAGCATGGCAAAAGTGCAAAACATATCAGGTTCACAGACTTGGTGAAATTACTGGACATGGTAGAAACAGCGTCAGGTAGCAATGCTCAGAGCAAGCAAAACACATGCTACAGGAACCTAACATAGCAAAACAAGGCATGGCATAAATCTACTAAATGCATAGAACAAAAGTCCCTTACTGACCATGAGCCAAAAAGGACCAGAAGATATGATGGCAACCATGTAAACATAGCAAGTTTCGTTAACAGGTTTCAGACTTCGCAGAAAACAGAGCATGACAGAAACAGTAATATGAAGGCATCTTGGTGAGCTTGATTCACTCACCACAAAATAACGCATGACAAAACAAGCATAACTACAGCAAGATGGCATGTTTATGAAGCTATTCATGGCAAGAGCAAATACATAGCATGTATGGATCAACTACAACAACCTTGGCAAAATTGAAGATCATGTTAACATTCTGCCAGAAATATTTTATAGCAAAAGTAGAGCAAGATTGGGTCATGCTAGGGCACTCCATAATTTCAAACAAGGGCAATTATGAATAGAGAACAACTATATCTTCAAAACATCCTTACTGAACATCACCAAAAGGAGCATGGATCTCTCTGTAGACACATGGATACATAGCAACAAAATAACAGCAGTAACAGACTTAATGAAATTACTAAGTCCCTGAAATCAGAAACATCACGAAGCCTAGTTTGCATGCTTGTGCTAGTCACAACATAAATCACAAAAATACATGGCATACACCTCTGTAAAGATGGCATGGCATACATCAAAAGACATGTAGAGCTCATACTCATAATATGCACACATCAAATGCAACAAAAATAACAAATCACCAAGTTCTGATAAGTAACAGCAGTTAACAGCATATAGCACTCTTGCACCAGAGATTTGGGCATCAATATGGACTCAAATGAACATGGCATAATGGAACAAATTGAAGAGCATCTCGAGGCGAACATTTCGATATATTACACGCACGAAACGGAGCTATATGCAGAGAGTTATGATGCAATGAACAGAGTAAGATAATGTAAAAGAGCTGGGACTTGGAGAATTTTCGGGGGGGGAGAAAAGTCAACCTCCGGTCCAGCCCGATCTAGGGTTCACGCGCGGGCCGAGGTTCGTCGGGCTCGCCGAAGCTGCTGCCGGAGACGGAGGACGGGGCCGCCGGAGCAGAGGAGGGAGACGGCGGCGCTCGGGCGGAGAGAAGGAGGAGGAGGAGTCCGGGCGGCGGCGGACGGCGTCGCGGGCGGAGGACGGCGGCGGCGCCGGCGGAGCTCGCCGGCTCGGGCGCGGCGGCCGGCGAGGGCGGCGAAGGACGGCGGGGACGGCGGCTCCGCGAGGAGGCGCTCGGGCGCGGGCGACGGGCTCGGCGGGCCCGCCTCGGGCTCGCGGGCCGGCGGCGGCGCGCGGCGTACGGCTGCCACGTGGCGTGCCGTGAGTGGGCGGGGGCGGCGGCGCAGTTGCGTCCGGCCCCGGGCGGACACGTCCGGCGGCGCGGAGGGGAAATGATCTAGGGTTTCGCCCGAATTTCGGAGGAGGAGGTATTTTTATAGGTAGAGGGAACTAGGAGACTCCAAATGGAGCACGGTTTTCGCCCACACGATCGTGATCGAACGACCTAGAGCATGGAAAATGACTTAGAGGGGTTTCGGGCTGTTTGGAGGGGGGTTTTACTGCAACACATAAAAGGACTTTGCGGTTACCCGGTTAACCATTGGAGTACCAAACGACCTCCAAATGGCACGAAATTAGACAGGTTGTATACCAAGGCCACTTGACAAGACTCGGTCCATTCCGAGAACGTTTAACACCCGCTCACAAAAAGAAACAAGAGGGACGCGCCGGAGGAGGTGGGAGTGCCGGATTGCAAAACGGACAACGGGGAAAATGCTCGGATGCATGAGACGAACACGTATGCAAATGAGATGCACATGATGACATGATATGAGGTGCATGACATGAACAAAATGCAAAATGAAAAACAAAACCCGACCATGGAGGGAATATCATAACACATAGCCGAAAATGGCAAGAGTTGGAGTTACAAATATGGAAAGTTACATCCGGGGTGTTATACCCGTACTCTAGTCCAACATTGTGTTGGATGCCAGCCTTTTGCAAATCAAAGCCATATACCCCCACGGCTCCCAGGACTATACCAATTACCTGGCCTTTCATAGTCTGGGGGCTAGACATGGTTAGACCACTTAAAGGGGGAACCAAGAAAAAGAAATACCTACTGGTTATGGCCGTTAAATTCACTAAATGGATTGAAGCAAAGCTAGTAACCTCGCAAAGTCCGGACCAGTTATCGACTGGTCCTCCTCCACCTAAATTTGATCCTGTGTTTGAATTAAAACAATTGCCTGACACTTTGAAATATGCTTATCTCGATGAGAAAAACATATATCCTGTTATTATTAGTACTAACCTTTCAGAACATGAAGAAAAGAGATTATTGAAAATTCTGAAGAAGCACCGTGCTACCATTGGATATACTCTTGATGATCTTAAGGGCATTAGTCCCACTCTCTGTCAGCACAAGATTAATATGGAACCTGATGCTAAACCCGTTGTTGATCATCAACGATGTTTGAATCCTAAGATGAAAGAAGTGGTAATAATTAAAATATTAAAGCTTCTGGAAGCAGGTATAATCTATCCCATAGCTGATAGTAGATGGGTAAGTCCCGTTCATCGTGTCCCTAAGAATGGAGGTATTTTACTGTTGTTCCTAATGATAAAAATGAACTTATCCCACAAAGAATTGTTACTGGCTGTAGAATGATAATTGATTTTAGAAAATTTAATAAAGCAACTAGAAAAGACCATCACCCTTTGCCTTTTATTGATCAAATGTTGGAAAGATTATCTAAGCACACACACTTTTGTTTTCTTGATGGATATTCTGGTTTTTTCTCAAATACATGTTTCACAACCTGATCAAGAGGAAACCACCTTTACTTATGCTTATAGACGTATGCCTTTTGGTCTATGCAATGCACGTGCTACCTTTCAAAGATGTATGACTGTTATATTCTCTGATTTTTGTGAAAAGATTGTTGATGTTTTCATGGATGAATTTTCTGTTTATGGAACTTCTTTTGATGATTGCTTGAGCAACCTTGATCGAGTTTTGCAAAGATATGAGCAAACTAATCTTGTCTTGAATTGGGAGAAGTTCCACTTTATGGTTAATGAAGGTATTGTCTTGGGGCATAAAATTTCTGGACGAGGTATTGAGGTGGATAAAGCTAAAGTTGATGCAATTGACAAAATGCCATGTCCAAAAGATATTAAAGGTATTCATAGTTTCCTTGGTCATGCTAGTTTCTATAGGAGATTTATTAAAGACTTTTCTAAAATCTCTAGGCCTCTTACAAATATTTGACAAAAGGATGTTCTATTTGTTTTTATGATAATTGTGTAGAAGCCTTTGAAACACTTAAGAAATCCTTAACTTCTGCACCTATCGTTCGACCACCTGATTGGAACTTGATTTTTTAAATTATGTGTGATGCTAGTGATTATGTTGTTGGTGTTGTTCTAGGACAAAGAGTTGATAAGAAATTGAATGTTATTCATTATGCTAGCAAAACTCTAGCCGGTGCCCAAAGAAATTATGCTACTACTGAAAAAGAATTTTTAGCAGTCGTGTTTGCTTGTGACAAATTTAGATCTTATATTGTTGATTCCAAAGTAATTATTCACACTGATCATGCTGCTATTAAATATCTTATGGAAAAGAAAATGCTAAACCTAGACTCATTAGTTGGGTTCTTTTGCTACAAGAATTTGATTTACATATTACTGATAGGAAGGAGCTGAGAACCCCGTAGTCGATAACTTGTCTAGGTTACAGAATATTCTTGATGACCCAATACCTATTGATGATAGCTTTCTTGATGAACAACTAGCTGCAATAAATGTTTCTCATAATACTCCTTGGTATGCTGACTATGCTTATTATATTGTTGCTAAATACATACCACCTAGTTTCACATACCAACAAACAAAAAAATTCTTCTATGATTTAAGACATTACTTTTGGGATGACCCACATCTTTATAAAAAAGGAGTAGATGGTATTATTAGACGTTGTGTACCTGAGCATGAACAGGAACAAATCCTACGGAAATGTCACTCCGAAGCTTATGGAGGGCATCATGCGGGAGATAGAACTGCTCACAAGGTATTGCAATATGGTTTTTATTGGCCTACTCTCTTCAAGGATGCCCGTAAGTTTGTTTTATCTTGTGATGAATGTCAAAGAATTGGTAATATCGGTAAGCGTCGAGAAATGCCTATGAATTATTCACTTGTTGTTGAACCATTTGATTTTGGGGTTTTGATTATATGGGGACTTTTGCTTCCTCTAATGGGTATGCACATATTTTGGTTGCTGTTGATTATGTTACTAAGTGGGTAGAAGCTATTCCAACTAGTATTGATGATCATAACACTTCCATTAAAATGCTTAAATAAGTCATTCCCAAGGCTTGGAGTCCCCGGATATTTAATGACTGATGGTGGTTCACACTTTATTCATGGTGCTTTCCATAAAATTCTTGCTAAATATGATGTTAACCATAGAATTGCATCACCCTACCATCCCTTATCTAGTGGTCAAGTTGAACTTAGCAATAGATAAATAAAACTAATATTACAAAACATTGTTAATAGGTCACGAAAGAATTTGTCTAAGAAATTGGATGATGCACTTTGGGCCTACAGAACAACTTATAAAAATCCTATGGGTATGTCTCCCTATTAAATGGTTTATGGAAAAGCTTGTCATTGCCTCTAGAGTTAGAACATAAAGCTTAGTGGGCAATTAAAGAACCCAACTATGATTTCAAACTTGCTGGTGAAAAGAGGTTATTTGAGATTAGTTCATTAGATGAATGGAGAACCCAAGCCTACGAAAATGCCAAATTGTTTAAAGAAAAGGTTAAAAGATGGCATGACAAGAGAATACAAAAGCGATGATTCAAAGTTGGAGAATATGTTCTATTGTACAACTCCCGTTTCAGATCCTTTGCAGGAACACTTCTTTCTAAATGGGAGGGACCATACATCATTGAAGAGGTTTACCGCTCTAGAGCTATAAAAATAATAATGCCGAAGGTAGTAACCCGAAGGTGGTCAATGGGCTAAGAATTAAACACTATATCTCAGGTACACCTATTAATGTTCAAAGCAATATTATTCAAACCATGACACCAGAGGAACACATAAAAGAAACCTTCCAGAACACTCCAGAATCCTAAAAAAGAGGGGGTATGTGATACGGTAAGTAAACGGACTCCGAAAAATACATAAAAATATTTTTTGTCAGTTTTGGAATATTACAAAAATTAGGAAAATAAGAAACAACCATGAAGGCAACCGAGGAGGGCACAAGACACCAGGGCGCGCCTGCCTTGCCTGGCGCGCCCAGGTGGGTTGTGCCCACCTCGAGAACCTTCCTGACTCCTTTTTCCTCTAGTTTGCTTGTTTCCCAAGATAAAAAAAGCTTTATATACCCCCTAAACGTATTGACCATCGTATCGCGGAGAAATCTTCTTTTCTTCTTTCTTGTTGTTTTCTGTTAGATCTGCCAAGCCAGGCATCATGTCTTCTCCCTCCTCCAACAAAGTAGAAGAGGATGCTTGGTTGATGAAGATAGAACTAAAGAGAGAGGAACTAGAGTAAACCATCAAGGGTGATAACGTCAAGAAAGTTGCGGGAGGTCACGCTCCAGAAGTAGGGCATGCCGTTCCAGCAGCAGAGGAAGAAGACATCCTTCAACCATACTACGATCACCTTAACCCTACTAACATTGAGGCTTTAAGGACAACTAAAATGGTCCGTGTGCAAAATAAATATCTCACTCGTGAAAATATTCTGTTGCAAGAGCATGTCATCGCCCTCTGGAGCATCATTCGTAGATTGGAGTACCTCCTGAGCCTGAAGTGTGACGCTACCTAATCACCACCACCATCATCATCTTCCCCAACAAAGGAGACTTGAGTTCATGGTATGGGCACTCCCCTTGGCTTGTGCCAAGCTTGGGGGAGGTGCCCCGGTATTGTATCACCACCATTATCTTTGCCTTTATCTATTTTAGTTCGATATTTAGTCATCCTATGATTTAGTTGAATAAAAGTTTAGTTCGATATATTTTCGAGTGCTTGCTTAGTGATCTATCTATCTATGTAATCGTGTGTGATATATATAATAAAGAGTAGTTTGAGTTTTGTTTCTTTACTCTTATGTTTCAATAAAAAGAAAGGAAAATAAATGAAAAGGATCATATGCCAATCTTATGGTAAGTAATGACATCACATAAGGAAAAGTATAAGTGGTAAAATATATTGGAAATTGACAAACATAGCATTGGTCAATGATGCAATTCATGAAAGAATTAATAAGGAAAGAGAAGATTCACATGGAAATACACTATCTTGGACATCTTTTATGGTTGTGAGCCCCCATTAAATATTATATGTCAAAATTGTTGACGTTGGACAAGGAAGACAACATAATGATTTATGTTTGTTCATATTCACATAGAAATTATATTGTCATAGATCCTTCAACATGTGGTGCTTGCTCAATATCTTTGCTAGCCAAAAACTCTGCACTAACTAGAGATACTACTTGTGCATCCAAAAACCCTTAAATCCAAAATCTTATTTCGAGAGTCCACCATACCTACCTATGGATTAAGTAAGATCCTTCAAGTAAGTTGTCATCGGTGCAATAAGCCAATAAAAATTGCTTCTAAATGTATTGGATCATTTAGTGTGAGAGAAAATTGAGCGTTGTACGAACTTGTGATGGCAAAATAATAAAAGCAACGGACTACATAATAGAGGTTGCTATCATAAGGGGCAATACAACGTGACATTCTTTTGCATTAAGGGATTTGGCATACAAACAAAAAGTGCATGGCAACCTCTGCTTCCCTCTGTGAAGGGCCTATCTTTTACTTTTATGTATTTACTTGTATGCAAGAATCAAAGTATTCTTCCCTATTCCTTTTATTTTTCTCCTTTTGTAAGCATCATGTGGTGAGGAAAGATCTAGGCACATATATATCTAGTTGGATATGAGTGAGCATGAGTTATTATTGTTGACATCACCACTGAGGTGAATACATTGGGAGGCGAAACTATAAGCCCCTATCTTTCTATGTGTCTGGTTGAAACTTTTTGTTCATGGGTACGTTGTGAGTGTTAGCAATTATAGAAGGTTAAATGATGGTTGAGTGTGTGGACTTGCCAAAAGGCTCTGATACGTGACCCTTCTTGAAAATATGATGAATTATAGTTGCAAGTTGACTGAGAACATAGTTTGTTGGTTTCAATAAATTTTATGCTTTATACTTCAATGTTGTGATGAATTGTTACTTGTTCATGAGAAGTTATATGATAAAAGTTGTGTGATAAAGTTTTATGTTAAAGTTCTTTGCTGCTATAATAATAAGCATGATGCTTCTATGTCTGTATTTTGTTTTTATCGGCACCTCTCTCTCTCTCTCTCTCTCTCTCTCTCTCTCTCTCTCTCTCTCTCTCTCTCTCTCTCTCTCTCTCTAAGCATGTGGGCATGTTTTCCGATATCGGTTTTTCGCTTGAGGACAAGCGAGGTCTAAGCTTGGGGGAGTTGGTACGTCCATTTTGCATCATGTTTTCCTACTATTATTTATGATGTTTTTATGCATAGTAATGCTTTATGAAGTAATTCTAATGCCTTTTCTCTCACAATATGCAAGGTTTACACAAAGAGGGAGAATGTCGGCAGCTGGAATTCTGGACCTGAAAAAGCTACGTTAGAGTTACCTATTCTGCACATCTCCAAATGAGCTGAAAATTTACGGAGAATTATTTTGGAATATATAAAAAATACTGAGCAGATAACTACCGGAGGGGGCCACCTGGTGAGCACAACCCACCAGGACGCGCTACATCAGAGTTACCTATTCTGCACATCTTCAAATGAGCTGAAAATTTACGGAGAATTATTTTCGAATATATAAAAAATACTGGAGCAGATAACTACCGGAGGAGGCCACCTGGTGACCACAAGACACGAGGGTGCGCCAGGTCCCCCTGGCGCGCCCTGGTGGGTTGTGCTCAGTCCAGCCCACCTCCGGTGCCCATCTTTTGGTATATAGGTCATTTTGACCTAGAAAAAATCAGGAGGAGACTTTCGGGACGAAGCACCGCCATCTCGAGGCAGAACTTGGGCAGGAGCACTTTTGCCCTCTGGTGGAGCGATTCCGCCAGGGGAACTTCCCTCCCGGAGGGGGAAATCGAAGCCATCGTCATCACCAATAACCCTCTCATCTTTGGGAGGGGCAATCTCCATTAACATCTTCAACAGCACCATCTCCTCTCAAACCCTAGTTAACCTCTTGTGTTCAATCTTTGTACCGGAACCTCAGATTGGTACCTGTGGGTGACTAGTAGTGTTGATTACATCTTGTAGTTGATTACTATATGGTTTATTTGGTGGAAGATTATATGTTCAAATCCATTATGGTATTCAATACCCCTCCAATCTTGAGCATGATTATAATTTGTGATTAGTTACTTTTGTTCTTGAGGTCACGGGAGAAGTCATGTTGCAAGTAATCATGTGAACTTGATATGTGTTTGATATTTTGATGATATGTATGTTGTGATTCCCTTAGTGGTGTCATGTGAACGTCGACTACATGGCACTTCACCATATTTGGGCCTAAGGGAATGCATTGTGGAGTAGTTATTAGATGATGGGTTGCTAGAGTGATAGGAGCTTAAACCCTAGTTTATTCGCTACTTCGTAAGGGGCCGATTTGGATCCAAAAGTTTAATGCTATGGTTAGATTTTAACTTAATACCTTTCTCATAGTTGTGGATGCTTGCGAGGGGGTTAATCATAAGTAGGAGGTTTGTTCAAGTAAGAGCAACACCTAAGCACCGGTCCACCCACATATCAAATTATCAAAATAGCGAACACGAATCAAACCAACATGATGAAAGTGACATGGTGAAATTCCTGTGTACCCTCTAGAATGCTTTGCTTATCATAAGAGACCGTTTTCGCATGTCCTTTTCCACAAAAGGATTGGGCTACATTGCTGCACTTTATTTACCATTACTGTTACTTGTCCGTTACAAATTATCTTGTTATAAAACTACTTGTCACCCACTATTTCAGTGCTTGCAGAAAATACCTTGCTGAAAACCACTTGTCATTTCCTTCTGCTCCTTGTTGGGTTCGACACTCTTACTTATCGAAAGGACTAAGATTGATCCCCCATACTTGCGGGTCATCCTGGGGATGGGGTTGGCAAGAGGGTCCGAAATTGACGCTCCAGGATTTCTGGGCTCCTTAGATAAGGCTAAGAACCCCATAAAGATCAGATCGCCCCGGGCGTGGGCGACGTACTCCAGGCCGCCTGATGTCGCTTGAAGCTACGTCGATATTTCTCCAAAGAGGAAGGGATGATGCAGCACAGTGGCGGTAGGTATTTCCCTCAGATATGAAACCAAGGTTATCGAACCAGTAGGAGAACCAAGCAACACAACGTAAACAGCCCCTACACACAGATAACAAATCCTCGCAACCCTACGTGTTAAAGGGGTTGTCAATCCCTTCCGGGGTACGGCGCCTGAAGATAGGCAAACAGACGTGAGATAAATTTGTAGTAAATTGATAGATCGAACGCCAAATAAAATAAATAAAGAAAAATTGCAGCAAGGTATTTTTGTATTTTTGGTTTAATAGATCTGAAAATAAAAGCAAGGAAAAAGTATATCGCAAGCAAATACATGTGAAGGAAGACCCGGGGGCCATAGGTTTCACTAGTGGCTTCTCTCGAGAAAGATAGCAAACGGTGGGTAAACAAATTAATGTTGGGCAATTGATAGAACCTCAAATAATTATGATGATATCAAGGCAATGATCATTACATAGGCATCACGTCCAAGATTAGTAGACCGACTCCTGCCTCCATCTACTACAATTACTCCACACATCGACCGCTATCCAGCATGCATCTAGTGTATTAAGTTCATGGAAAAACAGAGTAATGCAATAAGAACGATCACATGATGTAGACAAGATCCGTTTATCTATATGGCGGTAGATATAGATCTCGTCTTTTTATCCTTAGTAGCAACGATACATACGTGTCGGTTCCCTTTCTGTCACTAGGATCGAGCACCGTAAGATCGAACCCACTACCGGGCACCTCTTCCCATTGCAAGATAAATAGATCAAGTTGGCCAAACAAAACCCAAATATCGGAGAAGAAATATGAGGCTATAAGAGATCAAAGAAACTCAAATAACTTTCATGGATATAAAAAGATATGACTGATCATAAACTCAAAGTTCATCAGATCCCAACAAACACACCGCAAAAAGAGTTACATCATATGGATCTCCAAGAGACCATTGTATTGAGAATTCAGCAAGAGAGAGAAAGCCATCTAGCTACTAACTATGGACCCGAAGGTCTACAAAGAACTACTCACAGATCATCGGAGAGGCACCAATGGAGGTGGTGAACCCCATCCGAGATGGTGTCTAGATTGGATCTGGTGGTTCTGGACTCTACGGCGGCTGGTTGAATATTTCGTCGACTCCCCTAGGGTTTCTGGTTGGGGTATTTATAGAGCAAAGAGGCGGTCCAGGGGGCACCCGAGGTGGGCACAACCCACCAGGGCGCGCCTGGAGGCCCAGGCGCGCCCTGGTGGGTTGTCCCCTCCTCGAGACTCCCCCCAGGTGCAACTAGGGCCCAACTTCTTCCTTCTGGTCCATAAAAAATCTTCGTAAAGTTTCGTGGCATTTGGACTCCGTTTGATAAGGATTTTCTGCAATGTAAAAAACATCAACTGGCACTTGGCGTTATGTCAATAGGTTAGTACCAAAAAATGATATAAAATGACTATAAATGATTATAAAACATCCAACATTGATAATAAAACAACATGGACCAATAAAAATTATAGATACGTTGGAGACGTATCAGCATCCCCAAGCTTAACTCCTGCTCGTCCCCGAGTAGGTAAGTGATAAAAAACGGAATTTTTTATGTGGAGTGTTGTCTATCATGTCATATCATATTCTTTTATTTATAGCATGGACATTTGTACTTTTTATGTGATTCAAAGCAATAGTCTAGTTTTGACATAATAATTTATATACTCAAGCATATCAACAAGCAACCATGTCTTTCAAAATATCAACTCTAAAATAAGTTATCCCTAGCCCATCATGCTCAAACATTGATCCATTCATGAAACACACTCGAATATTAACTATACCCAATACTTAATTACGATCATATTACTTCCTAGTTGGTGCTTTTTATAAGAGAAGATGGAAACTCAAATTTCAAAATAAAAATTGCATAAAGTAAAAGAAAGGCCCTTCGCAGAGGGAAGTAGGGATTTGTAGAGGTGCCAGAGCTCAAAGCGAAAAACTTAGAGATAAAAACATTTTGGGAGGTGTATCCATCCCACCAACGAAAACGACTTAGAGTTCCCAACACTTTCCATGCTAGATATGCCATAGGCGGTTCCCAAACAGAAAATAAAGTTTATTCCTTTTTCCACCATACTTTCACTTTCTATGGCTAGCCGTATCCACGGGTGCCCTCCATACGAACACTTTCCAAGGAATTTATTATTTGACAACATAAAGTAAATTCTTTTTTTTTGCATTTCGGGACTGGGCAACCCTAATACCTTTGCCTTACTCTCGTGCAATGACAAGTGAATCAACACTCATCTTGAGAATAACACATCTAGCATGGAAAATATTAGCCACCCGTTACCGTTCCGCGAGCGAAACTAACACACAAAGGAGAAGTTTATTTTAAAAATTAGAGATGGCACATGCAAATTTGCTTAGAACAGAGAAAGAATACCACATATAGGTAGATATAGTGGACTCATGTGGCAAAACTGGTTTAAAGGATTTTGAATGCACAAGTAGAGATCATACTTAGTGCAAAATGAAGGCTAGCAAAAGATTGGGAAGCGACCAACCAAGAAACGAATAATATCATAAGCAAGCATTAAGCATAATTAACACCGAATAATGCACCATAAGTAGGATATAATTTTCATTGCATGACTATTGACTTTTGTGCATGCATAGGGAATCACAAACCTTAACACCAATATTCTTACTAGAGCACAATTACTCACCAACATAACTCACATATCACATCATCATATCTCAAAACTATTACTAAGAATCAAGTTTATTTTGTCCAATGATCTTCATGACATTTTTTATTCTTTATCCTTCTTGGATATCTATCACTTTGGAACTAATTTTCATGTGTTGCTTTTCATAAGCTCAAACAAATAGAGGTGAAGATCATGAGCATAACAAATTTTCTTTCTCTCAAAATAATTTAAGTGAAGCAAGAGAGAATTTCTTCAAAATTTTACTAACTCTCAAATAAATCTAAGTGAAGCAAGAGAGCAGTTCTTTAAAAAATACTAAGCACACCGTGCTCAAAAAGATATAAGTGAAGCACTAGAGCAAGTCCATTGCTCATAAAAATTTAAGTGAAGCATAGAGGGCAATTCTAACAAGTCATGGCATAATTTTGGCTCCCTCAAATAGGTGTGTCCAGCAAGGATTGATGACTTAAAATACAAAATAAAACAAGCAAAGACTCATATCATACAAGATTCTCCAAGAAAAACACATATCATGTGACGAATAAAAATATAGTCTCGAGTAAAATACCGATGGTCGCTAGAAGAAAGAGGGGATGCCACTCGGGGGCATTCCCAAGCTTAGTTGGTTGCTCATTCTTGGATAATAGCTTGGCATGCCGGGGCATCCCCAAGCTTAGGATCTTCTATCCTTCTTTCATCCATCGTAAGATAACCCAAAACTTGAAAACTTCAATCACACAAAACTCAACAAAACCTTCGTGAGATCCGTTAGTGTAAGAAAGTAAACCGCTACTATAAGTGTTGTATCAAACCAATTCATATTTTGTTTTTGTATTATATCTACTGTATTCCAACTTTTCTATGGCAAAAACTCATCAAAGGAAACCATAGAGCCATCAAAATAAGCACACAACACAAAGAAAACAGAATCTGTCAAAAACAGAACAGTCTGTAGCAATCTGACTTAAACGAAAACTTTTGGAACTCCAAAAATTCTGAAAAAAGAGGAAGACCTGAGAAATTTGTATATTAATCTTCTGAAAAAAGAATCAGGGCAAAAGCTCTTTCTGATAAAAAATGATAATTAATTCCATGAGCGCAAAGTTTCTGTCTTTTTCAGCAAGATCAAACAACTATCACCCAAGAGGATCCTATCGGTTCTACTTGGCACAAACACTAATTAAAACACAAAAAACACAATCATAACAGTAGAATAATTGTTTTAACACACAAGAACAGAAAGTAGAAAGCAAAAATAAATTTTATTCATTGGGTTGCCTCCCAACAAGCGCTGTAGTTTTACGCCCTTAGCTAGGCATAAAGCAAGGATCTTAATTTTGTCATCTTTGGTTCGAGATCCATAAGATGCCCTCATGATTGATTCATAAGGTGGCTTAATTCTAGTTCTAGGAAAGTGTTCCATACCCTTCCTCAAGGGAAATTGGAACTTAATATTGCCTTCTTTCATATCAATCACGGCACCGATAGTTCGTAAAAACGGTCTACCAAGAATAATTGGACAAGACGGATTGCAATCAATATCAAGAACAATAAAATCTATGGGCACATAATTCCTATTTGCAAGAATAATAACATCATAAATTCTACTCATAGGCTTTTTAATAGTAGAATCCGCCAAGTGTAAATTCAAAGAACATTCTTCAAGATTAGTAAGACCAAGCACATCACATAAAGATTTCGGAATTGTAGAAACACTAGCACCCAAGTCACACAAAGCAAAACATTCATAATTTTTAATCTTGACTTTGATAGTAGGTTCCCAATCATCATGAAATTTTCTAGGAATTAAACTTCTAATTCCAATTTTCCTTCAAGAGCTTTCTTTACAGAAAGACTGTAAGGGAACCCTCTATAGTATAATTGGTGCAACAAACCCAAATTGCAAGTACCATGCCTTGAACCTGGGTGGGTGGGAAGGCATCAGCCCCTTCCCACCACTAGGCTATGCCTTAGTCTGCTTCTTCAAGAGCTTTCATCATAGCATCAACAATATGTTTAGTAAAAGCTTTATTTTGTTCATAAGCATGGGGTGCATTTATCATGGATTGCAACAAAGAAATACAATCAATCAAAGAGCAACTATCATAATTAAAGTCTTTGTAATCCAAAAGAGTGGGCACATCACTAGCTAAAGTTTTGACCTCTTCAAACCCACTTTCATCAATTTTCTCAACAAGATTTTCACCCTCCAAAATATTGGGACACCTTCTACCTAAAGTTGACTCTTCTCCAGTCCCTTTTTTATCATTCTTAACTTTACTAAACAAGGAATCAATAGAAGAAACACCAATCATTTTAAGATCTTCATCACTTTTATCCTCTAGTGAGATTGGTTTAGCGGCCATTTGATTTACTAGAGTAGCTTGTGCATCGGATATTTTTCCTAGCAAACTTTCAGCAAAAGCATACTTAGGTTGGAGATGGCAAACTTCTCTACTAATATCATCAAGTTGTTTTGTAATATCATCTAGCACAACGGAGTGTTCCTTAAGTTCTTCAGTAAAATACTTATTATGCTCAAATTGTGATATATTCCTTAGTACTTTTCTCAATTTCGAGAAAAATATTTGGGTAAGGAACATCATAATATTTTCTTTGAGGCATCATGACTACGCAAACAAGTACACGGACAAAAACAGATCCGACAAGAAAACGTCGAACGGAAAAGAGAGACGAATAAAACGACAAATTTTTGTGAAGTGGGGGAGAGGAAAACGAGAGGCAAATGGCAAATAATGTAAATTGCTAGGAGATGAGATTTGTGATTTGGAATCTGGTTTTGATGAAGATCCTCCCCAGCAACGGCGCCAGAAATTATTTTTGATGTTGCTTGAAGCTACGTCAGTATTTCCCCAAAGAGGAAGGGATGATGCAGCACAGCGGCGGTAGGTATTTCCCTCAGATATGAAACCAAGGTTATCGAACCAGTAGGAGAACCAAGCAACACAACGTAAATAGCCCCTGCACACAGATAACAAATCCTCGCAACCCGACGTGTTAAAGGGGTTGTCAATCCCTTCCGGGGTACGGCGCCTGAAGATAGGCAAACGGACGTGAGATAAATTTGTAGTAAATTGATAGATCGAACGCCAAATAAGATAAATAAATAAAAATTGCAGCAAGGTATTTTTGTATTTTGGGTTTAATAGATATGAAAATAAAAGCAAGGAAAAAGTAGATCGCAAGCAAATATATGAGAAGGAAGGCCCGGGGCCGTAGGTTTCACTAGTGGCTTCTCTCGAGAAAGATAGCAAACGGTGGGTAAACAAATTACTGTTGGGTAATTGATAGAACTTCAAATAATTATGACGATATCCAGGCAATGATCATTACATAGGCATCATGTCCAAGATTAGTAGACCGACTCCTGCCTCCATCTACTACTATTAGTCCACACATCGACCGCTATCCAGCATGCATCTAGTGTATTAAGTTCATGGAAAAACGGAGTAATGCAATAAGAACGATGACATGATGTAGACAAGATTCGTTTATCTATATGGCGGTAGATATAGATCTTGTCTTTTTATCCTTAGTAGCAACGATACATATGTGTCGGTTCCCTTTCTGTCACTGGGATCGAGCACCGTAAGATCGAACCCACTACCGGGCACCTCTTCCCATTGCAAGATAAATAGATCAAGTTGGCCAAACAAAACCCAAATATCGGAGAAGAAATACGAGGCTATAATAGATCATGCATATAAGAGATCAAAGAAACTCAAATAACTTTCATGGATATAAAAAGATATGACTGATCATAAACTCAAAGTTCATCAGATCCCAACAAACACACCACAAAAAGAGTTACATCATATGGATCTCCAAGAGACCATTGTATTGAGAATTCAGCGAGAGAGAGAAAGCCATCTAGCTACTAACTACGGACCCGAAGGTCTACAAAGAACTACTCACGCATCATCGGAGAGGCACCAATGGAGGTGGTGAACCCCATCCGAGATGGTGTCTAGATTGGATCTGGTGGTTCTGGACTCTGCGGCGGCTGGGTGAATATGTCGCCGACTCCCCTAGGGTTTCTGGTATATTGGGGTATTTATAGAGCAAAGAGGCGGTCCAGGGGGCACCCGAGGTGGGCACAACCCACCAGGGCGCCTGGGCCTCCTTGGGACTCCCCCCAGGTGCAACCAGGGCCCAACTTCTTCCTTCTGGTCCATAAAAACTCTTCGTAAAGTTTTGTGGCATTTGGACTCTGTTTGATAAGGATTTTCTGCGATGTAAAGAACATGAGAAAAAAACAACAACTGGCACTTGGCACTATGTCAATAGGTTAGTACCAAAAAAATAATATAAAATGATTATAAAACATCCAAGATTGATAATAAAACAGCATGGAACAATAAAAAATTATAGATACGTCGGAGACGTATCACCGCCGAATCGGATTTCTTGCTCGGGGGCGAAATTGTCAATCTGGTCAAGGTGACCAGCCGAGTTGGTGTGCAACGCAGAGAGAGTATTTACCTAGGTTCGGGCCCTCTCGAAGAGGTAAAACCCTACGTCCTGCTTGATTGTATTGATGTGCTTGTATGATGGTTACATAGTTGATCTACCACGAGATCGGATGAACTAAACCCTTGATGAGTAGGATGAAGGTTCCCCCCTCTACGGACTAAACCCTCTAGTTTATATAGACATCAGGGGTACCTAGGGTTCACATGGTCGGTTACCATCAGGGGATAAACATGTCGACTCCCTTATCTTGACTTGGAGGATACGCCAAGGCTTCGAAGGTTTCCTGCCCGAACATGGAATCGCTTACAGCTCGGCCTTCCAATGATGAATCAAGAGTCGCCCAATTGTCCGGCTCATGAGAGATATACCAGTAGCCCGGGAACCCCTTAATCCGGGACACCCTCACCATGGGCCACATACAGACCTTAGTATCCATGGGCCTGATGCCTGCTCTAGTGACCATGGGCCATCTAGGGGTCGTAGGATCAATGGTCCTCCTACGGGCCGTAGGATCCAGAGGCCTTTCGTGGGCCAAAAGCGGACCGCAATATGGGTCGTAAATGGGCCAAATTGGTAATGGTCCGTTTATGGGCCCTCACCTTAATGGGCCGTCAACAGGCCGGAAGACAACAAATGCTTAATTCTATCGACGGGCATAACAGGTCGTTGTTGGGCCGGAATATTTGACGGGATGAAAATGGCCCAACGGGTTAACGGGCCACAAACGAGCCGACTATAACCACGAGCTGAATTTGGCCCATTAGCCGAGTAGGCTAGTAACAGCCTGTAAGTAATCGAGGGCCAGAAATGATCCCAAAAATTTATGGGCCCTTAGAAGGCCAAAATATAACACGGGCGAGAAACGACCCAACTGAATCATGGGCTGTTAATGGGTATAGCAATATACTGTTTATTATGGGCTAGAATCACCACAGGCCATTAAAGGGCCCAGAGATACAAAAGGCCTCGTATGGGCCGAAAGACGTCATGGGCCACACATGGGCCGAAAGTGACCACGGGCTGGAATTATATTGGACGACCCACATGACGCTATTGGGCTGAACTTGGAAAGGCCACAATGGGTCGTGAATTAACGGGTCGTAAATTGACTATATGCAAACAGGTTGTTAACAGGCTTTCCATGGGCCGGCCCGCTAACTTTTAACCAAGTGAAATGGACCAACCTTTTTAAACTAATTGGGCCACTATTGGGCCATGCCACGTGTCACTTTTTCATAGGCCCGTCTCGTCCATTGGATGAATGACACTTGTCACGACATCGAGCTAACACGTGGTTCCTCTGGCCAATGACAATTTTACACGTGGAAAATCCCCATTGGTTCGTGCTGTTACCAGGTTATCAGATCCAAATCGGAACCCGACAGCTTAACGGCGACCCGTTACAGTGGATGCCACGTGTCGGTTACCCTTGACAAAAGCACTTCCATGACGCGCCATTTATCATCATGGAAGTGGACACTTCCGTCATGATAATTTGAGTATTATCATGGAACACTTCTACGACAACACGGGTATGACTTATCTTGATTCTGTCATAAAATCGTCATGGATGTACTTGCATGACAGAAAACGTGACCTACTATGACAAACACATATCAGCACTGAAGTGTTTTTTGTAGTGTTGTGTTGATATTAAAGGGATTCCACTCCAACCATGGAACTTTGATCTCTAACCACCTCAATTGCTTTCCACCCAAATCCCTCTCCTATCACGTGCCAAAATCTGTGAGTGTTTGAGTGTTGAGGAGACTATCTTTTGAAGCACAAGAGCAAGGAGTTCATCATCAACAACAATATCTATTACCTTTTGGAGAGTGGTGTCACCTAAATTGGTTAGGTGTTACTTGGGAGCCTCCAAATCTTGTAGAGTGAACCAAGAGTTTGTAAGGGCAAGGAGATCGCCTACTTCGTGAAGATCTAGCCAAGTGAGGCTAGTCCTTCGTGGGCGTAATCCATGATGGGATAGGAAATGTTGCTTCTTCGTGGACCAATTGTGGGTGGACTCCTCCGTGGACTCTCGCAGCCATTATCCTTCGTGGATTCAAGCATCCATCAACATGGATGTATGATAGCACCACCTATCGAAATCACGGAAAAATCTTTGTGTCCCACAACGTTTGTATATTTTCGAACCCTTTCTCTACTTAATTTCATGTGCAAAGTCTTACTTTCCGCTGCCACACTATTAGACTTGCATGCGTAGGGTGTTTGTAGAATTGCTAAAATCCACCAAGAACTAAAATTGGGAAAATACTAGTTTTTTAATTGGCAAGTAGTCTAATCACCTTCCTCTAGACCTACTTACGATCCAACATGTAGCGCCGTGGTCTAGCTTGCATGTTGATGGGCGATGCTGGTCGGGGTTGATGTTGCCTCCCGCGAGCGGTTGTTCCCGTGGGCACAACAACGGCTGGGCAGCTGTCCTCTCAGGGGCTTGGAACTTCCAACCCAGCAGCAATGGTGATGTCCGCCGAAGTCAGGTCAATACATATCTACATCTCGTGGTGCGGAGCTGTTGATGGTTCCCTTGTGTACTGTCAGGTCTATGGTCATTCTTGCCTCAGATGATCCGTGACATGTGTTGCTACTATCGATGCATGGCGGTATTTGTGTCCTTCCCACAGTATGATTTGCTACTGCAGATGACGATGACAGAGATAGTGGCGGCATGTGGTGTTGTGGTCTGATTCTGATTAGCCATTGGCCGTGCGTTGACTCTAAATTGTCTTGAACATGGGATTTTGGCAGTGCCGAAAACCTTTCTCCCACGCTGATGACTTCGTTGTGTGGTGGCGACTAATTTTTGTCGTGGCTTGATTATCTGCTCGCCCTAGCATGGACATCTGTCTAACTGTGCACATATGCAACTGCTAGGATTGTGGAAAGTGGAGGAGACATCATATAATGACTTCGATTGGGTGGTGCTTCTCAAGTACCCCGCCTCAAGCTCCGGAGTGAAAACCCTAAGTTTGGCCCTTCTCAAGTACTTGGCAATGGCGATGCCTTTCATGTCATTATCTTGATGAAGGCATTACTTCGAGTTTTGCTCCACCGTGATCTTTAGGGTGAAAACCTACTATCTGATCTCCGATGGTTGGATCTGGCGAAGACGACATTTCTGTGTCGTTCATTTCATGGAGGCATCGCCTCTGGAGAACCTTCCTCGTAGTCTATGTTTTGTCGAAAGATGGTTGGTACAGATGGTCACTGAGGTATATCATTGATCACTGTTTTGATCACTTTGTTTTTTTATTCGCATAGGCATGGCTTCGATCTTATTTGACTTTGCTATTTGTCGGCGTGAATTTTTGTGTGTATGTGTTGGCTATGTGCATGTAGCTATGCAGAGACATGTGTGTGCTCGTTATGATTGTATATCCCTCAATGTCGAGTCAATAAAAATTGAAAAATTATTTCTGGGGTGCGGAGAACGGAAACAGGAAAACTCATTGGTATGCATGGGACAAAATAGCTAGGTCTAAATGTCAGGGTGATCTGGGCTTCAGAGATTTCAGGCTTTTCAACCAGGCACTTTTGGCACGTCAGGCCTGGCGCGTCCTGACTCACCGCGACAGTCTTTATGCACGGCTACTAAAAGGCTAGGTATTATCCTAACGGGAGACTAGAGGATACAATTTTTTCCTGTAATCCATTGCCCACATGGCAAGCTATGTGTTATGGTCTTGACTTATTAAAAAAAGGGATTATGTGGAAAATTGCCGATGGCCAAAATGTAAGGATATGGTGGGATAGATGGATTGTTCGTGAACCAACTGGTGACCTTATTTCTCAAAAGGGGCGGTGTAGACACAAATGGATTTCTGAGCTTATGGACCACAATGGAAATTGGGACAGTGTAAAACTCCAACAACTTTTTCTCCCAATTGATATTTGTGAGATCCAGAGAAGTTGCTCGTCTCATCGCCTAGACGAGGATTTCATTGCATGGGTTCCAGAGAAGTCTGACTTATTCTCTGTCAAGAGTGCATACAAGCTAGCTCAAGTACCCATCCTGATGGGCGTCGTGGGGGCTGGAAAGCGCTCTGGTCAAGCTCGACACCTCCAAAGGTCTTAAGCTTTGCATGGTGGTTAGCGACTAATTCCCTTGCAACCTGATGCAATATGAAGTAGAGGAGCCTAGAAACCAGTAA
This sequence comes from Triticum aestivum, assembly GCF_018294505.1. Taxonomy (NCBI): domain Eukaryota; kingdom Viridiplantae; phylum Streptophyta; class Magnoliopsida; order Poales; family Poaceae; genus Triticum; species Triticum aestivum. The sequence goes on from NC_057805.1 coordinate 83,658,652, forward strand.
TATTTGCCGTATCTGTGGCTCCGAGGAAGAGGATTCCTATCATACCTTTTGCACTTGCACAAATGCTAGAGTTCTGTGGCGAGCTATGTCTGCTGAATGGACGCTGCCAGATGTAACTTCTATTATCCGTACTGGAGATGAATGGTTTGCACAATATATATGTCAGCTTGATGAGCCTAAACGGGTGCGGCTACTTATGTTCTTCTGGCATATTTGGTATGTACGAAATGAGCCAGTTCACAACATGCCGCCGCCGCCAATTGAAGTCTCCGTCAGGTTTTTGTCAAGTTATTTGGCCTAGTTACAATCCATAAAGATTCAGCCTAATGTGGATCAGGTCAAAGGAAAAAAAAAATCCATCCAGTATTGCTTTCCCCATACTTTTGTCACTTGCAATATTACTACAGAGGTGCGCACTGTTTGGAGTCCTTCAGCTGTGGGAAGAGTAAAACTTAACGCTGATGGCTCCAGCCATGACGGTGTTGATGGAACGGGTATGTTACTTCGAGATCATGTGGGTAATATTATCCTTAGTTCATGCAGGTTACTCCTTCATGTGATGATGTTATGGAGTGTGAAACCTAGCAATCAGGGAGGGCCTCATGTTAGCATTGCAGTGGAGCAACCTTTCAATTGACATCGAATGTGATAATCTGGAGCTAGTTAACACGGTGAGAAGCGGAGACACAAACAGATCAAGATATGCTTTTCTTATTTAGGAGATTAAAGCTAGTATGTCGGAACGTAGTTCTAGTATTACTCATGTTCGTCGTCATTGTAATTTCTCTAGTCACGACCGTCATGCTTTGGCAAACTTTGGTAGAGCTCGAGGCCGAACTATGCTATTGCTTGGTTCTGGACCAAGGGACGTTTTGGACGCTGTGATTGTACCGTTGGTTGAGTAATACTAGAACTATTTTGTAAAAAAAAAGGAAAAATGTTGACAGGTATACCTGCCGAATAATTCACATACTAATGTGAGAACTGCTACACGTACGATGAATTTTGTACAATGTATATACGACAGTCGTCAGCAGCCGTTCGATCAATTGGATGGACGAGTGGGATCGTGTCGTACGAAGATCGTACGCATAGCAATTTCGTACTAATATTTTCCAAGCAAAGAAGAATGTCTATCCTAGAACCAGGATTAGTGCTGTCCATCAAATGAGCACGGCCACTAGGAGGCTATAGGCCGGTTCAGTAGACGTGTGAAGCTCCTAGAGTGATTATCCAGGACCAAGAAAAATACAAAGCTGGCTGACGTGTAGCGAAAACGGCATCGTGAGCGAGACTTCACGCCAAATTTGAGCGCTCTAGTCCAACCGTCTCGAAAGAGACACTTCAGAGTGGTTACTTGCTATGGGTTCTAGGCGAATGCTGCCAGCAGAGCTGGCCCGCTGCTGCCCCTGTCCAAAAAGCAGAGCAACTCCAACGGGCCGACCCAAACAGACGGCGATTTCGTCTGCTTTTTGTTCATTTGGGTCGGCTAGACGGATACGGATGCCCGCTTTCATATTTGGGTCGGCGCGTGCGCTCAACGCTAGCCTGAGACCCATTTTAACGGCGCCAAAAAAATGAACGCATGCATATTAGAAAAAAAGAGAAACAGCATTAATTAAACATTAAAGCCGGCCACGAAGGCCGGCGAGAGTCCACGCGTCCACATTTGCATTTAAAAAAAACAACCTAAACTACGAGGCGGCGGCGTCGTCGTCCTCGGGGTCCGTGAGGTCGATGTGCGTTGGCGCCGGCCCGGCCCAGGCGAACGCCGTGTTCCAGAGCGCCGTCATGTCGGGCTGTGCCGGGGCGGGGGGGGGGGGGGGTGCGGCCGCCTGTGCAGCCGCGGCCTGGCGCGCCTCCTCCTCGAGATCGCGCTCGAGCATCTCCTCGTACTCGCCGCGACGGCGCTCCTCTGCCAGCCGGCGCTGGCGCCACATCTCGAGGTACGCCTGCTCCTGCGCCGGCGTCGCCCCCAGCCAAACCGGTGGCGCGGACACCCACTCGCGCACCACTTCATTCCAGGAGAAGCGCGCGATGGGCTCGGGCTCGGGCTCGGGCTGCGGCTCCGGCTTGATGGGGGACGGCGGGGCCACCGGCGGCACCACGCTGTCGCCCGCCGCGGAGAGGGCAAGGGCCTGCGCCATTGCCGCCTCGTACCGGGCCTCCTCTTCCGCCTCCGCTCTGCGCCGCTCGTCCTCCTCGCTCTCCCGGTAGACGGCCGCAAGGGCCGCCTGGTAGGCGTCCTCCGCCGCCCGGTCCTCCTCGCGGACGACGAGCGGCGTTGGCAGCGACCTCCGGTTGACCTCGCGCACGCCCCGTCGCCTCGCCTCCTCGTGCTCGAAGGCGAAGCACCTCGCCCAGTTGGGCGAGTCGGTTGCGTAGGCCTTGTCGAGGCGCTGCTCCGGCGTCAGCAGCGCCCGCCGGCGCCGCACCTCCTCCGCGTGAGCACGAGCCGCCCGCGGCGCCGTCGGCACTGGGATCCTATCTGGATCCAGATGCCAGTCGTGCGGCAGCGTCACGTCCGGATACGGCAGAGGCTGGCGGTTCTGCCAGTGCCACTCCGCCTGGTGCACTGGCACGTTGACGCGCTGCCTCTGCCGGCGAGGCGCCGGCGGAGGTGGGAGGAACTCTGAGGGGAAAGGGATGGCGGGGGACTTGCCCTTGGCCTTGCTGCCGCTGGCGCCGGAGAAGAGGCCCATCTCGCTGTGGTTGTGGTGGCTAGGGTTTGCCGGCGACGAGGGAGCAAAGGTGGGCAGATGTGGACGGCGAGTTTGGATGAGGACGGCCCCGCCGCACGGTCGGCTTAAAAAAGGACGAGCGCCGTCGCTGACGCGTGGGCCCGTCATCATAAATTAAGCTGACCGCGTGGCAGCGGGTAGTTGGACGGCTGCCATGTGGGGACGCGGCGGATAGCGAGAAGGCGCGTGAAGCGTCCGTTCGGCGTCCGCGCCGACGCGTTTGGGCCGCAAATGCGTCGGCGCGAACGCGACGCGGACGTGATTTGGGTTTGGGTCGGCACGTTGGGCCGCCATTTTTGTCCGCGCCGACCCAACGGACGCAGGCGGACGAAATGGGTTAGCCCTTTGGGGTTGCTCTAGGTGGAAAATAAAGAGAGGGATTAGTTTGACACTAATAGAAAACACTTCAATGGAATTTCGGTTGTCATTTTCTGTTTCAGTTGAAAAAATGCACTCGGGTTAGGTACTATATAAGTGATCAACAGATACATGTTTGCTCTCGAATACGTACCCACAAATGAGAGCTTGTACGAGGGAGTTTGTGTAGTGAATAGACATGACAAGTAGATCTTTACTTTCGGTTCCTTCATTTTGTCAGCTTGTATACGTTGAGAAATGTTGAGCATTACAAATTTACTATGAGTGAGAATCCGTCCAATTCGATATATTAGATGTAGGCCTAATTATCCAAAATGTTTCAAGTTAATCTTTTGCAAGGAGTCTAACGATAATTATGTGGCGTGTAAGAGCATCTACAGCTGGACTTGCAAATCTGACCCCCCAATAAATCTATACAAAGCATGCAAAAAAAATTCTACGTACTACATCTACGTGCTACCCTAGCTACTCTTCGTCGTCGGAGATGTCCACGATGATGGTGCCGGGTCGGCTGGACGGGCGGGTAGGAGGGCTCCGGGTCATCCTCCTCTTGCTCGACCTCATCTATGTAGGCGAACATCTCCGGCTCCTCTGCGGCCTCGCCTCCATCTCCTGCCGGCGACGGCGTCTTGTCTCCGCAGCCGACTCCGACCGGAGGGAATGGAGGATGGCCTGCTGCTCCGTCTGCAAATCCTCGTCGCCAGCGTCCCCCACATCCTCCTCCTCCAGCTCATCCCCCTCCTCCTCAAAATCCTCCTCTTCGTCGTCGTCGTCCTCCTCCTCCAACTCCTCCTCCAGATCCACTGCATCCGAAGGGATCCCCGCGGCGATCCGGGCTTCGCGCCTAGCCCGCAATCTGCTCAAGGAGCTCGAGCCGGCGCTCTGGCGTCAGCAATGGCTCGCTCTTCACCCGATGTCGCGGGGGCATGGCTACTAGGCGGACGGGTGGAATGGAAAGTGGTGGCGGCGGCAGACAGGAGGAGGAAAATATGGATGGTGTTAGGGTTTCGGTGCCGTCGGTCGACTTAAATAGTCGGGCAATGCACTATGCGGCCCGCCGGAGCTGCGCCACGCGGCGCCATCGGTCCGACGAAGGAGACGAGCTTCGGACCGCCGGGCTCGAGGGCGTTTCCGGCTGAGACCCCTTCATCAGTCCGACGTGGCGAGCGTGCCCGGGCGCCCCCATATCCGCCCCATGTTTGGGCTGGATATGAGGGGTGCCGGTCAACTCGGGTGTTTGAGGCCCGTTTGAGGCGTCCGCCTGGGTAGAAAAACGTAACCGATCAGTGATTGGGCGGCCCGCCCGGGCGTATGAGGCGGATTTGAGAGGTCCGGCTGTAGATGCTCTAATTCGTAGCGGTTTATCGGTAACCTGGCATTTTTTATATTCACACCATTGAAGCCTATTCTTTCCTTTACACTATCCAAAGCTTTGCATAATTGCATAGAACATACAGTTTGTATCAATTGTAAATATTTGGACGATGGATCAATTTGAGACCTCGTATTTGGACCTTGGAATTTGATCCACTATCCAAAGCTTTGCACAATTGCTTATTTGCAGATTGTCCTTGTGTTGATGTTAGTTGGAATCCACAAGGGTGATTTGATTTCACATGGTACAACTTCTCTACCAGAACTTTCTTCTGAACTCGTAGTATCTGAAGTCTCGCCGAAGCCAACCCTACGAGACAAACTATTATAAACAACAGCGAAGCAACCACGATTTGCTTCCGGCTGCCTCACTTGCCCACAGACAAGGCCACCCAAAAAGCAAGGCAAGTACCGGGGCCACCAACAGTTGCTCATGTTTCTGCAGTAAATGTTTAGCAAGATAGAAACCTTTTTCTTCTACGATAAAGCAATAACTTTGCGTCAAGATGTATATTTTGTAAAATACAAGATATACGTACATGTCTAAGAGTAGTAGGTCGATTACTTCCATGCACACAGAGTCCATTGCTGTTGAACCACCATTCTAGGCGGCATCGACTGCACGTCTGCACTCCTTTAGTTTGACGGCACTACAGTGGCAACGTAGATTGCCACGGATCAATGGGGTCCTCTCTCGGAATTTTTCTATAGGAAACCGGGATATTAGGGCATCTTCAAACGCCAGACTCCAAAAGAAACGCAACCGCGGACTTGTCCCTGGACAGTGATACGAGAGCCGGCCATCCAGTCATGTTCCCTAAACGTCTGTCTTTAATTTTCTTTTAAATCTGTGTGCTTGGAACAATAGCATAACAAATCTTCGATGATTAAAATATTCAAATGTGATAGTAGTTTAATTTAAATATTACAATCCAACTAAGTTTTCAAATAAAATGGTTCAAACTCTTTTTCTGAAGATTAAAATAGTTCAAACTTAATTCAACTTGCACATATGTTATAGTTGTCCCTTTAATCGGTTACAAATGCTCAATCGAATCTTCTATAAGATGTGCATTTGAACAAACTCATCAAACATACACAGATTCTAATATGGAATTTGGATAGGATCACTCATGTTCTCAAATTTCAAATATTTAGCAGGATCTTCACCCTCATTCTCCACGATCATATTGTGCATGATCATACAATATGTCATCATCTCCCACAAGGTCTTTGGATCACGTTGTTTAGCAGGTCCACTAACAACTACAAAACAGGCTTGGAGCACTACAAATACCCTCTGCACATTCTTTCTAGCTCCTTCTTATATTTGGACAAAGTGATCTCTTTTCTGAGCAACCGGCTCAGAGATGGTCTTGACGAATGTAGCCTATGAAGGATAGATACAGCCAACCAGATAGTAGCCTATATTGTATGTATACCCATTAACAGTATAGTTGAAATGGGGAGTTTGTCCTTCAATAAACCTAGCAAACAATAGAGATTTTTGTAGCACATTGATGTCATGTGGTTGTTTTATATATAAAGCGGGCCGAAAGCCTGTTTCGAGAACTAGTCAGGGCATATTCAATCAAAAAGACAAATATGAGCTCCTAAATATCTGCTGCAGGAGCCGGCCACCCCTTATGACTGCCTGTGCAACCACAACCTCCATTTACAAATCTTTAATCTATGTAAACACATGCTCTACCATTATCATATGGTACTAATACAAATAAAAATGAATTTAAACACATAATAAATATTATTCAAAAAGAAAAATACATAGTTCAGACATAAAAAATATTTGGAGCGCATAATTCAAAACTAAAATTCAATGGTTTTCAGCGTGGTTCCACATATGCTTCATAAAGTCATGTACTCCAGGCTTCTCAAAATATCCATCTCACATATCCATAATCCCCCCTCGGCCATCTTTGATAGTTACCCCAACCTGGTAACCACAAATCTAAACCCATGGATGAAGATCTATGCGTTAGCGTCCGAAGGAAGAAGGAAATTAAAGCAATATTAAGAAGAAGAAAATAAAATAAGAACAATTGTTCTTTTTCTTGCATCCAAGCAAACATACGTGCTTTTTTCACGTGTTTGATATTCATCCAACGAAATTTTCTTTAACACTCATTTGATGTCAACCTCATTTGCAGGTCGACTGCAAGGTAGAAGCGCCAACGATGACACGACAATGGTGATGACATCAAACCAGTGTGTCGCGGGGGGTGGGGAGTACTTTACAGAATCGTGAGGTAGAACCGACGATGATGGGTGTGACGACCTCAACAAACTTGGAAGGGAGCTCGTTGGAGTGAGATGGCTATGATGGAGGATTATTAGATCCCATGGGAAGTGATTGATAGAACGATTAATTCAGCGCCACCGATCACTAGACACAATGAGCCGGAGACGATGGCACCGATGAAGACAAGGTAGGGTTGACGAGTCAATAGTGGTGTCCGAAAAAAAGAGTACGCGGTTGAAGTTGACTCAATTTCATACAAAAAAAACTCAATTTAATCAAATAAATTATATGATAACTACTAGCAATGTGCCCGTGCGCTGCAGCGGATCCAAAGTAGAATAATACATATTCACAAATTTGAAAGAAAACAGTCTAGTTTTGATATACATATATCACTAAAAATATCTTATGTTTCATTCAAAATATATTTCTTGGGTTGTTTTGATGAGGTAAGGGAGGAATGTGGTTGGTTTCAAGATACTAAGGGGTTTTCTATAAATTGAAGCAGAGAAGTGGGATATTGTTGCAAAAAGGCCACAACTTACATCACAGTCGTTAGATGCAGATCTAGTGGTCAGAAATGATGGATGCCAGACACACCATCATCACCAACTGAGTCTTTTATAGGAGTAGAGATATAGCCAAACAATTTTTTGGAGCCAAACAAAATTTTTTCTCATTGCAAAAAAAGAAGAAGGAAAATAACCTTTTTCTTTTCTGTCCTTCACCCAAATTGGCCAACGAGGGTGATCACACGAGAGAAAGGACCGAAGGATCAACGCAGCAAGCCACGAGGTGTAAAATGAAAAGAAAAGCCAGCCACGAGGGCAAGTAGTAGAGAGAGAAAAATGGGAGGGTGGAATAAAGACAGCACGACAGCAGCAGATGGTGTTGTGGTCGCAGCTGGATCCTGAGCTGTCCGGCTGGTGGCATGAGTTGTTTTTCTGTTTTCTGTTTGCCTCCACTACCCAATATGGGCTGCACTTAAACAACAATGCCGCGTTTCTGCCACATGCACCAGCTCCACTGCTAGCTCATGCACATTATTTCTTTCTGTTTTCTTCTTCTTCTCTTGGATTGATGTCTCCTGTGTATGCTGTGCATGGTTCAAATGTGTCCTGCTAGCAAATGCAATGCATCTTTGGTTCAAGAAAACATGTAACACCACAATATATTCATGAAAAGAAAAAACTAAGAGCAACTCCAACGCGCTGACCCATTTTGACCACGCGTGTCCGTTTGGATCGTCGCGGACAGAAAAGTCGGCACAACGCGCCGGCCCAAATGGACGCGCGTCCGCTTTTCGTCCGCCTGCCGACTCATTCCCGGCCCAAATTTGAGTCTCATTTGCATTGGCACGGACACGAAACGGACGCGCACAACGCGCGCCTATTCCTTCCCCTGGTCCGCCAGTCTATGGCCGCGGGCCTTTTAAATTTATGCGCAGACATGAAATGTGTCGCGAGCGTTGCGCGCACGGCTGACCCTAAACAAAAACAGTGCGGATGTGGATCCAAACGGACGACGTGCGCGTCCGTTTGGGTCAACGCGTTGGAGTTGCTCTAACATAATTATTTTTGATCTATTCATCAACTATCAACACAGTATAAAGAACACTAAAAGTAACAGGAATCAGGTCCATAGACTGTCTAGCGACAACTATAAGCACCCGAACAAATCAAAACTATTGTAAAGCCTTATTTGAGTTTCTCCGAAATTTTGCGCTTCTTTGCACAAATTTTCTAGGGTGTGAAACTTGGGTCACATGGATAGTAAGCAAAAAGGAAAAATGGGTCACATAAATAAGCAAAAATTGACGTAGGCACACCTTGGGGACGCACAGCGTTTACATCTCTCGCCGCAGTACCGGCCACCTGCTTCCCCTCATCGAAGACAATAATTCTCGCCAGATTTCTCGGCACCGTTGGGCCTCTCAATCCGACGGCGGACGTTCATCAAAGTTTCTGCAAACCAATTTCTTGTCGCTGCCGCAATATTAAAACACTAGCGAGACACTATTTAATTGTTTTTTTCTCCCCTCAGTACTATACAATTTCTCCATTCGTCTCCTACTCTCCTCTCCCATCCCTCGCCCCCCCTCCTCGCCGCAAGCTCTAATCCCCCCAAGATTAGCTCCAACGAACACGAATTACTGTGGATTAGTGCGAGGCTTTGGCCGCGGCAAATCTGGGGCGGGGCGGTTGGAAGAGTCGCGGCCGAATTGGTGAGTATTTCTCGCAGTTTTGGTTGTTTCTTTCTGCGATTCTTGGTGCGGCCTTGCTCTTCTTGATCCGCCTCGATTTGTGCCGTGCTGTTTCGATGCGTGTGTGTTTCTGCCGCGTTTTCTTCGTCCAATTGACATCCTCCAGTTCGGTCCTTTATGCGGACCTCGGATCTTGACCACTTCGTGGCACAATTGGATGCTTGCGGTCGAAGCAAATTCGAATCTTTGACGCGAATTCGCTGTAGGAACACAAGCAAAATTGTTTTGTCATGCCGTTTGCTGAGATCTGTGGGCAGAGCTATGAATTGGACCGCCTCGATTTGATGCAAGTTCGTGTTAGTTTAGTGTTAAATTTGCTCAAATCTCACAGATGTGCTCTCTGTTGTGTGCAGTTTGGTCGAGCAGATGATGACGGCGAACGCGAAACTCCAGAAGCAGGCGCTGCTGCCGCCGCGTAGCCCGTTCCCGACGGCAGCGTCGCCGTCCCCGTACGCAGACCATGGCCCGATCGCCCGGCCACAGGGCGCCACGCACCACCGCTTTGGCCATGGCCACGGCCATGGGCATCACCAGCGCACGTCGTCTGAGAGCATCATTGAGGAGCAGCCGTCGTGGCTCGACGACCTGCTCGACGAGCCTGAGACGCCCGTGCGCCGCGCGGGGCACCGCAGGTCGTCGAGCGACTCTTTTGCTCTGTTCGACGGAAGCGCTGCCTCCGGCGCATTTGCCAATGGTTTTGATGAGATTGGGGGAGGAGGGCAGGCCGCGCCATGGGGTGGCGTGCAGGAGTACTATGCCAAGCCAAGCTCATACGGGAGGCCGCAGGGCCGGCCGTGGGAACAAGGCATGCCGAATTTGGCAGGTTACAGGCCAGGGCCGCCGGTGCTGGTGAGGGAGAAGCTGGGTGGGCATCACGGGCCACTGAGTGCGTCGAGGGATCATGAACATGCCATGGACAAAAGAGCTCTTGATGAACTTGGGGCAGAGAGGAAGGATGGTGTGCTGCCAAAGTATGCACAATCGGAGGCGGACACCAAGCGTGCTAAACAGTGAGTATACTCCTGCTGCATGATTGCATCCATGCTATCACTTCCAACACTTATCTGTGTTCTGAAATTTAACAATTGAGAATCGTTAACGATGATAGCCAGGGAGTGCTATCCATTTACTTAAATTTTGACCACATACAGCAGGGCCAGCCCTTTGCTGTGGGTTAGCTTATATTTTAAAGTCAAAATATGGTTAGCTTAGATTTTAAAACCAGAATACACTCTGCTGGTTTTGCAATTCTGAAGTTCAACGTGATAAAGCAAGCAATGTAGTCCTTTACTAATTCTGTATAGTCGCGTGGCACATTTGATCATGCTGCCAAATGAATGGAACATTTTAACAATATTAATGAGGGCCCAAAGTATGCAATACTAGAGAATTCCTTGTATTTTAAGGATTGCCAAGATGACATGTATGCACTTAGGAAACATGAGGGCAGCCCTGGCCCATGTCATTCCCCCCTCCACCACCGTTGCTCACACCTGATAGGATGGTGCAAATATGTACTTATTTCACACATTAGTTGTGGTCACACCTGACAGCATGGATAGTGTCCTCTGGCAACATAAATGTAAAACAACATTTGAATATTCTTCCTTGTAAAATTGCACCCCAACTTTATGAGTCTTAAATCAGACATGCTCATATATATAATTGTAAAATCCTTAATGGACAATGGTACAGACAGTACAATTGCATAGCTACCTATATAGTACTCCCTCCGTTCACTTTTGTAAGTCCGTTTAGACATTTAAGACAACACCCAAAACAGTTCAATTTCTACTGTCTAAAATGTCTTACAAAAGTGAACAGAGGGAGTAGTTAGATTGGACTTAAGGCACTATGGTTTATCAGAATTTTTTAATTTTAATTAGCGTACATATATATGTCAAAATTCCCAATCTGCAAGTTGTAATAGCATGGTTAAACATTTCCATACTTTAACGTATCTAATATTTTTTACCAACATTGCTTGCAGGCAATATGCTCAGAGGTCTCGTGTTCGAAAACTCCAGTATATTGCCGAGCTTGAGGGTAAAGTCCAATCATTACAGGTGAGCTCATCGCAACTAAAAATGGTTTCTGTTCCACAATGCAGTGTTGTATTTGACAAACAGAATTTTTTTATGTCTGAATAATGCAGTCAGAAGGGATAGAAGTGTCTGCTGAAATGGAGTTTCTTACTCAACAAAATATAATGCTAGACTTGGAAAACAAAGCCTTGAAGCAAAGGCTGGAGAGTATAGCACAGGAGCAAGTAATTAAACGTGGTAAGTATGCCCACTTGTATTTTTTCTCTCCTTATTTTGGACTTCTGCTCCCCATCAATTTTTTTTTACTATTGCATTAAATTTCACTAAAAATATATTCAAATGCAACTCTTCAGTGAACTTTAGAGATACAGTACCATTTTGAGGTTCTATTCATATACTTTTTAAAAGAAGGTTGGGGCGTTGTACTTTCTGTGACGTTAATGAGGACCAGTAACATGAGTTTCTTAGGTAAGATTGAGGATCAACCAAGTAGTTGAGTACATGCATAAACAAGTATGTTTTCTATAAAATGTCTTCTGGATAGGAGAAATATGAAACTAGTGTTAAATATAGATGGTGTTCAAATTCTGAAGAGATCTCTTTACAGTTTACACTATACTGTCTTCTCAGTGAAAAGTCTAAGTGATGGGTACATGCATAAATAAGGGGGTGTTCGGGAGCCCTCCGCTCCTCAACTCCGCTACGGGAGCCGGCGGAGCCGCACCGAACGCGTCAACTCCGTAGATTTCATAATCTGGAGCGGGGCGGCCCGTAGTACAAATCGCTGGAGTCGGGAAAGTGACGCTCCGCGCGCTCCGTCTCGATGCCTTGTACCAATTTTTACCAGCCACTTACCAGTTCGAGAGAAAAAACAGGAAACAGAACCCCACAAATCTCTCGTCCTACCCGCTTGCCCCGATTCCCTTCCTACATGCGCACACGTCGAAGAGCTGGAGTTGGCTGCCGAACGTTTTGCAAAATTCTAAAATATGCAAGTAGAGTTGGGAGTTGAGAAGTAAGGAGTGGAGTTGAGAAATTAGAGGAGTGGAGTGTTGCCGAACAGGCTCTAAGTTTAGAATTTTCTATACAATGTCTTGTGGACAGGAGAAATATGAACTACTGTTAAATATCGATGGTGCTCAAATTCTGGAGAGATGTCTTTACGTCGTACTGTCTTGTCAGTAAGAAGTCTGGTTGAACTTTAGGATGAAGCATCCTCATAGAAGTTTGATATCAAACAATCATGTTTTAAGTGAACTCAAACGGCGACTACTATTTGTTTTATCCTTCAAAGACCTAATGAACCTTGAAGTTTGCAAGGCATGAAACAAAATTACCTACCACTTATCCAAGCTAAAGTTGCAGCATGGCCTTAGTAGGCACGTTTGGGACCTTAGCCAAGCTTTGTAGAGGATACAAATAGTCCATAGTTCTTTGATAATTTCTTGAACATATCATGTGTCATGGACAAGACTGGTGGAACCATCGATCGCTGAAATTCTAAATGCACAAATATATTCTTATGATATTTCAAGTTAGGCTTCTGTATATTCATGCATACGATTCATATAGTGCATGTGTCCATTCAAATGCATAGTCAACATGCTAGTGGTTGTATTTCATGTGGTTTGTGTATGCTTACTTTTCGTGGCTTTCATGCCTAAGATAGTGAGAGATTGCTAGCTAAGAAACGCATTGGTAACCTGAGGAGCTTAATTTTCTAAAGAAGTTGAGAGATTGCTGCCTTAGGCTCAGTTTGCAGTTAACAAAAAATAGGCAAACACCAGTTGTAGAAGCTGGATTATCAGTTTATCATAATCCACCTCAGTGCCAAACGTAGCGTTAGTGAGATATTATCAGATTGTACGAACATCTTCTGCACAAGATTCGGTTTAATTGGGTTCACTGTTTTTGAGTCGAACGACTAGTCGTAGAGTCGTAACTGCAAGGTCAACTCACCATGTCGACTAGTCGACGAGTCGCAACTGCACGGTCGACTTGTCAAGAGTCGCTACCCCAGAACGACTCGTCGACTCGAAAATCTTGATTGGGGTATTAAGTTTATTTACTCAAAGCTGAACACCATGAGATTTTGTTCTGCTAAAAATTAAGAAAAATGGAATGGTCTGACTGTTCTACTCCAATATTGCAGTTCAACAGGAGATGTTTGAGCGGGAAATTGGTCGTCTAAGGTCATTGTATCAGCAGCAGCAACAGACACCACAGCCTCCTACTCTTGGTCGTAGTAACAGCAGAGACCTTGACTCGCAGTTTGCAAGCATGTCTTTGAAACAAAAAGACCCCAACTCTGGGCGTGACGCCGTCTCTGGGCCTCTTCGTACTTAGTTCTTTCAGCCTTTTTTTCTCGTGAGTTCCAAACCACTCCTAGACCACTCTTTTGTGGCTGTGAATTCGCGTCAAGAATCCTTCAAGGAATGCATCAGGAAAGGAGCAGCACATTTGGAATTGTGCCCCTATCACTTGGTGAATAACTCTGGAAAGGCTAATAACTGTGGATCTGATCTTCATTCTTTGGGAATATGCACCTGGTGGTCATCCTCAGCTCACTGCCATTGTTGATGCTCGACCAGTCGGAGGTGTTTAGTGTTTTATTTGTAGCTCTGGATGCTGTTCGTGCATCCCTGTACCATTTCGGATCCTAGGGTTCTAATTTGTTCCTGTGGTCTTGTTTCTCTATGTTGTCTTCTTCATGCATCTTAGTCATAATCTGCATTGCTTCGTCAGTGGAATGTGGAGCACTAGTTAGCATCTGATACAGATGTTTTTAAATGTGCCACATCCTTGAGAACTCATTTGTTTTATCGTTGGTGATTCAATAAGGTAGTGCAAATAAGGTATTAGCATTATCCAGAGTTGGGACTTGGTGTTGACATGCTGCAACTTCACTGTGAAATTCTGTAAGTTGTGCCATCTCGTTTCATTTGATGCACTTCTTGTGAGTAGATTTATCTCATTTGGGAACAGTTACTCGTATATTTTGTCGCCAGTATGGCTGTGCTTGCGATTTAAACTTTGCAAAATGTGAGTACATACATGCACTGGTGGAGCTTCACGAGGGCGAATTTTTAGAACACAAAACTGTTTTATTCAGATAAGAACGATACAACGTAGGAAGAAAATTTGAAGAAACCTTATTCCAACATGCCATCGCTGCTACCACCTTGACGTTGTTGCCACGATTTAAACTTCGAAAAATGTGAAAGATGACCCACATACTCTGAGTGGTTGCCCTAAAAGGTTGTTATATGCATTTGGTCTGGAAAGCAAGCCAGATGGCGACATGCTCATGATATGTAATCACCATTTGTGGTGAACTCATGCAATCAACTTCTACTTTGGGCAACAATTTCGCTGAAAATTGCGAAAATGGTGGACGTGATGTGTTCTAAAAGTACAGCACCTGAGTTCAACTTCTAATTCATGGCGAATTAAAGAGACAAAAGGGGCAAGTTTCATCTGCATACATTTTCTTTGCGTTTTGTGTGTGAAAAGATCCAATGTATTATAAAATTTATCACAAGTACAAAGCATCTCAGACCCTATAAAAAATTACATCGAAGTCTCTAGACCATGGAATAACCACTCCCCCCGCTAGAATGAGCTGCCGACGCGTTGATGTTGCCGCTCCCCTACCGAAGCATGCCGGGAAGACTTTGTGCACATGCCCCTAAGGACCAGCGTCCCAGAACCGCAGTAATCACTTGAACTCTTGAATATATCTGAAGCAGCCGACACCAAATCTCGCCATCACGCATGCACAACGAGAAACCCTAACCTCGTCGCCCTAGAGACATCAAGAATCTACATCGGAGCTTCATCGACTATGTCTAGATGGACGAACTCGAGGAGGATCGAAACCCGCAAAACAAACTAGAAGACGAAGTGCTACTATCCTCCCGAGCGCTAATGAACGAACTCAAGGAGGATCAGAACCCACAAAACAAACTCAAAGACGAAGTGCTACTATCCTCCCGAGCGCTGCACCTGTGAGGACTAAAAACCTTAACCTAAACTATTAGTTGGAATGAAGGCACCTGGATTCCCCTCCCCGCCACCGGCCACCAGAGCGGCATAGAGTTCTTTTTTTAATTGTTTGGATTGCTTACCACATGTGTCGGCATGAAGAGTTTGCACTAGCTGCCGAGGGGAAGGGAAGAAAACATTTGCTTTTTATACACGAGTAGAATTAATAGGGCCGTAGAAATGAAAATCACAGACATTCAAGAGCAAAACAGCAAACACAACAAAATTTACAGGTCTTGTCGTTTGGATATTACAGTAAACAATATGACAGTCATGTGAAAGAGTGGGACACATGACATCACAGTGAAAGTGAAATTCCTACGGAATTTAGGCATCAACTCAAAATTAAATCAATTAGAGGCAAAATCCATATGAAATTGGTACCATCATTTTTAAGATTCAGGGAGTCTGAAATTCCAGAGGCTGGAATCTTACAGAAAGGATTGTACCATCATTTTTAAGATCCAAAGAGCCTGAAATTCCCGAGGCTGGAATCTTGCAGAAAGGATCTTATGAAATTCCTGCGATCCAAAGAGTGCCAAGAGTTTTCACGTTGATTGCTCTTGTGCCATTTGTGATTCCGAATCCAATTCCAGAGTGTTTGGACCACCTTTAAAAACCTTCTTGGAGATTGAATTAATTATAAATTCGTAACAAAATCCAACATCCCAGTGTTCAACAAAGGAACTCGGTAACAGTACATGCTTTTCTAAAGACAATATCCAGACATTGACCCATAGACACCTCAAATGGCAGAAATCGCAACTAACCCGCTTTCCGACGATAAACTAGTTACACATATTGTATTGCTCCTGATGAACAGGGGTTCCAGAGAACTTCATTGCTGATTCAAATCAACATCCATTTGTTCTGCAGGCATCTTTGATTTAAAATCAGCCACTGCTTTGTCAAAAGTCCCTCTAACATGCTGGCCCATCACCATCAAGTCCTGTAAAGCATCTTTCATTACATCCTTTGCTGGATCTCCTGACAGCACAACAAAGACACATCAGAATAGCGTGAGCGCTTTCTTCAGGGGATTAGACAAATAGTGAAACTGGGAAGTGGTTGGTGGGCAATGAGACTGGCATTGATATTGGAATTGAATTTAATCCAAACAGAAACATCAATCGAGCTGTGTCTGCCAACACCATGGAAGCAACAATATTATCTGATATCTAGATGTACTATTTGTAAAGGAAAGACGACCTATAAGCTACCCAACACATTCGAACATCCAGTATGAAGATAGATTTACAAATACTAGGTATTAGAAAACCAACTGCCTACTCGAGACACAACTGTAGGAAGTAGCAGATAGGATGTGATTCTTGCAAATTTAATCAACATAAAGCATGTACAAAAGCAACAGTTAAGTCCACAGGGATTAACAAATGAAATATCAGGATCATATGACACAATACAGTACCTGTAGTCTGAACTCTTATGTTGACTTTGTTGTCTGCAGGATGAGGGATGCTATATCCACAAAATGCTACCCTTGGGCTGTGAGTAGAAGATGAAACCAGAAAGAGAGAAATGAGGATCTTGAACAGACATATTCATGTTTGTTTCTAGTATCTAGACATCAAATTGTATTTGTAAGGTTTTAGCTTCCGGCAGAAGTAGTATAACAGAAAACGTTCACCTTTTTGCATACTCTAATACCACCAAACAGTTAAGCAAAACGACTTCTAATTACAGATATTAAGAGTTCCACTTGGAAATCATATATGACTTTTTGTTTAGAATTAAATTAGAACTAGTTGCCCCCTTGACACATTGAATTGGAAAATCGAAGTGTTATCTGCTGAGCATAATGCCAACAGAAAATTCATTAAATCCATCCAGTAACATCAGGTTAGTTTCACGAAGGTGGTTGACCGTGTGGAAAAGATGCTATGCTGAGCAAGTGCCTGAGTTTTATCAACATGCGCCAAGATGTTTGGTAGTCTAATCTTAGGCCATATAGACTTACTATGCACTTACATTTTGCAGCAACTAAGACGATAATCCAAATATATGACCATAAATCAACACCATGTTGACAATTATACCAAACAGACCAAGATGGTTGCTTCATCGTATGGCCTAAAGCTTTTTGTTTCACTCTCTTAGTCTCGGGTGATGAAAACGAAGTAGGAGAAACTAGAGTATTTATCTTCCAGCCTGGAAAATTAACTTGAAAAAAGAGTATAGAACTTCACATGTCCTGGAACTAATCCAAAGGTTAAACCCCGGAATTATGAAACAAAAAATCTAGATCCCAGAAGTAAATTAAGTGACTCGCTTTTGTCCTAACCTCAGCCCAGACCCTCTGACTGTGCAGCACCAGCGCTTTGACCGATGACATGTGTCTAGGCTATTTTGATGCGAACATTCCTACCAGTATCGGTTGGGACATGTATGTTAGGTTTCATGGTTCCGGGACAAAAATAAGAAAGAATCATTGGCGCAGTGACCATGGTCCTAGAAAGGATGCAAACTCGGCCATCTTGCCCCCGTTGCAGCACATTACTCCCATGGCATGCACCAAAGATCAAAGCCTTGGCCAGCAGATGGTATATTATTCAAACAAGCTTCTCACTAAAATTGACATAATCCCACCACAAATCCATGTCTATCTCTGCACTCTGTATCGAACATTGCAAGAAGCTAGTAACAACTAACAGTCCGGCACTAACACGAGAACACTATTTCTCTTCTCTAATCATGCGTCCACGGTTCCGCCGTAGAATTAGCAATACCGCACACATAGAGATGGATTCGTTTACAAAAGGGGAAGCGGAAGAGGATGGAGAAACGTCACTCACTCCTGGTTGAGGACAAATCTGACGGAGTTGGCGAGGGTGTGATCCTCCTCCATGATGGAGAAGGTCGACGCGCTCGAATCCGCCACCGAACCGTGCTCCATGGCCGCCTCCCGCGAATCGACGGGTACGGAGAAGGAATTTCTGGCCCGGGGAGGTGCAGGTGGCCAAAGGCGGGGGTTAGAGGCGGCGGCGGCGGCGGCGAGGGGGCTGTGGCTGGGTGGCAATTTTGCGAGGTAGCAGGAACTGTCTCTGTGCCGTTGGATGGAGGGGTACGATGGATTCGAGATTAGGGCATCTCCAAGGGAACACCTCAAACTGACGCCCCTGTTTGAAGTTTGAACAGTCATCCAAAGCTAGCATACAAAAGGGAGCCCTTGAGAAGAAACAGGAGGATAGGAAGGGTGATACTACTGGGACTGATGGAGGAGGGAAGAATGGGAGGAAGTCCCGCCGGAAGCAGCGTGCAGTCCAAGCTGGCTTGATGAACGAAGTCGTAGTTAAACTGGGGAAGAGGGAAGGAGATGATATGGAAGTGGACAATAACAACAGTAATAAGAAGATGAGGTCTGAGGGGCATGATGGGCACATTGAGGCACATAAGGACAAGGAGGTTTTAGTAAGCAGTGAGGAGGTTGCAAACAACACTAGCATATCGGCCGGGCTGTCTAAGCAGCCTCGCCGGGAGCAATGAAAATTATTAGCTGGAATTGCCGGGGACTCGGGAATAGCCCGGCAATTCAAAGCCTCCTCGAGCTGGGGAGGGTGGAGGATCCCGATGTGCTATTTTTAGCAGAAACTAGACTTACGAAGAAGGAGTTGGATAGCTTACAGTGGTCGCTGGGTCTTGTCCATATGCTCGCATGGGACCCGGTGGGGAGAAGTAGGGGTATTGCACTATTCTGGAGGAGAGGAGTAGAAGTGATTCTGAGGGAGGTCATACGGGAGGAGACATGTAGATGTTGATATAAGAGAGGAGGGAGGAGTTGTGTGGAGGCTTACTGGGGTCTATGGGGAGTCGGCGGCAGACCGCAAGAAAGAAACTTGGCAAACACTGAAATTACTCGGACAACAACATCAGGACGGAAGGGCGTGGCTATGCTTGGGGGATTTCAATGAAATTTTAACATGTGATGAAAAAGTGGGAGGGATGTCAAGAGTACAATCATGCATGGATAGTTTCCGAGAAGCCTTAGTGAGTTGTGAGCTTTATGATGTGGGGTTCGATGGAGATAGGTTTACATGGCGGAATCATAGTAAGGAACTAGCAAGCTATATATGTGAGCATTTGGACCGAGCAACCGCGAATGCCAAATGGTGTGAAATTTTCCCTGCTTTTTCTGTAATAAATGGTGTCCCTCGCCATTCCGATCACAGACCGGTCATTGTGAGTACGGAAGGAGACAGGAGGAGGAGATTGGAGGGAGACCGGAGATTTAGATTTGAAGCATGGTGGTTACAGGAGGAGGGATGTAGCGAGGAGATCCAGGGGGCGTGGGAGGAAAGTTGGTTGGTAGGGGAAGGAGGAGTAGCGAGAGCTATGGGAAGGGTGGCTGGAAGGATGAGGAGATGGTATAAGGAGGTTGTGGGAGAGCTAGATGGAAGACTCAAAAAGGCACGGCTGGACCTAGAGAGGTGCATGAAAGAGCAAATATGTGAACATAAAGTAAGAGAGGAGGCAAGGCCGAGGTTTGTGGTGTGAGATTTGGAGGATAAGAAGTACACCAAGGCAAAACAGAGGACCCATATATCCTGGTTGAAAGATGGTAATAGGAATACTCGGTATTTTATGGCATTCGCCACGGCAAGGAAGAAATCTAACAGAGTGAAGGAGCTTAAAAGAGAGGATGGATCAGTGGTGAAGGAGGGAGAGGAAATGACTAATTATGTGTGCTCTTTTTTTCAGGATCTATTCACCACAAATATTGGCCTGCGGACACCCGAGCTCATTGCTCAAGTGGAACCGCGGGTCACCAGTGATATGCTCGCTGTGCTTAATGCTGAGTTTACTCGTGAAGAGATCAAGGCTGCTCTCGATCACATCGGTGACCTGAAGGCGCCGGGACCGGATGGCATGCCGTCCATTTTCTATAAAAAACATTGGCACTTCATGGAGGATCGGATCGTGGAGGAGGTGTTGGCTGTGCTGAATGGAGGTGATATTCCGGCTGGATGGAACGACACGATGGTTGTACTTATACCAAAGGTCAAGAATCCTAGCAGAATAAAAGACTTGCATCCGATCTCACTTTGCAATGTTCTGTATAAGCTAATCTCCAAAGTGATAGCTAATCGTCTCAAGGTCATTATGCCATCGATCATCTCCAAGAACCAGAGTGCATTTGTGCCAGGGAGATTAATCACTGATAATGTCTTGGTGGCGTATGAGCTTTCGCATTTTCTACTAAACAAGAAGAAGGGGAAGGAGGGATTTGCAGCAGTCAAGGCGGATATGAGTAAGGCCTACGACCGTGTAGAATGGAGCTTTTTGCAAGCAATGCTTGAGAAGCTTGGGTTTAGCAGAAATTGGCTGGAGCTCATTATGAAGTGTGTGACATCAGTGCAATATAAAATTAAAGTTAATGGCCAGTTAACAGAACAATTTTGTCCTTCAAGGGGACTGAGACAAAGGCGATCCGTTATCATCGTATTTGTTTGTGATATGTGCTGAAGGACTTTCAGCTTTGTTACAGGTCGCAGAGAGAGAGGGGAAGATAAGCGGAGTTAAAATTTGTCAAGCGGCGCCGGTCATTTCACATCTTTTCTTCGTTGATGACTCAGTGCTTTTGCTGAAAGCGAACCAAGAGGAAGCAAGCGAGCTGAAAGGGATACTGGACATCTACGAAACTTGCTATGGGCAGTGCATCAATGTGGAAAAATCTGCGGTCAGTACGGCTGGAAGGAGAAGCTTATAGCGAAGGTGGGCAAAGAAAATCTAGTGACGGCTGTAGCGCAAGCCATTCCAACCTTCGCTATGTCCTGTTTCGACCTAACAAAAAGCTTCTGCCATGAGCTGAGTTCTCTCATTGGTAACTACTGGTGGAGCCAACAGGACAAGAAAAATACAGTCCATTGGATTGCCTGGGAAAAGCTTATCATGCCAAAGGCGAAGGGAGGATTGGGGTTCTGAGATGTGCATAGTTTCAATATGGCCATGCTCTCAAGGCAGGCATGGAGGCTTATTCAAGTTCCAGACAGCCTATGTGGTAGGTTACTTAAAGCACGGTATTTTCCTCACTATCATGCACTTGAAGCCGAGGCTACAGAGGGTATCTCATATGCATGGAGAAGCTTGCTGAAGGGACTTGATCTTGTTCGCGAGGGGTACATTTGGCGTATTGGGGACGGTGAAAATGTTAACATCTGGACGGACCCCTGGATTCCGCGGCCGTGGTCGAGGAGGGTCGTTACCCCGAGAGAAACAACCTATTGCAGCATGTTAGTGAACTCCTGGACCCAGCTACTGGCCAATGGGACGAACGCCTCGTCCAAGATACTTTCTGTGCAGATGATGCAAGGTATATCCTGCAAATGCCTTTGCGTGAGGGAGTGCTATACTTCATAGCCTGGCAGTTTGATAATAAAGGTCTTCATTCTGTTAAAAGTGCGTACAAGCTATATGTGGAGCTACACACGATGAGGAAAAATGGAGGTGTGTGAATGAGTTCTAATGACACCGGAAATCTAAATAGTTGCAAGGACGAGACATGGAAACGGATCTGGAAGCTTCCGTGTCCGCGGAGTGTTCAGATGTTTGCATGGAGGCTGTTGCATGAATCTTTGGCACTACTAACAAATATGCATAAGAGGGGTTTCAAACTGGAGAGCACGAAATGCATGTTTTGTGGCCGAGTTGATGAAGATGGGGCGCACCTGTTCATCAAGTGCAAATCAGTTAAGCAGGTCTGGAGAGAACTTGCCCTTGAGAAAGAAAGAATGGAGCTGGAGACAATCTCTTCAGTGCATGCAATGATGGACTACTTATGGGGTTTGGATGAAAAGAAGCGTATGCATATACTCACTTTCTGGTGGATGTGGTGGAGTGCCCGGAATAAATTACGAAAGGGAGAGCTTGTTGCAGCGGCGGACGAATTTGCGAGACGCATGCGTAGCTGCGTTCTGGAGTACATGCAGGTCTATTTTCGGGCGCCCAAGAGGCCCCGTGCAGATAAATGGAGGCCACCAGCAGAGGAGATGGTGAAAATGAATGTGGATGGGTCCTTCGTTCCAGGGGATGATCATGCTGGATGGGGTGTCGTTGCGAGGACCTCTGATGGTGTCCTTGTGGCAGCCCGAGCTGGAAGACATGAACATGTACAGGATGTTTTTGCTGCAGAAGCTATAGCTATGGCATACGGCGTGTTGATGGCTGGGGACCTGGGATTCCTAAGGGTGGAGTTTCAAACTGACTCGCAATTGTTGGCAGAAGCCCTAGACCTCCGGCAGGTTGACTCGTCTCAATATGCCGCTGTTATCGAGGACACGAAGTATCAACTGAAGATGTGGTTTTCAAAACATGTGATAAGAGTTTGTCGACGTAGTGCCAATTCGGTTGCGCATGAATTAGCTAGTCTGGGTCGTAGGTACCCTGCAAACCATTGTGTGCAATGGGAGTCTGATGTACCAGCCCAAGTGGGTGTTTATGTCTCGGGTGATCTACCTAAGATCCGTTAAGTTATAAAGCATTGCTTTTCCTTCACAAAAAATCCCTTATTTCCTTATTTCAAACATGCCAAACACGGTTTAGATGAAACTAGAATTTTTTTGCCGGTAATGCTATTTGGCCGACGTTTGCTCGAGGGAACGGCAACTTTAGTTTTCAAATCGAACGGTTTTTATGCCAATTTATATTGTCAAAAAATGACAACTTTAGTTTGCAACCACAGCAAATCCTGACAAAAGGATCCGTCTATATTGGCACTACCTTATTTTTTTTGGGTGTATTTAGAACTTATCTAAGGGGCTGTTCGGAAACCCCCCAGCTCCTAGAAATCCTGAGAGTTACGGAGCTGGTAAACAGCCGCTCCACAAATTTCAACTACGACTCCACTTGCTCCGGGAGTGGAGCTGGGGAGCGGAGTACCTCCGAACAGGGCCTAAATGTAACATAACTATGTCACATTCAAATTAACTTCACCATCTATTTGTGCTTCTCCGCACTTGTTTTCTTTGTGTGTTTTTTACAGTTGGCCAGTCTTCTCCAGCCCATGAGCAGCGCAAGGCAGGCTGGAAACAAGCCCAAATAATCGATCCGCTCGTTGTGCAATGAAAAGTTATTGAGTTCGCTTATAATAAGTACACCTACACAGCTATACGTGCACGTCCTGAGGTACTGTAGATCCATCAAGCTACTTGTTTGTGTGCATGGTTGAGGTTTACACAGCTACACGCGCACATCATACAAAAAATTGTTTTCGAACATTTTCTGAAACACAAGAACAATTTTTAAAACCCAAATGCTAGAAAGTGCAGCTGCACTTTTCGGATCTGAGCGCACGCTCACGGACTGAATGATGCAACAGACGGACGCTAGATTTGAAAAACTGTCCATCCACCCATTATATATCAAAAGATTCTTCAACTACAGTGCGTTGGTTTTTCTCCATCTCGTTCGACCAACCGTGTGAACCCAGTGATAACGTAACGTGCATTAATTCCAGTACAAGAAAATTTAAAAAGCTATAACTTTCACACCGCGTGTCGGAATTATGATATGTTTTCATCGCTGGGTTCCTCGTGATGATCTCTTCAAAACTAGATCCCATATGAATATGTTTTGATGATTTTTTTGAAAAGCAACTTTGATGCTAGATGAGGCAAGTTTAGTGCTAAACATGAGCAGCTTCGATGCTAGAAAAATTGCACCATGTGTATAAGTGAATTCGCCTAGTAGCCTCCTACTTAGTTGTGGGCAATAGTGTAATCGGTGGTTACCATGGTTGCTAAGTTGCATACATCAAAAACTAAGCTGTACATGGTTTCGTTGTCTACCATACTATGAAAGTTGCTCACCATAAAGGGGAAAGTTGTCTAACATGGTTTCTAAGTTCTCTGGCTCAAAAACTAAGTTGCCTGCATCGCTACGAAGCTTCCTACGGGTGATCCCCAATTGCCTAAAATACTAGGAAAGTTATCCATCATGGGACCTGAGTTGCCAACGCTACCGAGCGCGCGGTTGTTGGCTAGCCAGGTCGCGGGTGTTAGATGAGAAATTGCATAGGGGGTTATCAGAAGTTTCATAGCGGGGCGGATCAAACAATTGCCCACAGACCTACACAAATTCTTAATTTTCGGTCGTGTTCCAAAATCATTGAAATCTGCAGATATAATAATGGAAAACACACATGAGTTGGCTAGTCAGGTCGTGATGAGCTCTTCAAAACTCAACCCCACATGGATATGTTTCTTTAATATTTTCAAAAGCAACTTTGATGCTAAAGCAACTTTGGTGCTAAAAAAAGCAACTTCACTCCATCAAAAATAGCTAATTAGCAACAATAAGCAACTAACTAATGATACAAAACAACTTCAAAACATAGGTAGATAAACATCACAACTTTCCTTCTACAAGGGGCAACTTTAGTGCTAAAAGCAGGCAAATTCACTACATTCGGTGTCCTAATTAATTTTGTCTAATATTCTCCTAACTTCCTCACCAGTACCTCTAAGTTGCCTATTGTTCATGCTCGTATGTCGTTGTTTCTAAATTGCCTATAATACTATGAAGTCATCTTCGGGTGATGCTCTTGTGTCTGCTATTGCTAGTTATGGTAGGCAACATGGAGGTGAATTTAGGCCACTTCAGAGTGTTCATAGGTAAATTAGAAAAACAATGATAAATATCTTCATTTTATTGTAGGCAACTATTTTGCAAAGTAAGGCAACTGAGCAGCAATTGTAGGCAACTACTCCCTCCGTTCCAAAATATAAGTCTTTCTAGAGATTTCAATACGTGACTACATACGAAGCAAAATGAATGAATCTACACTCTAAACTATGTCTACATACATCCATATGTTGTAGACCATTTGAAATGTCTAAAAAGACTTATATTTCGGAACGGAGGGAATAATTACCAAGAGCATGCAACTATGAAGGAAATATGCCCTAGAGGACATAATAAAGTTGTTATTTTATATTTCCTTATATCATGATAAATGTTTATTATTCATGCTAGAATTGTATTAACCGGAAACTTGATACATGTGTGGATACATAGATAAAATGCCGTGTCCCTAGTAAGCCTCTACTAGACTAGCTCGTTAATCAAAGATGGTTAAGTTTCCTAACCATAGACATGTGTTGTCATTTGATGAACGGGATCACATCATTAGGAGAATGATGTGATGGACAAGACCCATCCATTAGCTTAGCAAATTGATCGTTCAGTTTTATTGCTACTGCTTTCTTCATGTCAAATACATATTCCTTCGACTATGAGATTGTGCAACTCCCGGATACCGGAGGAATACCTTGTGTGCTATCAAACGTCACAACGTAACTGGGTGATTATAAGGATGCTCTATAGGTATCTCCGAAGGTGTTTGTTGGGTTGGCATAGATCGAGATTAGGATTTGTCACTCCGAGTATCGGAGAGGTATCTCTAGGCCCTCTCGGTAATGCACATCATAATAAGCCTTGCAAGCAATGTGAATAATGAGTTAGTTGCGGAATGATGTATTACGCAACGAGTAAAGAGACTTGCCGGTAACGAGATTGAACTAGGTATATACGAAGATACCGACGATTGAATCTCGGGCAAGTAACATACCGATGACAAAGGGAATAACATATGTTGTCATTACGGTATGGCCGATAAAGATCTTCGAAGAATGTGGGAACCAATATGAGCATCCAGGTTCCGCTGTTGGTTATTGACCGGAGAGGTGTCTCGGTCATGTCTACATAGTTCTCGAACCCGTAGGGTCCGCGCGCTTAACGTTCGATGACGATTTTGTATTATATGAGTTATGTGGTTTTGTGACCGAATGTTGTTCGGAGTCCCGGATGAGATCACGGACATGACGAGGAGTCTCGAAATGGTCGAGAGGTAAAGATTCATATATATGACGATGACATTCGGACACCGGAAGTGTTCTGGGGGTACCGGGTACATATCGGGTCACCGGGTTCCGGGCATCCCCCGGCAACTATATGGGCCTAATGGGCCAAGAGGGGGACAGACCAACCCCTAAGGGGCTGGTGCGCCCCCATATAGGCCGAAATAGGAGGAGAAGGAAAGAGGGGAAGGAGAGAAGGAAGGGGAGGGATTCGTCCTCCCCCTTCCTTCCCTCTCCCTCCTCCTTCCTTCCCCCTCCGGAACTTATGGAAGGGGGAGGCCGAATTGGGGAGGTGCCCAAGTAGGATTCCTCCTACTTGGGGTGCCCCCTTGGCTGACTCTCCTCCCCTCCAACCTATATAGATGTGTGTGGGGGGGGGGGGGAGGGGCACTGCTAGAAGAGGCACCAACAATTGTTAGCCGTGTGTGGCGCCCCCCTCCATAGTTTACGCCTCCGGTCATATCTTCGTAGTGCTTAGGCGAAGCTCTGCGCGGATCACTTCACCATCATGATAACCCACAAGTATAGGGGATCGCAACCGTTTTCGAGGGTACATTATTCAACCCAAATTTATAGATTCGACACAAGGGGAGCCAAATAATATTTGAAGGTATTAGCAGCTGAGTTGTCAATTCAACCACACCTGGAGATTAATTATCTACATCAACGAGATCAGTAGCAAAGTAATATGATAGTTTTGATAATAGTGATAGCAGTAACAGTAATGGTAACAGTGATAGCAGTAGTTTTGTAACAAGTGCAACAATAATGATAGCAGTAGTAACTTAGCAATAACAATATAGGATAAATTCGTAGGCATTGGATCGGTGACTTGTTGGATGATATTCATCGTGAGACAGTTATAACCTAGGGCAATACGGCACTAGCTCTAGTTCATCAATATAATGTAGGCATGTATTCCGTAAATAGTCATACGTGCTTATGGAAAGAACTTGCATGACATCTTTTGTCCTACCCTCCCGTGGTAGCGGCGTCCAAATGGAAACTAAGGGATATTAAGGCCTCCTTTTAATAGAGAACCGGAACAAAGCATTAACACATGGTGAATACATGAACTCCTCAAACTACGGTCATCACCGGGGGTGCTCCCGACTATTGTCACTCCGGGGTTGCCGGATCATAACACGTAGTAGGTGACTATAACTTGCAAGATCGGATCTAGAACATGGATATAATTGTGATAACATAAACGGTTTAGATCTGAAATCATGGCACCCAGGCCCAAAGTAACAAGTGACGATGACATGTACCTAGGGTAGGGTCATAGGCCTGACCTAGACGCCCTACCCAAGGACACTGCCCTAGAGTCAAAGACATTCAAAGTCCAACAGAAGATTCTGACTGAAATCACCTTTGAGTGCAATCCACTCGACCAGCTGTTCCACTCGGATACCCCAATTCCACTCGACATGATCAGTACACTCGACCATACAAAAGAATCACTCGGAGCACAGAAGACCTACAGTCGCCCCGGTATGGCAACGGTCAGGCGTTCACTCCGTAGTATTAAAGATCATAAATAGTCATTTATAGTAGGCGTTACCAGTAACGTCCTTGCCTTAACTCACATTGAACCCTGTGTAACTAAGGGCTGGAGGGGTCCGACGCACTCTATATAAGCCACCCCCCCTCCTTTGGCACAAAGGTTCGCACCCCCTGTAACTCTCACGCATAATCCAGTCGACAAGCCCCCGAGGCACCGAGACATAGGGCTATTACCTCCTCCGAGAGGGGCCTGAACTCGTAAACTTGCGCGTACAACCTCACCATAGCTAGGGCCTCGCCTCCTCCTACGTATCCCCTATTCTTACTGTCAGACTCACTCCCACGACAGTTGGCGCCCACCATGGGGCTGGCGTCTTAGCGACTTCCGGTGAGGTTGCAGTTTTCTCGATCCCCATCAACATGGTTTCCGACGGTGGTTTGTACCTGGGCCACGAGGTCCGCCTCAGAGCGCTTGTTTTCATCGCTGACGACTCCGCCTGGCTCCAAGAAGGCCCCCTCGACGTCGAGACGCTCCCTGTCTGCGGGCCGATGCACTTTCGCGCATGCGCTCGCGGCGTCCTTCTGCGGCAGCCGTCGACCCAGTATCGGTCGGCTCCCGCGGCGTCCATGCTCCCCGCTGTTCGCCGTCGCAAGCGATCTGGCTGATCGTGGCTCCAGCGGTGGGTGAAGCATGCGGTGGCTCGCCAGTCGACCACCCCTCAAGTCGCGGCAATCGAGGCCGACGAATCTCTCTATGGACCATCCGATCTGTCAACTGGTTCCGCGGACACTTTTCCGAGTGCGGAAGCAGCGACCCTACGGCGGAAGTCCTCATGGCAGACTCTCATCGCAGCCCGCCCGGATTCCGTCGTGGCGGTGGCGGATACGGCGGTGGCGGCCCGTCGCACGATCATGACGAATATCATCCCAAAGCCCTCACTTCGGAGCAGAGGGAAGAGCTGCATCGCCGCAACATGGAGGCGCTCCAGACCCCCATCGTTGGGGAGACCTCCGAGGCTCGGGCCCTGGAGGCTGCGCGCCTGGCCACCTTGGCTGAGCGCGCGCGTCTGGAAAATCTCCAACATTCACTCGACGAACATGCTCGTCGGCAGATCCCTGAATCCAGTCGATGGCCACGACAATTGTTTCCTCCTGAACCTCAGGTATACCGCACTCCGGTCCAAAATCTTGCACCTGCAGCACGTATAGCAGAATCAATTCAGCCGTCTCGTTCAGAAGCTGGCAGAGGTTTGATGCAGATCCAAGCGCTGCTCCGAGCAGCGGGTGAACAAAACTCGGCTGTTTCTTAGTTGCGCAACAGAATCCATAGTAGATCTGTGGTTGTGGACACAGTTCAGTCAGCACATAGCCCGAGATCGCCTGCGCGGCGTGAAGATCGTGGTCACCGCCAGGATCAGTACCTGGATCGAGGCCACGGGCAGTATGATCATCGATATCCCCATGATGACCACGGTCGAGTGCCTACTCCCCCTCCGAGGGGCGGATTGTACGCGCCCCGGCAGTATGATGACAGGCGCCCATATGGTGACGAGCGGAGAGCTCCGATCGATCCAAGAGAGCCTGGGTTCGATGCGAGGTCACTCCTCGTACAAGGTTTGGTCGACAGGGGTTGGGAACACAGAGAAGGACAAGACAGAGACCGTCCGAGTGGAAGAAGAGCTTTTGTTTCTGGCCTAGAGTGTTTCAGTAGAGCCATCCGAGCTGCTGAGATTCCTCCCAACTTCAGGTTGGCGACGGGCGTGAGTAAGTTCACCGGTGAGTCGAAGCTCGACACATGGCTCGAAGATTACCGAGTGGTAGTGCAGATTGGTGGAGGCAACGGTGATGTAGCCATGAAACATCTCCCCTGATGCTTGAGGGTTCGTCCAGAGCTTGGTTGAATCAGTTGGCCCCTGGAAGTATTTTCTATTGGGAAGAGTTAGCCTGAGTGTTTATCAAAACATTCGAGGGCACCTGCAAGCAACATGCTGGGCTGACTGAATTGCAGCACTGCGTTCAGAAGCAGAATGAGACTTTGAGAGATTTCATCTAGAGATGGACTACCCTTCATCACACGGTAGAAAATGTGTCAGAGCATCAGGCAGTTTGCGCCTTCAAAGAGGGCATCTGATACAGAGAGCTCAACCTGAAATTCGGTCGGTCCCTAGACGTGTCTCTGGCCCGAATGATGGAAATAGCCACTCGGTATGCTAACGGTGAAGAGGAAGACCGACTCCGCAGTGGAAAGGGAAAACCAGTCGCCCAAGACATCGGAGGTGGAAATTTCGGTCGGAAGCAAAAACGTAAAGCTGAAGTGGCAGGTCCTGCCGAAGCCGCAGTTCTGAATCAAGGGAAGTTCAAAGGAAAGCCTAAGGGGCCGTGGGTGCCCAAAAAGGTGAAAGATCAGTTCGGCAACGACGTCCTTGATTTGCCGTGTCACATACACATAAAGAAAGATGAGGAGGGTAACTTGATACTGCCCAAGCATACCACTCGACAGTGTCCGCTCCTTATTTAGTAGTTCCGAGAGGGTCAGCCCCCGGAGAAAGACTCTGATAAGGAGGAAGAGAAAGAAGAGGATGATGGTTACCCCAATGTAAATGCTACTTTGGTGATTTTTGCTGACGTTGAGAGCAAAAGTCGACTGAAGGTTATAAACAGACAAGTGAACATGGTTGCTCCGGCAACTATGACGTACTTGAAGTGGTCGAAGACTCCCATTACATTCGACCAGTCCGATCACCCAGCGCACGTTGCTACCCCTGGGGGGCAAGCATTGGTGGTCAACCCAGTTGTTGGGGGCACCCAACTGACTAAGGTCCTTATGGATGGTGGTAGTGGATTGAACATTCAGTACGTTGAGACCCTCCAGGGGATGGGCATTCCGATGTCCAAACTCAGTAAGAGCTACATGCAGTTCCACGGCATTATTCCCGGAAAAAGGCAAAGTCACTCGGACAGATTGCTCTTGATGTGGTTTTTGGTGATTCCAAGAATTACCACAAGGAGAAGTTGACGTTTGAGGTGGTGGATTTTCACAGTGCCTACCATGCTATTCTGGGCAGACCGGCATATGCTCGCTTCATGGCTTGACCATGTTACGTATACCTCAAGTTGAAGATGCTTGGGCCGAGAGGCATGATCGCAGTCACAGAGAGTCAGCAAAGAGCAGAAGAGTGCCTCCAGAAGGGCTCGAAGATTGCCGACGAGCAAATGGCAGCAGTAGAGATGGAAGAATACAAGAAGAATGCAAACCCGAGTGATTTGTTGCGGGCAAAGAAGCCTGCTTCTGAGTCCGCACTTCAGTCGGCGGGAGAGACAAAGCCTGTCCATATTCACCCGGAGGATCCCAATGCTGCTCCGCCTCATATCTCAACAACACTCGACAGCAAATAGGAAGAAGTGATCATCCAGTTCCTCCATGAGAACTGGGACATCTTCGCATGGAAACCAGCAGACATGCCGGGTGTACCCAGGGGACTGGCTGAGCACCGTTTGCGTGTCGAACCGAAAGCAAAACCCGTCAAGGAACACCTCCGTCAGTCCGCCGTGGAGAAAAGTGATGTCTACTACGCAACCTTCTTCTTGTAGACATTGTTGGGCCTCCAAGTGTAGAGGTTTGTAGGACAGTAGCAAATTTCCCTCAAGTGGATGACCTAAGGTTTATCAATCCGTGGGAGGCGTAGGATGAAGATGGTCTCTCTCAAACAACCCTGCAACTAAATAACAAAGAGTCTCTTGTGTCCCCAACACACCCAATACAATGGTAAATTGTATAGGTGCACTAGTTTGGCGAAGAGATGGTGATACAAGTGCAATATGGATGGTAGATATAGGTTTTTGTAATCTGAAAATATAAAAATAGCAAGGTAACTAATGATAACAGTGAGCACAAACGGTATTGCAATGATAGGAAACAAGGCCTAGGGTTCATACTTTCACTAGTGCAAGTTCTCTCAACAATAATAACATAATTGGATCATATAACTATCCCTCAACATGCAACAAAGAGTCACTCCAAAGTCACTAATAGCGGAGAACAAACGAAGAGATTATTGTAGGGTACGAAACCACCTCAAAGTTATTCTTTCCGATCAATCCATTGGGCTATTCCTGTAAGTGTCACAAACGGCCCTAGAGTTTGTAGTAAAATAGCACCTTAAGACACACATCAACCAAAACCCTAATGTCACCTAGATACTCCAATGTCACCTCAAGTATCTGTGGGCATGATTATACGATATGCATCACACAATCTCAGATTCATCTATTCAACCAACACATAGAACTTCAAAGAGTGCCCCAAAGTTTCTGCCGAAGAGTCAAGACGAAAACGTGTGCCAACCCCTATGCATAGGTTCATGGGCGGAACCCGCAAGTTGATCACCAAAACATACATCAAGTGAATCACGTGATATCCCATTGTCACCACAGATACGCACGGCAAGACATACATCAAGTGTTCTCAAATCCTTAAAGACTCAATCCGGTAAGATAACTTCAAAGGGAAAACTCAATCCATTACAAGAGAGTAGAGGGGGAGAAACATCATAAGATCCAACTATAATAGCAAAGCTCGCGATACATCAAGATCGTGCCAAATCAAGAACACGAGAGAGAGAGATCAAACACATAGCTACTGGTACATACCCTCATCCCCGAGGGTGAACTACTCCCTCCTCGTCATGGAGAGCGCCGGGATGATGAAGATAGCCACCGGTGAGGGTTCCCCCCTCCGGCAGGGTGCCGGAACAGGGTCCCGATTGGTTTTT
Organism: Triticum aestivum; assembly: GCF_018294505.1. NCBI lineage: Eukaryota > Viridiplantae > Streptophyta > Magnoliopsida > Poales > Poaceae > Triticum > Triticum aestivum. Next base: position 83,690,906 of record NC_057805.1, read on the forward strand.
GGTGGCTACAGAGGCTTGCGGCGGCGAAACTACCGATCTATTCTGTTCCCCGATGGTTTTAGGGTATATTGGTATATATAGGAGGAAGAAATACGTCAGGGGAGCCACGAGGGGCCCACGAGGGTGGAGGGCGCGCCCCCTTGCCTCGTGCCTTCCTCGTTGATCCCCTGACGTGCACTCCAAGTCTTCCGGATTGCTTTCTTTCCAAAAATAACTTTTCCGAAGGTTTCATTCCGTTTGGACTCCGTTTGATATTCCTTTTCTTCGAAACACTGAAACAAGGGAAAAAACAGAAACTGGCACTGGGCTCTGGGTCAATAGGTTAGTCCCAAAAGTAATATAAAAGTGCATAATAAAGCCCATAAACATCCAAGACGGATAATATAATAGCATGAATACTTCATAAATTATAGATACGTTGGAGACGTATCAGCATCCCCAAGCTTAATTCATGCTCGTCCTCGAGTAGGTAAATGATAAAAGAAATAATTTATGAAGTGTGAATGCTAGCAGGTGCATAAGTTTGATCAATGATAATTTGAATCACCTTTTCTAGCATCGTTATATGTCATAACAGTAGCTCAACTCATAGAACTTTGCATGATCAAGTAACAAACTATTCACATGTTAAAGTATAGATCATAAACTTTCTTGAAAACTAACAAACCGTTCTCAGTCATCAAACAATTGCAATTCATCTTATTTTCAGAAAGGGTCTATGTAAGAGCTTTGATTTAGGAAATCCCACATACTCAACTATCATATAGTCTTCCATGATTGCTACCACTCAAAGCATATTTTTAGACCAAATAGCATTCATCGAACACAGAGAAAGATAGGGGCTTAATGTTTCACCTCCCAACCTTTTACCTCAAGGGTAATGTCAACAGTAATAATTCATGCTCAAATATATTTGAATGGCCATATATGCTTAGATCTTTCCATCATATGATGCTTGCCAACTAATGAGTAGGTTGGAATGAGAAGGAATACTACTGACTCTTGCATAAAAGTAAAAGATAGGCCCTTCGCAGAGGGATGCAGGGATTTGCAGAGGTGCCAGAGCTCGGAGCAAGAACAGAGATGAAAATAATTTTGGGAGGTATGCTTTCATTGTCAACATAACGACCAAGAGTTCCCAATATCTTCCATACTAGATACATCATAGGCGGTTCCCACGTAGAAAGGTAAAGATTTTACTCCCCCTCCACCAACATCACACTCCACGGCTTGTCCGAAACAACGGGTGCCGTCCAACTTTCAACAATCCTGGGGGAGTTTTGTTTAAATTATTTGCGAATTTGTTTTTGATCTTTTGATCATAGGACTGGGCATCCCAGTTACCAGCCATTTTCTCGTGAATGATGAGCGGAGTCCACTCATCGTGAGAATAACCCACCTAGCATGGAAGATACTGCTAGCCCCTAGTCGCTACATGAGCGATTCGGGCATACAAAACAGATTATTATTTGAAGGTTTAGAGTTTGGCACATGCAAATTTACTTGGAACGACAGGTAAATACCGCATATAGGTAGATATGGTGGACACTCATGGAAGGAACTTGGTTCAAGGATTTTGGATGCACAAGCAGTATTCCCGCTTAGTACGGATATTTTGGCTAGCAAAGGATTCTAAATAGCAAGCACCACATGTTAGAGGATCCATAACAATATAACTTCTATACAAATATACCCAAGCATAACTCATTATGTTGTCTTCTCTGTCCAACTTCAACTAATTTGCTCAGGTTTGAAAATAATTAATGGGGCTCACAATCATAGAAGATGTCCAAGATAGTATATTTATATGTGAAATCTCTCTTCCTTCAATATTCTTTCATGAATTGTTCAAGTGATCAATACAATGTGTGCTAACCTTCAATAAATTTACCACCTCTACTTCTTATATCTGAAGTCATTACTCCCCATGGGAAAGGCATATGAAACATATATAATTTCAGATTTATGACATTCAAATCATTCAACCATTTACTCATTGGATATAAGTGAAGCACATGAGTAAATGACAAACTACTCCAAAAAGATATAAGTGAAGATCAATGAGTAGTTAAATAATTATGTAGCTATGTGAAGACTCTCTCTCATTTAAGAATTTCAGATCTTGGGATATTATTCAAACAGCGAGCAAAACAAAATAAAACGACATTTCAAGGATAGCACTCATCATGTGAAGAAGCAAAAACTTAGGCTCAACCGATATTAACCGATAATTGTTGAAGAAGAAAGGTGGGATGCCTACCGGGGCATCCCCAAGCTTAGATGCTTGAGACTTCTTGAAATATTATCTTGGGGTGCCTTGGGCATCCCCAAACTTGAGCTTTTGTGTCTCCTTAATTCCTTTTATATCACGGTTTCCTAAATCTTGAAAGCTTCATCCACACCAAACTCAACAAGAACTCGTGAGATAAGTTAGTATAAACCAATGCAAAAACCTTATCATTCTCTACTGTAGCAAATCAAAAAAATATTATTCAACATTGCATACTAAATGCCTCTGCATATTTAATACTCCTATCCTCAAATAGAATCATTAAACAAGCAAACATATGCAAACATAACAGCAATCTGCCAAAACAGTACAGTATGTAAAAAATGCAAGATTCAGCATACTTCCCTAACTCCAAAAATATGAAAGAAAATTCCCACTGTAGTAAATTTATCAGAGCTTATTATGCAAAAGGTTTCAACATTTTATCACATTCTGACTTTTCTAGGGAATTTTTGCAACAGCGGTAAACTTTCTGTTTTGAAACAGCAACATGTATACTTGCAAAATAAGCATGGTAAAGGCTATCCTTGACACTTTTATTGAAATAAAAGATGCAAAAAATTGTTCTAAATAACAGCAAGCAAATACTAACAAAATAAAATGACGCTCCAAGCAAAACACATATCATGTGGTGAATAAAAATATAGCTCCGAGTAAAGTTACCGATGAACGAAGACTAAAGAGGGGATGCCTTCCGGGGCATCCCCAAGCTTAGGCTCTTGGTTGTCCTTGAATATTACCTTGGGGTGCCTTGGGCATCCACAAGCTTAGGCTCTTGCCACTCCTTATTCCATAGTCCATCGAATCTTTACCCAAAACTTGAAAACTTCACAACACAAAACTTAACAGAAAATCTCGTGAGCTCCGTTAGCGAAAGAAAACAAAACACCACTTCAAGGTACTGTAATGAACTCATTATTTATTTGTATTGGTGTCAAATCTACTGTATTGAAACTTCTCTATGGTTTATAAACTGTTTTACTAGCCATAGATTCATCAAAATAAGCAAACAACACACGAAAAAAGAATCTGTCAAAAACAGAACAGTCTGTAGTAATCTGTAACTAACGCAAACTTCTGGAACTCCAAAAATTAAGCCAAAATAGGACGACCTAAACAATTTGTTTATTGATCTGCTGCAATTGGAATCAATATTTTATCACGTTCTGGTGATTTTTAACAATTGTTTTCGTGAACAGAAAGTTTCTGGAATTTTCAGCAAGATCAAATAACTATCATCCAAGAAGATCCTATAGGTTTAACTTGGCACAAACACTAATTAAAACATAAAAACAAACCTAACCAGAGTCTAGATCAAATATTTATTCCTAAACAGGAGCAAATGGCAAAGAACTAAAATAAAATTGGGTTGCCTCCCAACAAGCGCTAACGTTTAACGCCCCTAGCTAGGCATGATGATTTCAATGATGCTCGCATAAAAGATAAGAATTGAAACATAAAGAGAGCATCATGAAGAATATGACTAGCAAATTTAAGTCTAAACCACTTCCTATGCATAGGGATTTTGTGAGCAAACAATTTATGGGAACAATAATCAACTAGCATAGGAAGGCAAAAGAAGCAAATCTTCAAGATTTTCAACACATAGAGAGGAAACTTGATATTATTGCAATATGTAGAAGCATATGATCCTCTCTCATAATAATTTTCAGTAGCATCATGAATGAATTCAACAATATAACCAGCACCTAAAGCATTCTTTTCATGATGCATAAGCATAGAATTTTTATTACTCTCCACATAAGCAAATCTATTCTCATCAATAGTAGTGGGAGCAAACTCAACAAAATAACTATCATGTGATTGAAAATTAAGATCAAGATGACAAGTTTCATGGTTATCATTATTCTTTATAGCATACGTGTCATCACAATAATCATCATAGATAGGAGGCATGCTTTCATCATAATAAATTTTCACATCAAAACTTGGGGGACTAAAAATATCATATTCATCAAACATAGCATCCCCAAACTTGTGGCTTTGCATATCATTAGCATCATGGATATTCAAAGAATTCATACTAACAACATTGCAATCATGCTCATCATTCACATATTTTATGCCAAGCATTATATGTAATTCTTCTTCTAGTACTTGAGCACAATTTTCCTTTCCATCATTTTCACGAAAGATATTAAAAAAATGAAGCATATGAGGCACTCTCAATTCCATTTTTTTGTAGTTTTCTTTTATAAACTAAACTAGTGATAAAACAAGAAACAAAAAGATTCGATTGCAAGATCTAAAGATATACCTTCAAGCACTCACCTCCCCGGCAACGGCGCCAGAAAAGAGCTTAGTTGACGGGGTGTGAGTGCCGCTTACCTAGCCTCCCCGGCAACGGCGCCAGAAAAGAGCTTGATGTCTACTACGCAACCTTCTTCTTGTAGACGTTGTTGGGCCTCCAAGTGCAGAGGTGTGTAGGACAGTAGCAAATTTCCCTCAAGTGGATGACCTAAGGTTTATCAATCCGTGGGAGGCGTAGGATGAAGATGGTCTCTCTCAAACAACCCTGCAACCAAATAACAAAGAGTCTCTTGTGTCCCCAACACACCCAGTACAATGGTAAATTGTATAGGTGCACTAGTTCGGCGAAGAGATGGTGATACAAGTGCAATATGGATGGTAGATATAGGTTTTTGTAATCTGAAAATATAAAAACAGCAAGGTAACTAATGATAAAAGTGAGCACAAACGGTATTGCAATGATAGGAAACAAGGCCTAGGGTTCATACTTTCACTAGTGCAAGTTCTCTCAACAATAATAACATAATTGGATCATATAACTATCCCTCAACATGCAACAAAGAGTCACTCCAAAGTCACTAATAGCAGAGAACAAACGAAGAGATTATTGTAGGGTACGAAACCACCTCAAAGTTATTCTTTCCGATCAATCCATTGGGCTATTCCTATAAGTGTCACAAACGGCCCTAGAGTTTGTAGTGAAATAACACCTTAAGACACACATCGACCAAAACCCTAATGTCACCTAGATACTCCAATGTCACCTCAAGTATCCGTGGGCATGATTATACGATATGCATCACACAATCTCAGATTCATCTATTCAACCAACACATAGAACCTCAAAGAGTGCCCCAAAGTTTCTACCGAAGAGTCAAGACCAAAACGTGTGCCAACCCCTATGCATAGGTTCATGGGCGGAACCCGCAAGTTGATCACCAAAACATACATCAAGTGAATCACGTGATATCCCATTGTCACCACAGATACGCACGGCAAGACATACATCAAGTGTTCTCAAATCCTTAAAGACTCAATTCGATAAGATAACTTCAAAGGGAAAACTCAATCCATTACAAGAGAGTAGAGGGGGAGAAACATCATAAGATCGAACTATAATAGCAAAGCTCGCGATACATCAAGATCCTGCCAAATCAAGAACACGAGAGAGAGAGATCAAACACATAGCTACTGGTACATACCCTCAGCCCCGAGGGTGAACTACTCCCTCCTCGTCATGGAGAGCGCCGGGATGATGAAGATAGCCACCGGTGAGGGTTCCCCCCTCCGGCAGGGTGCCAAAACAGGGTCCCGATTGGTTTTTGGTGGCTACAGAGGCTTGCGGCGGCGGAACTCCCGATCTATTCTGTTCCCCGATGGTTTTAGGGTATATTGGTATATATAGGAGGAATAAATACGTCAGGGGGGCCACGAGGGGCCCACGAGGGTGGAGGGCGCGCCCCCTGCCTCGTGCCTTCCTCGTTGATCCCCTGACGTGCACTCCAAGTCTCCCGGATTGCTTTCTTTCCAAAAATAACTTTTCCGAAGGTTTCATTCCGTTTGGACTCCGTTTGATATTCCTTTTCTTCGAAACACTGAAACAAGGGAAAAAACAGAAACTGGCACTGGGCTCAGGGTCAATAGGTTAGTCCCAAAAGTAATATAAAAGTGCATAATAAAGCCCATAAACATCCAAGACGGATAATATAATAGCATGAATGCTTCATAAATTATAAATACGTTGGAGACGTATCAAAAAGGAAGGCAATTGTCGAAGAGGTGGCTCGGCTTCTGGCAGCTGAGTTCATCCGCGAGATATACCACGCTGAGTGGCTCGCCAATGTCGTCATGGTCCCCAAGAAAGATGATTCACTTCATATGTGTATCGACTTCAAGCACATCAGTCGGGCCTGCCCGAAAGATCACTTCCCTCTCACCCGCATCGACCAGATTGTTGACTCAACTGCGGGGTGTGAGCGTTTGTCTTTCTTGGACGCGTATTCCGGGTACCATCAGATCTAACTGTATGGACCCAATGAAATAAAAACGGCCTTCATCAACCCATTCGGGTGTTTTTGCTATGTTACCATGCCCTTCAGCCTCAAGAATGTTGGTGCCACATTCGTGCGCATGATTGAGAAATGCCTGCTCAGTCAAATCAGTCGGAACATGGAAGCGTACATGGATGATATAGTGGTCAAGTCACACAAAGGTTCCGACCTATTGGCTGACCTCGCGGAAACATTTGCCAACCTAAGAAGATATGATATCAAGCTCAATCCTTTGAAGTGCACATTCGGAGTCCCAGGCGGAAAGTTACTCCGTTTTCTCATTTCCGAATGAGGGATCGACGCAAACCCGGAAAAGATTGGAGCAATTCTCCGAATGAAACGCCATGTGCGTGTGCATGATGTTCAGAAGCTTACTGGTTGTTTGGCTGCATTGAGTCGATTTATCTCCCGTCTCGGTGAAAAAGCATTGCCCCTTTACCGACTGATGAAAAAGTCTGATAAGTTCGAGTGGACTCCCGAAGCTGAAGCAGTGTTTGTAGAGCTCAAAGCCCTGCTTTCCACCCAGCCGGTGCTAGCTGCTCCAGTCAGCAAAGAGCCTCTATTGTTGTATATCACAGCCATTGGACAAGTTGTCACCACAGTGCTCACAGTTGAGCGGGAAGAAGAAGGCAAAGCCTACAAAGGTCAACGCCCAGTGTACTATATTTCTGAAGTCTCGACTCTGTCCAAGCAAAGGTATCTGCATTACCAGAAGCTTGTCTACGGGATTTATTTGACCACAAAGAAAGTTGCACATTACTTTGCAGACCACTCGGTTTCAGTCGTCAGCGACGCTCCATTATCAGAAATATTGAACAATCGAGATGCAACCGGTCGAGTGGCCAAATGGGCGATTGAACTCCTTCCTTTGGATATCAAGTTCGAAGCAAAAAAGGCGATCAAGTCCCAGGCAATAGCAGATTTCCTGGCCGAGTGGATTGAGCAGTAGCAACCGACTCAGGTTCATTCGGAACATTGGACTATGTTCTCTGATGGTTCCAAGATGTTGAATGGTTCTGGTGCTATAGTGGTCCTGGTATTCCCAAGAGGCGACAATCTCAGTTACATCCTCCAGATTCACTTCGACTCCTCAAACAATGAGGTTGAGTATGAAGCACTTCTGTATGGGTTGCGTATGGCCATCTCACTCGGCGTCTATCGCCTGATGGTCTACGACGACTCAGATTTGGTGGTCAATCAGGTAATGAAGGAATGGGATATCAGGAGCGCCGCCATGATTGGTTACTACAATGCGGTGAGAAAATTAGAAAAGAAGTTTGAAGGGTTAGAGCTCCACCACATACCCCTACTCAAGAATCAAGTAGCTGATGATCTGGCAAAGATCGGTTCCACTCGGAAGCCTATTCCCAGTGATGTGTTCTTGGAGCATCTCCACACCCCGTCAGTTCAAGAAGATCCCTTTACAGAGGAGCCCCCACAACCGATAAGTTCAACCAATCCGACTGAAGTTGAAGTACCAGCGATGGTCAACCTGACCATGGAAGTTTTGGTAATCGCCCTCGACTGGATAGTGCCATACATTGCATACCTGCTCAGACAGGAGCTTCCGGAAGATGAAGATGAGGCTCGTCAGATTGTTCGCAGGTTGAAGGCCTTCACAGTAATAAGTGGGCAACTCTTCAGAGAAAGCGTTACTGGCGTGGCTCAGCGGTGTATCTCCCCGGAAGAGGGTCGACTGATCTTAAACGAGATTCACTCGGGGAGCTGTGGTCACCATGCGTCCTCTCGGACCATCGTGGCTAAAGCATACCGAGCTGGATTTTACTGGCCACGGGCGAATGAGATGGCAAAAGATATTGTTGACAAGTGTGAAGGCTGACCGTTTTACTCGAACATGTCCCACAAACCTGCATCGGCCTTGAAGACTATCCCACTCGTCTGGCCATTTGCTGTGTGGGGACTGGACATGGTTGGACCCTTGAGGACTGGTAGAAGTTGATTCACCCATTTTCTCATGGCAGTCGACAAATTCACTAAGTGGATTGAAGCAAAACCGATCAAGAATCTAGATTCAAGCACAACCATTAGCTTCATCAAAGAATTGGTGTTTCGGTGAGTCCCGCACAACATCATTATGGATAACAGATCAAACTTTGATTCTGATGAGTTCAGAGCATACTGTGCTTCCCAGGGTACTCGGGTCGACTATGCATCCGTTGCGCACCCGCGGTCGAATGGTCAGGCTGAAAGAGCAAATGGTCTGATCCTCCAAGGGTTGAAACCTCGATTGATGCGTGACCTCAAGCATGTAGCCGGAGCCTGGGTGACTGAATTACCGTCTGTTCTGTGGGGATTAAGGACGACTCCTAATCGGTCGACTGGCCGAACCCCTTTCTTCATGGTATACGGGGCTGGAGCCGTGCTTATGAGTGAATTGCTGCACAATGCTCCTCGAGTGGAGCTTTTCTCAGAGACCGAAGCAGAGCAAGTGCGTCAAGATGTCATCGATCTTCTGGAGGAAGAACGAGAGATGGCGCTGATCCGGTCGACAATTTATTAGGAAGACCTCCGTCGATTCCACGCCCGAAACGTCAGAGGTCGAGCATTTCAGGAAGGAGACCTTGTGCTCCGAGTTCATCAGCAGAGGCCCCACAAGCTTGCCCCTGCTTGGGAAGGACCCTTCATCATCACCAAGGTGCTCCACAACGGGGCATATCATCTTTACAACGTAGCCAAGAAGCAAGACGAACCACGCTCTTGGAATGCGGATCTGCTCCGCCGCTTTTATACCTAAATGCTCGGGTCGACAAGTTGTAATAAGAATCCTTCAGTTTGTTTATCAAAGACGTGATTTTTGTAGCATCTCAATGATTGTTTTCGCATAAACATGTGTTCAAATCCCCCAGTGGGCGGCTTAGCTGTGAACCCGATTCGCCTAAGTTTCAAAAAACACTCCGAGTGAAGAGCAACCCTCTCACTCGGGGGCTTAGTCGCGAACCTGATTTGCCTAAGTTTCAAAAAACACTCCGAGTGAAGAGCAACCCTCTCACTCGGGAGCTTAGCTGTGATCCCGTACTCGCCTAAGTTTCAAAAACACTTCGAGTGAAGAGCAACCCTCTCACTCGGGGACTTAGCTGCGAACCCGATTCGCCTAAGTTTCAAAAAACACTCCGAGTGAAGAGCAACCCTCTCACTCGGGGACTTAGCTGCGAACCCGATTCGCCTAAGTTTCAAAAAACACTCCGAGTGAAGAGCAACCCTCTCACTCAGGGACTTAGCTGCGACCCCGTACTCGTCTAAGTTTCAAAACATACTCCGAGCGAAGAGCAACCCTCTCACTCGGGGGCTTAGCTGCGATCCCGTACTCGCCTAAGTTTCAAGAACACTCCGAGTGAAGAGAAACCCTCACACTCAGGGGCTTAGCTGCGATCTCGTACTTGCCTAAGTTTCAAAAATACCCCGAGTGAAGAGCAACCCTCTCACTCGGGGGCTTAGCTGCGATCCCGTACTCGCCTAACTTTCAAAAACACTCCGAGTGAAGAGCAACCCTCTCACTCGGGGGCTTAGCTGTGACCCGTACTCGTCTAAGTTTCAAAAACACTCCGAGTGAAGAGCAACCCTCTCACTCAGGGACTTAGCTGTGCCCCCGTATTTGCCTAAGTTTTAGAAACACCCCGAGTGAAGAGCAACCCTCTCACTCAGGGACTTAGCTACGACCCCGTACTCGCCTAAGTTTCAAAACATACTCCTAGTGAAGAGAAATCCTCTCACTCGAGGGCTTAGCTACAAACCCGATTCGCCTAAGTCTCAAAAACACACTCTGAAGTGAAGAGCAACCCTCTCACTCTGAGCTGCGCCACAAGTACAATGTCTGGTTGCACTCTGAGCTGCGCCACAAGTAACGTTTGGTTGCACTCTGAGCTGCGCTACAAGTACAATGTCTGGTTGCACTCCGAGCTGTGCCACAAGTACAACGTCTCGTTGCACTTTGAGCTGCGCCATAAGTACAACGTCTATTCCGAGTGAAGAGCAATCCTCTCACTCAGAGACTCAGCTACGATCCTAGATTCGCCTAAGTCAAAAATCTGAAGGCAATAGAGACAAAGCAACTGCATTCAAATAAAGCAACCAAGTTCGGATAAATCCATCGGGGGTTCAGAACCACCAGCAGGAGTACTCAGGCATCAAGCCTGAAGGAGTTTAACGATTACCAAATCACTCGGCATTCCGAGGCAAATAAAGTCAAGTTATCAAGTTTTTCACTCGGCATGAGGAGGACTTGCCGGCTCGACGAAGCTGTCCAAGTCGATGGCGTCTGCAATGTGAGTGGCTGCGTTGATGAAGGTCTCCATGAAAGATTGAAATTGAAGCTTCTTGGTGTTAGCCACCTGAAGAGCCTTCAGCTTCTCTTCCCTGACGTCCTTGCAATGAACACGAACAAGAGATAGAGCCACATCAGCACCACACGAGTAGACGACTTCTTCCACGCCTGCACTCGGTCAGGAATGTCATTAAGTCGAGTCATCAGTGACTCGAGATCATCCTGAAACACGTCCTCTGGCCAGAGCTCCTTGTCGATCAAAGACAAGGCCACTTTCAGTCGAGCAAGGTAATCCAAGACACTGGCAAGGCGGGATTCCAGTCGCAACACGTTCATGGCAGCTTCATCTTTGACAGGGGAGTTGATGGGGTCCAGCCCAGACTCAATCCGCCCAGTTTCTTCTTCAAAATTCTGACATAATTCTACACGGAGTAAAAAACAGTGAGTTGGTGGCAGCATGGTGAAGAAACTTTTCAAGCCAGTCGGTTGAGAGAAAATACCTTCAAGCATGAGAAACATCTTCTTGGCAAGACCGCCCAGATAAGCTTCTAGTTCATCTCTCTTTCGAGTGAGAACATCCACTTTGTCAGACAAGGCCACCTTCTCTTCCTTCAGCTGCACGACTTCCTTCTTCACCTCATCAACAGCAGTCTTCAGCTTGGCGTTCTCCTCTTCTAACTTTTTGACTGAAGCTAGCTTCTTGTCGGCAAGTTCAGTCTTTTCACGCGCCGCTACAAGATCAAGATCCTTCTGCTCGAGAGCATGCTTCATTTTGTCTAAAGAAATAACATTCTTCAGACGAGCTTGGAGTTGACGGTTTTCACTATGCACATCTGTTCGAGTGGAGTCACTCAGTTCAAAGGATGAAAAGGAAAAGATGACTAGGCGAGTAGTCGACAAATTGTTACCTCCCATGATAGCTGCTTCATCCCGAGCTTTCTTCAAGTTCTCCTTGGCTAACTCCAGGTCAAGATTGAGTTGGATCTGCTTCTTCTCCAAATCAGCATACTTGGTTCCAAGTTCACAAGCTCTCTGCAATCAACAAAAAAGATAAGTCAGTCGACAGAAACAAAGATCAGTTACTTCCGACTGGAAAGTGTGCAAGATCAAATAGCCACAGCAAAAAGAGTTCTAAGACTGGTGCCAAATCACACATTCAACAGCAGTCTTGGGGACTACACCCAGTGGGTGGACTTAGCGTGCCCCACTGGTTTGATTTACCACTAGGCATGGCCTGCCTAGCCCGAGTGGAAGGAGTAAAAAAAAGAGGGTTCTAAGACCACCGTCGACTGCCAGCAGTCAACAGCGGTCTTGGGGACTACACCCAATGGGTGCACTTAACGTGCCCCCACTAGACCAAGAATTCACTCGACACGACCTGTCTAATTCTAGTGAAAAGAGCTACACACAGCTACATGACACACCCAACAGGTGTACAGATGTAGAAACAGATTGACATCTTACGAGTAATAAAGCAACAGTTTTCAAGTAGCATATCCTAACAGAGCAAAGGTTAAGTAAAAGCCAATCGGAAATCAACTTACAATCCCACTTACTCGGATGTTGGTTTGGAGGGCAGAGCTGGCATCATAGGTGGCCTTGCTGGTGTCATACACCACCTTCATTCGGTCCATCATTAGGCCTGCTTGGATCATGGCCTCCTTGGCAGCTCCTACTTGGTCCTCCGGGACGTGATGAGTAACAAAAAGAGGGGTTGTTGGAACAGACGACATAGCCGGTGGGGCTGAAGCTTGAGGTTGTGCAATCAGAGGAGGGGCCTGGGCAGTCGACGTCGAAGGCCGATCAGTCGACAAAGGATCAGCGAAGGAAACAGTAGTCCGAACTGGATCACCAAGTTATTGGACGACTAGCTCAGATGCCGAGTGGGGCGCTTTGCTGGCGGGCACCCTGTTGCTCGAGGTCCTACTCCTCCGCCCTATATTCCTTTGAAGCTCTTCTTCATCATCATCATCAAGAAGCTGGATAACATTTGTTGGTACTGCAAACACTCGATAGTGAAATTTCAGTCGACCAGAATGTCAATCGACTGCGCATTGACGTTGCTGTAGAGTCATACTTGCCCGAGAAGTGGCCGCATTTGCAGTTTCGGCATCACCCGGCTCCACATCAACGTCCTTAGATGTCGCCGAAGTAACAGCACAGAAAGATCCAAATGCCACTCGGTCAAACAAGGAAATAAATTCATGATCAAAACGAAAACAAAGAGAGGAAACACTTACGCTGAAGCGACGGGAACAACCACCTTGATCTTGGGCAAGGCCTTCCGAGGCTTCGGTGGAGCAACTTTGGGCTGCTTCGCGGCCTTCTCCGATGGCTCTGGGGTCGAGGTCCGAGTGTGCTTCGTGATTTTTGCACTCAGCGGAACTGCTTTGCCGCGTCCTCCCGCGGGATCTTGCGACTGCTTGGAACACCTTCAGAGCGGGGCGGCCAGTCGACTTCCTCACTGCTACCAGAATCCTCGTTGTCATCTTCATATTGCCAATCGGCGCTCCCACCGTCGCTCTCCAATCCCTCCTGGTGCTGCTCCCCGTTTGGCATCAAATACATCTTGGTGAAAATATGCAAGATAGAAGTTACAAGTATCAGCCGGATTCAAGAGCAATTGCAGACCGAAAGAAGAAAACACTCAGTAAATTGAGCCTGGCCTCTTCAGGCTCATGGTCGGCGTCGACTGGCAAAATCCTCCTAGACCCCCTGGGGTTATCCTTGTTCCCAGTGATGCTCCGCAGCCACTGGGCCATCGTCTCCTCGGCAACCTCCTCTGGGTGGATCCGAGCGGTGTCTTCAGGGCCCGAGTACATAGACATTGGATGATCATGAGCTTTGAGAAGCTGGATGCGCCGACCGAGGAACACCTCTGATATGTCTCCGTCGTATCTATAATTTTTGATTGTTCCATGCCAATATTATACAACTTTCATATACTTTTGGCAACTTTTTATACTATTTTTGGGACTAACATATTGATCCAGTGCCTAGTGCCAGTTCCTGTTTGTTGCATATTTTTGTTTGGCAGAAACCCCATGTCAAACGGAGTCCAAATGGGATAAAAACGGACGGAGAATATTTTTGGAATATTTGTGAAATATGGGAAGAAGAATCAACGCGAGAAGGTGCCCGAGGGGGCCACGAGGCAGGGGGCGCGCCCCTGACCCTTGTGGGCCCCCCGTAAGGCGGTTGCTGCTCTTCTTTGGCCGCAAGAAAGCTAATTTTCAGAGAAAAATCTGGGCGAATGTTTCAATCCAATCGGAGTTACGGATCTCCGGATATATAAGAAATGGTGAAAGGGCAGAATCCCAGAACGCAGAAACAGAGAGAGACAGAGAGACAGATCCAATCTCGGAGGGGCTCTCGCCCCTCCCACGCCATGGAGACCAAGGACCAGAGGGGAAACCCTTCTCCCATCTAGGGAGAAGGTCAAGGAAGAAGAAGAAGAAGAAGAAGGGGGGCTCTCTCCCCCTCGCTTCCGGTGGCGCTGGAGTGCCACTCGGGGCCATCATCATCACCGCAATCTACACCAACACCTCCGCCATCTTCACCAACATCTCCATCACCTTCCCCCATCTATCTACAGCGGTCCACTCTCCCACAATCCGCTGTACCCTCTACTTGAACATGGTGCTTTATGCTTCATATTATTATCCAATGATGTGTTGCCATCCTATGATGTCTGAGTAGATTTTCGTTGTCCTATCGGTAATTGGTGAATTGCTATGATTGGTTTAATTTGCTTGTGGTTATGTTGCTATCCTTTGGTGCCCATCATATGAGCGCGCGCATGGATCACACCATAGGGTTAGTTGTATGTTGATAGGACTATGTATTGGAGGGCAAGAGTGACAGAAGCTTCAACCTAGCATAGAAATTGATGCATACAGGATTGAAGGAGGACCAATATATCTTAATGCTATGGTTAGGTTTTACCTTGATGAACGTTAGTTGTTGCGGATGCTTGCTAATAGTTCCAATCATAAGTGCATAGAATTCCAAGTCAGGGATGACATGCTAGCAGTGGCCTCTCCCACATAAAACTTGCTATCGGTCTAGTAAAGTAATCAATTGCTTAGGGACAATTTCGCAACTCATACCACCACTTCTCCACACTCTCTATACTAACTTTATTGCTTCTTTACCTAAACAGCCCCTAGTTTTTATTTACGCGCTCTTTATATTCTTGCAAACCTATCAAAAAACACCTACAAAGTACTTCTAGTTTCATACTTGTTCTAGGTAAAGCAAACGTTAAGCGTGCGTAGAGTTGTATCGGTGGTCAATAGAACTTGA
This sequence comes from Triticum aestivum, assembly GCF_018294505.1. Lineage (NCBI taxonomy): Eukaryota > Viridiplantae > Streptophyta > Magnoliopsida > Poales > Poaceae > Triticum > Triticum aestivum. The sequence goes on from NC_057805.1 coordinate 83,706,105, forward strand.
GGGAATATTTGTTCTACCTTTAGCTCCTCGTTGGGTTTGACACTCTTACTTATCGAAAGAGGCTACAATTGATCCCCTATACTTGTGGGTTATCAACCTCCAACAGATCCATGCCAGTCACACCCTCCCGGACTAAGTTCATGAATGCGTCGACTAAAAGGGACACCTCACCTTTCTCTTCTGGAGTCACAATCAGTGAAGAAGGTTGGCGGAGTCTCTCCATAGTGAAAGGGGGAGGCCGGTCGACTGACAAGGAGTCGGGATGTCTTTGCAGTAGAACCAGGTTGACTGCCATCCTCTGACTGACTTGGCAAAGGTCATGGAAGGAAAAGTACTTCTACCCCTAGTTTGAATTCCTAACCCCCGCACATTTGGATCACGTGCGTCCTTTTGTCAGTCGGGTTTGCCTTCTTCATCATCTGAGAACGACAAGTGAAGATGTGTTTGAATAGGCCCAATGTGGTTGACACCCCAGGAAGTTTTCGCACAATGAGATGAACGCAGCAAGATACGAGATTGTGTTGGGAGGGAAGTGGTGAATCTGAGCACTGAAAAAGTTCAGGAAACCCCGAAAGAACGGATTCGGGGGGAGGGAAAAACCTCGATTAACGTGGGTGGTGAGGAGGACGCGCTCACCCTTGCGCGGCTGGGGCTCAGATTCTCCCTCTGGCAGCCTCTAGGATCCGTGAGCAATCATACCATCGGCGGCGAGCTTCTCCAAGTCATTTTGCTGACGGTGGAGCGGATCCAGTCCCCCTGGATCCAGCCAGGCGGCAGACTGGACCGCAACGACGACCCCCGAGCCGTCTTCTTGCCCTTCGCCGCCGCCTTCTTCGCGCGCTCCATGGCCGTGGTCTTCTCCTTCCCCATGGCAGTGGAGTGCGGGCGAGGCAGGCGAAAGCGTCGAGAGCAGAAGAGGGTGCGGTGGAGAAGCAGAGAAGAAGGGGACCGAATGAGGAGCACTGTGCATCGCATCGGCCCCAACGCTCTTTATGGGGCTACTTCCGAGTGGCTGACCTGTGGGCCCGAGCAATCTCATCACATCCCGCAACATGCGCTCGCCCAATACGTGGCGAAAAAGGCGGTGCGGAGATCGATGCATCCCTGTCTACTCGCTCCGTTTACTGCGACACGCTCCGTCCCGCGCGCTTCTCCAAATTTCGAATCCCGTGAGATCCGGGAACTGCAGAGCAGTCAATCGCGTCGAAGATTTCACACTCTAATTCACTTGAAGACTTACGACATAATTCACTCGATGACCTCATAATCGATCAAGGCGACTGATGCAAGGTTAAAGTTTTAGTGTGATGTCCAGACTCCGATGAAATGCCTCCGAAGCATAGAATCGAGTCGGAACCAACTTCAACCCTTCTTCACTCGGACCTCAATCCATTTGGGGGCTAATGATGATGGCATGTACCTAGGGTAGGGTCATAGGCGTGACCTAGACGCCCTACCCAAGGACACTGCCCTAGAGTCAAAGACATTCAAAGTCCAACAGAAGATTCCGACTGAAATCACCTTTGAGTGCAATCCACTCGACCAGCTGTTCCACTCGGATACCCCAATTCCACTCAACATGATCATTACACTCGACCATACAGTCGCCCCAGTATGGCAACAGTCAGGCGTTCACTCCGTAGTATTAAAGATCATAAATATTCGTTATAGTAGGCGTTACCAGTAACGTCCTTTCCTTAACTCACATTGAACCCTGTGCAACTGAGGGCCGGAGGGGTCCGACGCACTCTATATAAGCCACCCCCTCCTCTGGCACAAAGGTTCGCACCCCCTGTAACTCCCACGCATAATCCAGTCGACAAGCCCCCGAGGCACCGAGACGTAGGGCTATTACCGCCTCCAAGAGGGGCCTGAACTCGTAAACTTGCGTGTACAACCTCGCCGTAGCTAGGGCCTTGCCTCCTCCTACGTACCCCCTATTCTTACTGTCAGACTCACTCCCACGACAACAGGCACTAAGCATAGCAAAGTCATAGCAACATCAATCTTAGAACATAGTGGATACTAGGGACCAGGCCCTAAAAAAACTAACTCGATTACATGATGAATCTCATCCAACTCCTCACCGACCAGCGAGCCTACGAAGGAATTACTCACTCCCGATGGGGAGCATCATGGAATTGGGGATGGAGAAGGGTTGGTGGTGACGAAGAACGAAGATCCCCCTCTTCGGAGCCCCTAACGGACTCCAGATCTGGCCTCCCAATGAAGAACAGGAGGTGATGACGGCTCCGTCTCGTGGATCGCGATAATTCTTTCTCCCTGATTTTTTCCTGGAAAAATAGGATTTTATAGCGTCGGTTACAGGGTCTGCGGGGCCACTAGGTGGGGACAACCCACCTAGGCGCACTAGGAGGGGGGGGCGCCCTGGTGGATTGTGCCCACCCAGGTGCCCCCTTCCGGTGGATCTTGGCTCTAGAAATTCTCTTTATTGATATAAAAAATCCTCGCAAAGTTTCGTTCCATTCCGAGAACTTTTATTTCTGCACAAAAACGACACCACGGTAGTTCTGCTGAAAAGATCGTCAGTCCGGGGTTAGTTTCATTCAAATCTTGCAAAATAGAGTCCAAAACAAGAGGAAAAGCGTTAGGAAAAGTAGATACGTTGGAGACATATCAACTCCCCCAAGCTTAAACCTTTGCTTGTCCTCAAGCAATTCAGTTGATAAACTGAAAGTGAAAAAGAAAAACATTTACAAACTCTTTTGCTCTTGTTTGCATAAATAAGCTTAAACAACACACAGGTTTTCAGACAACATTGTAACTAACCATGACGACAATAACTCTTAAAAATTATATTAACTCATATCAATGACATAATCAGCTAGCGAGAAATAATAAGATATCTCAAATGGCAACACATTGTCAAAACAACCATGATTTAATATGACAATAGTGGTATCTCGCTAGCCCTTTCTGAGACCGCAAACATAAATGCAGAGCACCTCCAAAATTCAAGCAGCGACTAAACATTGTAATTCATGGTAGGAAATATCCAGTCATGATGCATCCAACATTAGCTACACACAATGCGTAAGCATGACAGCAGTGCTCTCAGGTTCTGGCGCTTATTTTAGAAGGTGATGACACAACATTAAAGTAAATAATAGTTCCTTCGCAGAGGGAAGTAGTGATTTGTAGCGGTGCCGGAGCTCAAGTTTTAAAACAGAGGTAAATGATATTTTGAGACATGCACCCTTCTCATTTACTTCATGACTATTAGTTATCAATATCTTCCATGCTAAGCACGCTAGTGGCGGTTCCCAAGCTATAAAAGTAAAGGTTTTGACTCCATTGGGAGTTTTTGTTTGATTATTTGTAAGCTTTTTCTGTTTGCAGTTTGGGACCGGGCATCCCTATTACCGCCCTTTTCTCGTGCGATGGCGAGTGAATAAACACTCGACCTGAGAATAACCCGCTTAGCATGGAAGATACCGACCACCTCCTGTCGTTCCATGAACGATCGAGGCACACAAAAGGATATTTATTAGAAGTTTTTAGAGGTGGCACATGCAAATTTACTTAGGACGACAGGGTAATACCGCATATAGGTAGGTATGGTGGACTCATCTGGAATAACTTTGGGTTCAAGGTTTTTGATGCACAAGCAGAATTCCCACTTAGTACAGCGAAGGCTAGTAATTAGATTGAGAAGCGACCAGCTAGAGAGCAACAACGGTCATGAACATGCATTATGCATAAGTAACATTGGACACTAGCATGAGTAGGATATGAACACCATGAACATAAATATCATAGAGGCTATGTTGGTTTTGATTCAACTACATGAATGAACATGTGCCAAGTCAAGCCGCTCGAACATTCAGAGGAGGATATGATACGTCCCCGTCATATCTACTTTTCCAGACATTGCCCTTGTTTTGGACTCTAACTTGCATGATTTGAATGGAACTAACCCGGACTCACGCTGTTTTCAGCAGAATTGCCATGGTGTTATTTATGTGCAGAAACAAAAGTTCTCGGAATGACCTGAAACTTCACGGAGATTATTTTTGGAAATAATAAAAAATATTGGCAAAAGAATCAAGGTCAGGGGGCCCACACCCTGGGCACGAGGGTGGGGGGCGCGCCCTACCCCCCTGGGCGCGCCCCCTGCCTCGTGGGCCCCATGGAGCTCCACCGACCTCAACCCCAACTCCATATATTCGTGTTCGGGGGGAAAAATCAGAGAGAAAGATTCATCGCGTTTTACGATACGGAGCCGCCGCCAAGCCCTAAACTCTCTCGGGAGGGCTGATCTGGAGTCCGTTCGGGGCTCAGGAGAGGGGAATCCGTCGCCGTCGTCATCATCAACCATCCTCCATCACCAATTTCATGAAGCTCACCGCCGCGCGTGAGTAATTCCATCGTAGGCTTGCTGGACGGTGATGGGTTGGATGAGATTTATCATGTAATCAAGTTAGTTTTGTTAGGGTTTGATCCCTAGTATCCACTATGTTCTGAGATTGATGTTGCTATGACTTTGCTATGCTTAATGCTTGTCACTAGGGCCCGAGTGCCATGATTTCAGATCTGAACCTATTATGTTTTCATGAATATATGTGAGTTCTTGATCCTATCTTGCAAGTCTATAGTCACCTACTATGTGTTATGATCCGGCAACCCCGAAGTGACAATAATCGGGACCACTCCCGGTGATGACCGTAGTTTGAGGAGTTCATGTATTCACTATGTGTTAATGCTTTGGTCCGGTACTCTATTAAAAGGAGGCCTTAATATCCCTTAGTTTCCATTAGGACCCCGCTGCCACGGGAGGGTAGGACAAAAGATGTCATGCAAGTTCTTTTCCATAAGCACGTATGACTATATTCGGAATACATGCCTACATTACATTGATGAATTGGAGCTAGTTCTGTGTCACCCTATGTTATGATTGTTACATGATGAACCGCATCCGGCATAATTCTCCATCACCGATCCAATGCCTACGAGCTTTTCACATATTGTTCTTCGCTTATTTACTTTTCCGTTGCTACTGTTACAATCACTACAAAACCCAAAAATATTACTTTTGCTACCGTTACCGTTACTTCCATATTACTTTGCTACTAAATACTTTGCTGCAGATATTAAGTTATCCAGGTGTGGTTGAATTGACAACTCAACTGCTAATACTTGAGAATATTCTTTGGCTCCCCTTGTGTCGAATCAATAAATTTGGGTTGAATACTCTACCCTCGAAAACTGTTGCGATCCCCTATACTTGTGGGTTATCAAGACTATTTTCTGGCGCCGTTGCCGGGGAGCATAGCTCTATTCTTTGAGTCACTTGGGATTTATATCTGCTGGTCACTATGAAGAACTTGAAAGACGAGAAAACAAAAATTTATCCCTCAACTACGAGGGGAGGTAAGGAACTGCCATCTAGCTCTGCACTTGATTCACCTTCTGTTTTGAGTAAGCTTGCGACACCTAAACCTGCTTCTGCTATTAATTCTGATATGTCGCATGTTATTGATGATGCCACTTCTGCTATGCATGATACTTATGATGAAACTACTTCTATGCTTGATACTACTGTGCCACTTGGTGAATTTCTTGATGAACAACTTGCTAGGGCTAGAGAGAATGAAATTATTGAAACTGATAATATTGATGAAAGTGATGATGAAGACTCTCCCCAATAAATATGAATTGCCTGTTGTGCCTGAGGGCTATGTTATGGATGAAGAAACTGCTAGAGACTTTCTTGCTTGCAATGATAGAAGTGATCTTAAGAAATTATTAGCTAAGCTTAAACAAAAAACTCTGAATGCTAGAATGAAATATGATCCTGCTTATGCTACTTCACCTATCTTTGTTACTGATAAGGATTATGAATTCTCTATTGATCCTGATATAATTACTTTGGTTGAATCTGATCCTTTTTATGGCTATGAATCTGAAACTGTTGTGGCACATCTTACTAAATTAAATGATATAGCCACCCTGTTCACTAATGATGAGAGAACTCGCTACTTTTATATCCTTAAAATATTTCCGTTCTCATTAAAGGGTGATGCTAAGATATGGTTTAATTCTCTTGATCCTGGTTGTGTGCGTAGTCCCCAGGATATGATTTATTACTTCTCTGCTAAATATTTCCCTGCTCATAAGAAACAAGCTGCTTTAAGGGAAATATATAATTTTGTGCAAATTGAAGAAGAGAGTCTCCCACAAGCTTGGGGGAGGCTTCTCCAATTACTTAATGCTTTGCCTGATCATCCTCTCAAGAAAAATGAAATACTTGATATCTTTTATAATGGACTAACCGATGCTTCCAGAGACCACCTGGATAGTTGTGCTGGTTCTGTTTTCAGGGAAAGAACACCAGATGAAGCTGAAATTCTATTGAATAATATGTTGACCAATGAAAATAATTGGACACTTCCTGAACCAACTCCTAAGCCAACTCCGAAGAAAGGGGTGTTCTATTTCTCAGTCCTGAAGATATGCAAGAGGCAAAGAAATCTATGAAAGAAAAGGGTATTAAAGCTGAAGATGTTAAGAATTTACCTCCTATTGAAGAAATACATGGTCTTAATTTACCGCCTGTTGAAGAAATATATGATCTTAATCCATTACCTATTGAAGAAACTCATGGTCTTGATAACCCGACACAGGTAGTAAAGGTAAATTCTCTCTATAGATATGATAAAGCTGAAATCCCTCCTACTAAGTTTGCTAGCCAATGTTTGGATGAGTTTGATAACTTTATGGTTAAGCAAGAAGATTTTAATGCTTATTTTGGTAGACAATTAAAACAAAATGCTTATATGAGTGAACACTTGGGTGATTATATGTCTAGAGTTAAAGGTGAACTTAAACTCATTAGTAAACATGCTTCTATGGTTACCACTCAAGTAGAACAAGTACTTAAAGCTCAGAATGATTTGCTCAATGAATTGAATAGTAAGAATAATGATTATGCTGTTAGAGTGGCTACTAGAACTGGTAAAATGACTCAGGAACCTTTGTATCCTGAAGGCCACCCTAAGAGAATTGAGCAAGATTCTCAGAGAAATAATATAGATGCACCTAGTCCTTCTAAAAAGAAGAAAAAGAAAAATGATAGGACTTTGCATGCTTCTAGTGAACCTGTTGCTGAACACCTGAGAATCCAAATGATATTTCTATTTCTGATGCTGAAACACAATCTGGTAATGAACATGAACCTAGTGATAATGTTAATGATGATGTTCATGTTGATGCTCAACCTAGCAATGATAATGATGTAGAAATTGAACCTGCTGTTGATCTTGATAACCCACAATCAAAGAATCAACGTTATGATAAGAGAGACTTTGTTGCTAGGAAGCACGGTAAAGAAAGGGAACCATGGGTTCAGAAACCCATGCCTTTTCCTCCCAAACCATCCAAGAAAAAGGATGATGAGGATTTTGAGCGCTTTGCTGAAATGATTAGACCTATCTTTTGCGTATGCGATTAACTGATATGCTCAAAATGAATCCTTATGCTAAGTATATGAAAGAAATTGTTACTAATAAAAGAAAGATACCGGAAGCTGAAATTTCCACCATGCTTGCTAATTATACTTTTAAGGGTGGAATACCAAAGAAACTTGGAGATCCAGGAGTACCACTATACCATGCTCCATTAAAAGAAATTATGTTAGAACTGCTTTATGTGATCTTGGAGCCGGTGTTAGTGTTATGCCTCTCTCTTTATATCGTAGACTTGATTTGAATAAGTTGACACCTACTGAAATATCTTTGCAAATGGCTGATAAATCAACTGCTATACCTGTCGGTATTTGTGAGGATGTGCCTGTTGTGGTTGCAAACGTTACTATTTTAACGGACTTTGTTATTCTTGATATTCCCGAGGACGATAGTATGTCTATTATTCTTGGAAGACCCTTTTTGAATACTGCAGGGGCTGTTATTGATTGCAACAAAGGCAATGTCACTTTTCATGTTAATGGTAATGAGCATACGGTACACTTTCCGAGGAAACAACCTCAACTCCACAGTATCAATTCTATTGGAAAAATTCCATCGATTATTTTTGGAGGTTTTGAATTTCCTCTTCCTACTGTCAAGAAGAAATATGATATTCTTATTATTGGGGATGTGCATATCCCCGTTGAGGTAACATAGTGTTATTCGAAATTTCTCCGGTTCCATGTTATTCGGAATGAGTTTGTTAACAAGACTTGATCAACCTTGTTAGTGGATTCCTTTTGATGAGCATGAGATGGATGAAGTTAGAAGGCACAACCTTCTGTACCCTCTCTCTACTTTCTGTTATTTAGTTGAAATAAAGTAAAAATAGTATTTTCTGTCTGTTTTCTGAATTATCCGTGCAATATAAAAATACCCCGAAAATAAAAGTTCTCCAAATGCCCTGCCAATTTAATATGATTTTTTATGGAATATTTGAGAATATTTGGCACTGAGAACACAGCAGGGGGAGCTGGCACCTGGCCACGAGGGTCCAGGGCACGCCCACCCCCTAGGCGCGCCCCGTGCCTCGTGGGCCCATGGTGGCTCCCCTCCACTTATTCCTGCACACACACACACACTTCTTCTTCCTCCCAAAAAAATCACCAACCAGCTCAAGCACGAGTTCTAGCTCATTTTGCTGCGATTTTCGATCTCCTTGCTCAAAGCACCTCCCACAAAACTGCTTTGGGGGATTTTTCCTTGGTATGTGACTCCTCCAATGGTCCAATTAGTTTTTGTTCTACTGCTTTATTCATTGCAAATTTGTGCTGCCTAGGTGACCATGTTCTTGAGCTTGCATGTCAAATTTATATGGTTCCAAGTAGTTCTAATGCATGATATAGGCTCTAGGCACTTGTAGGAGTAGTTGCTATCAATTTTGTTGAGCTTGGTTCACTTTTATTTAAGTTACTAAAAATTTCAGAAATTTTTCAGAGGAAGAAATATGTTTAGGAAAATGTACCAAGGTGGTCCTTCAAGGAAGCAAGGACCCAGGCTTGCAATGCGTGATGCTGATGATGAACCACCAAGGGACGCTCCAGTGCGGCCTTGTGAATGGCCTTCCGAGGACTTCATGGATCAAGCAGGAATCAAGGAAGAATTTAACGCATATATGCGTAACGCTGATCTTGTGAGCTTCGAGGCAGATAAGTGCCGTCAGTACCACTATCTCACTAGTTCCTTTGTGAGGAGGTTTGAATTTTCATCTTCATGCAATTCTCAAACTGTCCTGTTTGATCTTTATGAAAATTCTTATACTATGGACTTAGAGGATTTTACCACTGCTTGCAAACTTCCACAATGGGGTAGTACTAGTGAACCTCGCAAATCTGAATTTAGAGATTTTCTTGCTAGTATAACTGTGGGGGAATCTAGAGACATAGCACAAGCTACCATAGGGAGCATTCATTTTCCTGCTATACATTATTTTGCTCTCTTCATAGGTAGGTGCATAAATGGTAAGGATGAAGCATGTCACATGTGTGTCCCTGACCTCAGTATTCTCAGGAGTGCTGTGTTAGGAGATAAACATTATAATTTGGGAGCCATTGTTGCACGTAGGTTGCATCATAATAGATTTAATGGAGATTTCTTTGGTGGAATTTATGCAACCCGTTTAGCTAATTTTCTTGGTGTAACCATACGTGAGGATGATATTGAGTTACCTCCTGCTTATTTAGATTATGAGGCTATGGTTCGTCATCAATTTGTTGAGAGGAACGATCAGTTCCTCCAGTATCGACTAATTTTTGACAGACGACGCACCTATCACGTCGCTCTCCCTGCTTCTACTTTCTTTGATTTTCAGGCAAAAGGGAGGTATTTTATAACCAGAGAGGAGGCGGATGAGTATAAGAGGAGGGCTGAGATAGCTCGCCTCCAAGCTGCAGCCCATGATGCAATGACTGCTGCATCTCAGTACGACCCCAACTACAACTTTGGATATCCGCCAGGCCAGCCGTGGCAATAGACCAACTTAGGCCAAAAGCCTAAGCTTGGGGGAGTACGTATTTCTCACCGACATTACATTCATGTTCACACACTCATTGCTAGTTGTCGGTGCTCATACTCTTTCACTGTAATATCCATGCTAGTTTATTTTCTTTTTATGCTTTCTTCTTGTGTGTTTGATAAATCTTAAGAAAAACTCAAAAAAATTAGTTGTAGCTTTTAGCTAGTTTACTTCCTTGGTTGTAGTAGTAGTAATTAAGAGAAAACCCAAAAAGATTTCCTGTTCTTCTTTTGCTTGTTGGGAGCTTTCCCGTGTAAATAGTTTTATTTCTTTTCTTTGGAGGTCGATAGGAGAAGACCATAATAAATTTTTTGAAGTGGTTCTTATGTGCATTATTGTTGATTTAACCAAGAGCCCATATTGCCTTGTCTTCTCCTATTTATTGAATGCTTGCAGATTCCAGCTTAGTCCAATGCACGTGCACTATTATTATTATTCACATCGTTCGGTCGTGCAAGTGAAAGGCAATTATGACGATATATGATGGACTGATTGAGATGAGAGAAGCTGGTATGAACTCGACCTCTCTTGTTTTTGTAAATATGATTAGTTCATCGTTCCTGATTCAGCCTATTATGAATAAACATGTTTGCAATGACAATTAGAGATTATAGTTGCTTATGCCATGCTTAATTAGCTAGGAGCTTATAATGGTTTACCTTGCGTGCCAACATGCTATTAAAATGGTTGTGATGTGGTATGATAGGGTGGTATCCTCCTTTGAATGATTCGAGTGACTTGACTTGGCACATGTTCACGCATGTAGTTGAAACAAAATCAACATAGCCTTCATGATATTTATGTTCATGGTGGATTATATCCTACTCATGCTTGCACTCAATGTTTATTAATTTTAATGCATGTTCATGACTGTTGTCGCTCTCTAGTTGGTCGCTTCCCAGTCTTTTGCTAGCCTTCACTTGTACTAAGCGGGAATACTGCTTGTGCATCCAATCTCTTAAACCCCAAAGTTATTCCATATGAGTCCACTATACCTTCCTATATGCGGTATCTACCTGCCGTTCCAAGTAAATTTGTATGTGCCAAACTCTAAACCTTCAAATGAAATTCTGTTTTGTATGCTCGAATAGCTCATGTATCAACTAGGGCTGTCCGTATCTTCCATGTTAGGCGGGTTATTCTCAAGAGGAGTGGACTCCGCTCCTCACTCACGAGAAAATGGCTGGTCACCGGGATGCCCAGTCCCATGCTTTATGCAAATCAAATCAAAATAATTGCAAACAAAACTCCCCCGGGACTGTTGTTAGTTGGAGGCACTCGTTGTTTCGAGCAAGCCATGGATTGATGCTTGTTGGTGGAGGGGGAGTATAAACTTTACCATTCTGTTTGGGAACCGCCTATAATGTGTGTAGCATGGAAGATATCGCCATCTCTTGGTTGTTATGTTGACAATGAAAGTATGCCGCTCAAAATATTATTTATCTCTATTTCAAAATCGAGCTCTGGCACCTCTACAAATCCCTGCTTCCCTCTGCGAAGGGCCTATCTATTTACTTTTATGTTGAGTCATCACCCTCTTATTAAAAGCACCAGCTGGAGAGCACCGCTGTCATTTGCATCCATTACTATTAGTTTATATTGGGCATGACTATGATTGGATCTATTTTACCATGAATTACAATGTCTAGTCAGTCCTTGATCTTTAAAGGTGCTCTGCATTTATGTTTTGTGGTCTCAGAAAGGGCTAGCGAGATACCATCTTGTTATATCATATCATGATTGTTTTGAGAAAGTGTTGTCATCCGAGATTTATTATTATTGCTCGCTAGTTGATTCCGCCATTGACATGAGTAAACATGAGACCTAAGAGTTATTGTGAATATGGTTAGTTCATAATCTTTGCTAAAAACTTGAATGCTGGCTTTACATATTTACAACAACAAGAGCAAACAGAGTTTGTAAAAGTTTTTCTTTATCACTTTCAGTCTATCAACTGAATTGCTTGAGGACAAGCAAAGGTTTAAGCTTGGGGGAGTTGATACGTCTCCGTCGCATCTACTTTTCCAAACACTTTTGCCCTTGTTTTGGACACTAACTTGCATGGTTTGAATGGAACTAACCCGGACTGACGCTATTTTCAGCAGAAGTGCCATGGTGTTATTTATGTGCAGAAACAAAAGTTCTCGGAATGACCTGAAACTTCACGGAGATTATTTTTGGAAATAATAAAAAATATTGGCGAAATAATCAAGGTCAGGGGGCCCGCACCCTGGGCACAAGGGTTGGGGGCGCGCCCCCTGCCTCGTGGGCCCCCTGGAGCTCCACCGACCTCAACTCCAACTCCATATATTCGTGTTCGGGGAGAAAAAAATCAGAGAGAAAGATTCATCGCGTTTTACGATACGGAGCCGCCGCCAAGCCCTAAACTCTCTCGGGAGGGCTGATCTGGAGTCTGTTCGGGGCTCCGGAGAGGGGAATCCGTCACCATCGTCATCATCAACCATCCTCCATCACCAATTTTATGATGCTCACCGCCGTGCGTGAGTAATTCCATCATAGGCTTGCTGGACGATGATGGGTTGGATGAGATTTATCATGTAATCGAGTTAGTTTTGTTAGGGTTTGATCCCTAGTATCCACTATGTTCTGAGATTGATGTTGCTATGACTTTGCTATGCTTAATGCTTGTCACTAGGGCCCGAGTGCCATGATTTCAGATCTGAACCTATTATGTTTTCATGAATATATGTGAGTTCTTGATCCTATCTTGCAAGTCTATAGTCACCTACTATGTGTTATGATCCGGCAACCCCGAAGTGACAATAATCGGGACCACTCCCGGTGATGACCGTAGTTTGAGGAGTTCATGTATTCACTATGTGTTAATGCTTTGGTCCGGTACTCTATTAAAAGGAGGCCTTAATATCCCTTAGTTTCCATTAGGACCCCGCTGCCACGGGAGGGTAGGACAAAAGATGTCATGCAAGTTCTTTTCCATAAGCACGTATGACTATATTCGGAATACATGCCTACATTACATTGATGAATTGGAGCTAGTTCTGTGTCACCCTATGTTATGACTGTTACATGATGAACCGCATCCGGCATAATTTTCCATCACCGATCCAATGCCTACGAGCTTTTCACATATTGTTCTTCGCTTATTTACTTTTCCGTTGCTACTGTTACAATCACTACAAAACCCAAAAATATTACTTTTGCTATCGTTACCATTACTTCCATATTACTTTGCTACTAAATACTTTGCTGCAGATATTAAGTTATCCAGGTGTGGTTGAATTGACAACTCAACTGCTAATACTTGAGAATATTCTTTGGCTCCCCTTGTGTCGAATCAATAAATTTGGGTTGAATACTCTACCCTCGAAAACTGTTGCGATCCCCTATACTTGTGGGTTATCAGGATACCATATCATCATACTACATCACAATCATTTTAATGCAATGTTGATATCCAAGATAAATCATTATCCACTCCCAACTACTTATGCATGGCATGAGAAACTATAATCTCTAATTGTCATTGCAAACATGTTTAATCATAATGGGCTGAATCATGGATACTAGGTTAAACATACTTACACAAAAAGAACAAGTCGAGTTCATACCAGTTTCTCTCTGCCATGGCCAGTTCATCAAATATCGTCATTATTGCCTTTCACTTGCACGACTGAACGATATGAAAATAATAATAGTGCAAGAGTGTTGTGGACTAAGCTGGAATCTGCAAACATTTTATTCAACAGGAGAAGACAAGGTAAAATGGGTTCTTTATTAGATCAATAGTTATTCATATGAGAGCCACTCAACATTTTCATCGTGGTCTTCTCCTTGATATGACTCGAATAAAACGAAAAGAAATTCAGAGAAACACACTGAAATATTTTTGGAGTTTTTGGTTTTCTCGAACAAGCAAATAAAAGGGAAAAGCGAAAACGAGAAAAACTATTTACACAGGAAAGCTCCCAACAAGCAAAAGAAGAACAAGGAAATCTTTTTGGCTTTTTCTTTTTAATGCTACAGCTAAGCATGCATAGTAAGTGAACTAACTACAACTATTTTTTTGGTTTTTCTAAGGTTTTTCAAACACACAAGAAGAAAGCAAGAAAATAAAATTAAGCATGGATGATACAGTGAAAAAGTGTGAACCGACAAATGGAATGAGTGGACATGAATATAAAGTCGGTGGAAACACGTACTCCCCCAAGCTTAGGCTTTTGGCCTAGCTTGGTAATCGATCAGTAATTTGGACAGTAGTCGGGGTGCTGAGGAGCGGGCATCCACTCATCCCACTGCTGAGGTTCCTCCTCTGCCGCAGCCTTGTCGTTCCAGTAGGTGATGATGTCTGCACGCATAATCCTATATCCGCCCCTGGCAACATGATCAAACAAAGTAGGAGCAGACAATGGAATAATATCACGAGTTTCAATGCTAAAAACCAGGTTGTAAGGAATAGGAATGTCAGGGTAATCTCCTGCAATAAAATGGTGGTGTTCCATGCCTGCGCGGTCTAGGTAAACTTTGGTCAGAGGGTAATCATGAAGGCATATCTCAACATTGAAGTGAGCCGCCAAACGAGTAGCGAAAATCCGACCATATATCTTACCCTTGGATTTATTAATATGGAGGCGACGTGCCACAATAGCTCCCAAGCTATAAGTGTTGTCGCCATCTAGTGCACGACGTAAAACAGCAAGGTCTGGTGAGCTGAGTGCACCCACCTTCTCTCTAGCAAGCAAGCATTTTGCAATGAAAAGAGCAAAGTAATTAATAGCAGGAAAATGCAAGCCAGCGGCAGTGATAGGTGACACCCCTCTCTCATCTCCCACTGTCAAGGTACTATAAAAGGCCTCAAACTCTGCCGACCTAGGCTCAACTAAAATCCCGTCAGAAGGGATCATGCATATGTTACAAAATTCAATAAGTGGTATCTGGCGGGTTTCAGCATATAAATTAAACTGCACCTCAGGAGGATTATTCCTAGGAATGAAAGTAAAACTTTGAACAAAGATGTTTGTGAGGAGATGATATTGTTCACATTCAGCTGCGATGAAGTCGGTGAGGCCGGCATTAGCAGCATATTGTGTGAACTCCTGAAGGATTTCAGCCTCTTCCATGAACTGGGTGTGCGGCCATTCGCACGGCCGTACTTCCGCCAACCTCCGAGGATGGAGATCACTATCAGACGACTCCACAATAACACCCTTGGAGTTCTTCTAGAAGTAAACTTCCTAAAGATATTCATCCTTTTCCTATGAACGAAAAATTTGAAAGTTTTAGTCCACAAACGTTTCTCAACAAAACTTCACAAAATTGATAGCAACTACTCGTAGGGATACATAGAGGCCATAGCAAGCATTCAAACTACCTAGAACTCTAAGAATTCAACATGAAAGCTCATCTACAGTAGCACGAAGAGT
Source organism: Triticum aestivum (assembly GCF_018294505.1). Taxonomy (NCBI): domain Eukaryota; kingdom Viridiplantae; phylum Streptophyta; class Magnoliopsida; order Poales; family Poaceae; genus Triticum; species Triticum aestivum. The sequence continues at coordinate 83,721,506 of NC_057805.1, forward strand.
AGCTAATTATTCAAAATATAAATCACTAAAACAAAAACTAATTGGACAAACGGTGGAGTCACATACCAAGCAACAATCCCCCGAAACAGTTTCGGAAACGGAGCTTCGAGCAAAGAGATTGAAATCCGCGGGTTTGAGAGCAAGAACACGGGAGAGAGAACAATGCAGAATTTTTTCTGGAGGTAAGTGATGATGTGGTGTGAAGGGATAAGTGAGGGGGCCCACGTGGGGACCACAACCCACCAGGGCGCGCCTGGGGGTCCTGGCGCACCCAGGTGGGTTGTGCCCACCTGGTGCACCTCCCTCTGATATTATTTGCACCAGAAATTCTTAAATATTCAGAAAAAATCGTATTAAATTTTCAGTGAGAACTTTTTTTGGGTCATTTTATTATTGCACGGGAAATTCAGAAAACAGACAAAACATGGCATTTTATTTTATTTAACTAATAAAAATAGAGAACAAAAGGTAGGGACAGAAGGTAGTGCTTACTAAATTCATCAACTTCATACCTCTAAAAAATTATCCATTAATAAGGTTGATCAGGTCTTATTAACAACCATTTTCGATTAGCATGAAACCGAAGAACTTTCATAAATCACTAAGTTACCTCAACAGGGATATGAATGTCCCCAACAATAAGCATTTCATATTTCCTTTTGACAGTAGGTAGAGATATTTGAAAACTTCCAATAGTGATGGTCGGAGATTTTTCAATAACATTAATACCATTCACTTGGAATTGTTTCTTAGGAAAGTGCACCGTATGCTCATCACCATTGATATGAAAAGTGACCTTGCTTTTATTGCAATCAATAACAACCCCTACAGTATTCAAAATGGGTCTACCAAGGATAATCGACATGTTGTCGTCCTCGGGCATCTCAAGTATAACAAAGTCAGTCAAAATAGTAACATTAGCAACAACAACGGGCACATCCTCGCAAATACCGATAGGTATGGCAGTTGATTTGTCAGCCATTTGCAAAGATATTTCAGTAGGTGTGAGTTTATTCAAATCAAGTCTTTTATATAAAGAGAAAGGCCTAACACTAACACCAGCTCCTAAATCACATAAAACAGTTTTCAAATAATTCTTTTTGATAGAGCAAGGTATAGTTGGTATTCCCGGATCTCCAAGTTTTTTAGGCACTCCATCTTTAAAAGTATAACTAGTAGGGTGACTAGCTCATTTGCGCGGATAGATTCCTTGTGTACGACAAATTATGTATTTTAGATAAAATTGTAGAAAAGCTTGAATTGTTTGCAGAATGCCAAAAAAACAGTTTTGTATTGAATTTTAGAAATACAGTGCAAAAATAATGTTCTACTTTATTGATGCCAATTTGAAATTCATCATCTATCTAACAATATTTGTAAGAGAACATGTTACAGACTTATTCAACATTCAACATTCTTGTACAATTACTTTTGGACGCATCAACTATTATTAATTTTTCATTTGGCATGACAGGATTGGACTTTGCCTCATTCATTTTGATTGCACATTCTCTTCGTATATTCATAGAAAATGGCTCGCTCACTTACGATTTAACTTGTCTTTTTAGTTGGGCTCACATCCTACCTTGTTGGTGCTGACATAATTTTTAAGTGCATTGACATAAAATTTTCTATGTGTCATTTTACATTGTAGTGGCAACATCACTTGTCTTCTGTCTTAGGTCTCTTTTGAGTGGATATACAATCCAGCGACTTAGGTCGAAGTCCTCGCGGATGCAAGTTCATGTTCTTATTATTTATAAAAAAAATCTTGTGTGGGCCCTCCTTACCATTTTCCTAACAAAATCTAGCTCATAATTTGCTTTTGAATTCATTGTATCATTTAGTTATTATGGGCTTCATATGAAGTACGTACATAATTCAAACCGATATTTATTTGTTATCTTTTATTCAAATTTTATTTATAGACTAAACTTGAAAAAAGGTCTATAAACACAGACACATTTTTTTACAATTTTATATACTATTTCGTGCCAATTAAGGTCTAAGCTCAGCATGTTTTTAATGTATTTATTTACATACAGAACATCATTTCTTGATTTGTGTAGTTCCAAGAGTGGCATTGCCGTTATAATGTTTTCCACCAAAGTGGATAAATTGATACACTTCTCATTTAGTCATATCACGTGGGTCTTGCTTGGAGTCTCATTCATAAATACATGAATATGCATTTTTGTACCCTATTTTAAATAAGACATACCTTATACGATATATGCATTATTTTGATGAAATCCTCATTATGAATACAAAAAAAAAATTGTATAGTCTTAATATCTTTTTGGAGCAGCGACCATATTGTAAATAAGACATACCTTATATTATGTATGCATTATTTTGATGAAAACCCTCACACTGATTACTAAATCTGTTTATAGTCTTATTATTTTTCTAAAGCTACCGATCATTGGAGTTATGTTGCCTGACTTCGCGTTTAGTCACATCACGTGGGTCTTGCTTGGAGTCTCATGAATATGCGTTTGTCTACCGTATTTTAAATAAGACATACCTTATATTATATATGCATTATTTTGATCACCGCCTCACTATGATTACTGAAATGTTTTATACACTTAGTATATTTTTGGAGTAGTACCCATATCGTAAATAAGACATATGTTATTTTTATTTATTTTGCAGACACATACCTTATATTATGTATGCATTATTTTCGTAAACACTCACAATATTTATTGATTTTTTTGTAGTCTTAGTATTTTCTTAAAGTGGATGCCATGTGTCACTCCCCCCCCCCCCCCCCCCCCAAAAAATCATATTCTTACATTATTGTTTAGTTTTTTCTATTTGTATAATATTTCAGTAGCATGCCTTTTTTTAGTGGCTAGTGTCGTTACATGAAGCTATAGACCGAAGGGAAAAGAGGCATGTCCGAGTCCATGTTGAGCCGTGGGCCAGCTGGGTAGTATTCTTTTTTTTAATTGGACAACTTTTGAGAGACACTTATTACACGGTGGATCAAGTTTCCCTAAAAAAAATTAATACACGGTGGTGTGCACGTGAGAAAAGCCCATGAGAAAATACAACATGGCAATCCAATATCTCCTATTGTTTCCTGTACATGTCCTATTATGACACAACTTGTTTGTTAACATGTAGACACGTGATGGATTATAGCTCAAGTTTTCCTTGTACAACCTGCATGATCTGGCCGACCGGCCGCTTGTGCAATTTAATGTTTGTTAACATGTAGACACGTGATGGATTAGAACTCAAGTTTTCCTTGTACGACCTGCATGGGCCAGTTGTGCACTTTAACGTGACAACCTTTTAATTTGTACCCAATTATTATTGCACGTTACGTTCCTTATCTTTTAATCTCAACCGTTAATATTAGAATTAGTGGATCATATATTTTTAACATATGTGGACGATTGTGATGGTTTGTTTGACTCTTGTTTTAATAATATAATAGAAGATTAGCAAGCATAGTGGAGATTTCAGCTTCCGGTATTTTTCTCTTATTGATGATGATGTCTTTCATGTATTTTGCATAAGGAGACATTTTCAAGATATCAGTCAAGCGAGTACGCAAAAAGACTGGCCTCAACATTTCAGCAAAGTGTTCAAATTCTTCATCATCTTTCTTTTTAGTTGACTTAGGTGGAAAGGGCATAGGTTTTTGAACCCACGGTTCTCTTTCTTCACCGTGTTTTCGAGTCACAAAGTCTCTTTTATCATACTTTTTATTTTTTGGTTGTGGGTTATCAAGATCAACAGGTGGTTCTATCTCAACATCATTGTCTGGTTCTTTATTATTTGGTTGAGTGTCTTCATGAACCTCATCATTATCTTTTCATTATCAGAAGGTGTGTGTTCATTACCAGACTGAGTTTCAGCATCAGAGATAGAAGTTTCATTATCATTATCAGGAGGTTTTCTATATCAGGTTCACTAGAAGCATGCAAAGTCCTATCATTTTTCTTTTTCTTTTTCTTTTTAGAAGGACTAGGTGCACTAGTGTTATTTCTTTGTGAGTATTGTTCAATTTTCTATGGGTGTCCCTTAGGATAAAGTGGTTCCCGAGTCATTTGACCTCCTCTAGTTGCAACTCTAACAGCAAAGTCATGTATGTTGTGTTGGAGATATGCCCTAGAGGCAATCATGTGATGATGATATTTCCATATGTATTCATGAGTCCTTTGTATTGTCCTTGAACATCATCAATGATATGTATCAATAAGTATGTGACTTGTTTGTGGAACTATGTATTGTATGATGTTTTAATGGTCCCTAGTTGATAAGGTTATGCGGACACATATCCTTGACTAGTATACGACTCAGTTGATGACTATGTTTCACAAGTCATGTGCATGGAGATGCTAAACCGATAGTATGGGCTCGGGGATGGAGATCACCGAGCCGGACAGACCCACTTTGAGACGCAGCGAGATATAGTCATCTGTTAGTCTCAAGTGCAATGTCTATGCCATGTCCTAGACCTGAGGTCCTCGCATGTTCTCGGGATGAGGATCGACTCACTTAGGGTCTATCAAACGCTACTCCGTAACTGGGTAGTTATAAAGGTAGCTTTCAGGTGAGTCGTGAGACATGCCGCGAGACATGGTTGACCAAGATGGAATTTGCCCCTCCTATTTGGAGAGATATTCTCTGGGCCCTCTCGAGTGATCAGATTCGGAAAGCATGGCCATGCGACTTGGGTTAAGTGTTAACCCAGTTCGGGAATCTGTATCATGGTTTCGAGAAGAGAGGTCGAGCTAACACAAGGGTGACAAGTACTCGCCTTGAGCTCGACAACAAATATCGTGAGGCAAAAGGAATGTTGCATATGCCACATTGTTGAGGTTCGTCAAACGACTTTACGCCCACATGGGAGTTGGCACGTTCTGCTAGGAGCCGCTACCAACTATCGACTCTGGTCGTGTCCATGTGTACGTGAACCTATAGGGTCGCACACTTAAGGGGCTGCAGCCCATTCGGATTGGATCTGAGTGGAAAATGGATGTGGACTCCTAGTGGGCTCAAGTGTTGAGCCCACCTCGGAGGTCTATATAAAGGGGAGTGGGCACACCACTTAGGGTTGATCGGATTGAACCCTGGTTAGCCACCGCCACTCCCCATGCCCATGCCGCGCGACCGGACCTAGCAGTCCGCCGCTCGACGCTGCTCCCCGTACGTGTGGATACCTTGGAGGCATCGCATCTGCGGTGCTTGGACGAACCGTTCGAGGGAACCGCGAGGTGCCGTTCGCGGGAGATCACCGTTCACGGGTCTTCGCTGTTCGCGGGAGATCGGCAACGCGAGGAGGAGACGGCCCGGGAGATCGGCTACACGCATCACCAACTCTACTTCCGCTGTGGTGACTGCGCGTCTAGTGGTAAACCCGATCCCGTGATCTATTTCCAGCAGCATGATCTTGGGTGCGCGGTAGAAAATTTTATTTGGCGCTAGCGTAGCGTACCGCGTGTTCCAACAGTGGTATCAGAGCCTCCGCTGTGTGGTAATAGATTCGATGATATGCATATGAGATATGTAGATCGGTTCAGGTGCGGGTCGATGAGATCGGTCGCGCATGTCAGTGTTGAAGGTTGGTTTCGTGATCTTGTTTCCGTGATCGTGATGCAGAGGTCGTGACACGACTTACCCCTACCGGTCGGTTGTCCGCCATCGGGGTAGACAGTGGAACGTAAATCCGGATGCAGCACGCGAAGATCAATGAGATTGATCGAATCGGAACATAGATCAACACCTTGGAAATGTGATTTCCGCGGTGCTGAAATCTGTTGGAGCGGTCTCGGTAAAACGGCTGTAACTTTTGCATACGAACTCCGATTTTGCTCCACGACCTGTCAAACTGAAGCTAACGAAAAGTTGGATTAGCGGGAAATTCTGGAACAGGATTTCGGCGCTTCTGGCTAGGCCAAAATCCGCTTGGAAGATAGAGTTTCAGGAGGTTTTATCTTCGGCGGTAGAACGTCTGACTCGTTTTTGCAGGGAATGACTGTGATTTGGTATAGCCCATGTATGTTGCTTGTATATTATTGTTTCATGACCTGCGTGTCATGAGTGCGGCAACCGGCAGGAGCCATATGGTTGTCCCATTATTGTATTAATGACCTGCGTGTCAACATGAGAAGCCATGTAATGTAATTTACTTTCAGTAGCTATTAGTTTTTAATAGCATAGTATCTTATGTAACACTTGGCGGTTGACACCATGGCGTGGAGATGGAGATCACCACGAGGACAACCATGCATGGGCAGACTGCGCACGTGGAGATGGAGATCACCACGCGCTGTGAAAAGGGGCTATACCATATCACACATACATAAACTGCCTGTGAAAGTTTATCCCTTTTATGCACCCTTCCTTTTGCATGGTAGATGTTTTAAGTAGGGTGATCCCTCAAAGAATGTCAAGTACAAATGCCTCCCCAATTGCTGCACCTTCACATGTCAAGTATATTTAGTGGCGGGCCTATGAAATTAGGGTGCCACTAGATCTCCTTGAAGTGATGGGTTTGTGTCGGACACTTACACGCGGAGCATTGGTTGACTTGTCGTGGCTATCAAAACAGTTTTGGGCTACGAGGCATAGGAGTTGGCGAGGCATGAGATGTCCCCAACAACAAGAGTCGTATGGAGATACGATTAGCAAGAGTTGCTTACCGAGTGATCTTGTCCTCTAGCGGTGATGCAAAAGCTCACTAGTTGACATGTTGATCTTGGATCTTGAATCACTAAGTATCAACCGAGGGATGTTGATTTTAGTGGGAGTAATGATCTTATTAAAATGTTTAATATGAATTACTCTTCATGAATACATGTCTTAGTGTTTTGCATATTTCTGTTGTAGATCAATGGCACCACCTGCTCAAGTTACCCCTTTTGCGTTGAAATCAATCCTGGAAAAAGATAAATTGAATGGAACAAACTTTACCACCTGGTATAGAAACCTGAGAATTGTTCTTAGGCATGAGAAAAAGGAACAAGTTCTAGAGAATCCGCTTCCAGAGGAACCTGCCGATAATGCTAATGCCACAGCCAGAAATGCCTACCAGAAACTCGTTGATGAATCAAACGAGATCAGCTGTCTCATGCTGGCTTCTATGGAGCCCGATCTGCAGCAGCAGTTCGAAAATATTGAGGCTTTCGATATGATCGAGAACCTTAAGAGCATGTTTCAAATGCAGGCTAGGACCGAAAGGTTCAACGTCTGGCGATCCTTGATGGATTGTAAGCTGAAAGAGGGTGATCCACTGAGCCCGCATGTGATCAAGATGATCGGGTACATGCAAGCTCTGGATAGGCTGGGCTTCCCACTTGGGGATGAGTTGTCCACAGATACAATTCTGGGTTCTCTTCCGGACAGCTATGGGCCGTTCATCTCGAACTACCATATGCATGGGATGGAAAAGAAGCTCACTGAATTGCATGGGATGCTCAAAGTGGCAGAGCAGGATATCAAGAAAGGTACACATCGTCAAGTGTTGATGGTGCAGAACTCGGCTAAGTTCAAGAAGAGCTGGTCCAAGAAAAAGGCTAAGGCAAAGGGCAAAGAGAAGGAGGCAACTCCAACTACAGCCGCTGCGCCTAAGTCAGGGACGGCTTCGGGGAGTATTTGCTTTCATTGCAAGGAACCCGGACACTGGAAAAGGAACTGTAGCAAGTGGCTTGCCGAGAAGGGCAAGAAGACTGGAAGTATGACTTCTTCTTCAGGTACACTTGTTGTATATGTTATAGACATTTATCTTGCTGATGTTTCTAGTAGCTCTTGGGTATATGATACCGGATCGGTTGTTCACATATGCAACTCGATGCAGGGGCTAAGCAGAACTAGGAATGTCGCAAGAGGAGAAGTTGACATTCGCGTCGGGAATAAAGCAAGAGTTGCTGCATTGGCCGTCGGCACTATGCAACTTAATTTACCTTCAGGATTTGTAATGGAACTTGATAATTGTTATTATGTTCCTGCTTTGAGTCGAAACATTATTTCTGCCTCATGTTTGATGAGACAAGGTTATGAATTCAGTATTAAGGACAATGGTTGTTCTATTTACTTGAATAATATGTTTCATGGCTTTGCACCCGTTGTAAATGGGTTATTTATCCTAGATCTTGAAGGTGAATCAGTCTATAACATAAATGTCAAGAGGCATAAGCCTAATGAGATAAATCCGACTTACATCTGGCATTGTCGACTAGGACACATTAGTCAAAAGCGCATGAAGAAGCTCCATGATGATGGAATTCTAACTTCGTTTGAGTTTGAATCATTCGAGACATGCGAGTCTTGCCTACTCGGTAAGATGACTAAGACTCCTTTTGCAAAGAGTTGCGAGAGGGCGTCCGAGTTGTTGGAACTTATACATAGTGATGTATGTGGACCAATGAGCACGGCAGCCAGAGGTGGTTTCCAATACTTCGTGACTTTCACCGACGACTTGAGTAGATATGGATATGTCTACTTGATGAGGCACAAGTCAGAAACTTTTGAAAAGTTCAAGGAGTTTCAGAACGAAGTGGAAAATCAACTCGGCAAGAAAATCAAACTTCTACGATCTGATCGTGGCGGTGAGTATATGAGCCAGGAGTTTGATGATCATCTGAAGAATCGTGGAATAGTTCCACAACTGACTCCTCCGGGTACGCCACAGAGAAATGGTGTGTCAGAACGGAGGAATCGGACCCTGTTGGACATGGTCCGATCGATGATGAGTCAGTCGGATTTACCCTTGTCATTTTGGGGATACGCTCTAGAAACTGCAGCTTTCACACTAAACAGGGTACCATCTAAGTCCGTAGATAAGACACCATATGAGATATGGACTGCGAAGAGTCACAGTTTGTCTTTTCTGAAAATTTGGGGATGTGAAGCATATGTCAAGCGACTCCAGTCGGATAAGCTCACACCCAAATCGGACAAGTGCATATTCGTGGGATATCCAAGGGAAACCTTGGGATATTACTTCTACAACCGTGAAGAGGGCAAAGTGTTTGTCGCTCGACATGGAGTTTTCCTTGAGAAAGAGTTTCTCAATCGGAAGGCTAGTGGGAGGACGGTCCGACTAGAAGAAATTCGAGAACCACACGGGGACGTTCCGGTAGGTGATACTGTCACACCGGAGTTAGTCAGGGAACCCGTAGTGGAGTCGACACCGGTTCCACGGAGGTCGGAAAGGTTACGCAATTTGCATGACTGCAATGTGTTGTTCTTGGAGAACAACGAGCCGACTACGTATGCGGAAGCGATGGAGAGCCCTGATTCCGAGTTATGGCTTGAGGCCATGAGATCCGAATTAAAGTCCATGGATGACAATCAAGTTTGGAACTTGGTTGATCTGCCAGATGGCGTTCGAGCCATTGAGTGCAAGTGGATCTTTAAGAAGAAAACTGATATGGACGGAAATGTCACAGTCCATAAGGCTCGACTTGTTGCTAAAGGTTATCGACAAGTTCAAGGAGTTGACTACGATGAGACTTACTCACCGGTAGCGATGCCTAAATCAATTCGGATCATTCTTGCTATAGCGGCATATTTCGACTATGAAATATGGCAGATGGATGTCAAAACGGCTTTCCTTAATGGAAATTTAACCGAGGATGTGTATATGACACAACCCGAGGGTTTTGTCGATCCAAAGAAGTCTAGCATGGTATGCAAGCTTCAGAGATCCATTTATGGATTAAGGCAAGCATCTCGGAATTGGAACATTCGTTTTAATGAAGCTGTCAAAGAGTTTGGCTTCATCAAGAATGACTGTGATCATTGTGTATTCAAGAAGGTCAGTGGGAGCTCAGTTGCATTTCTGATCTTATATGTGGATGACATATTATTGATTGGAAATGATGTTCAAATGCTTGAATCTGTCAAGGACTCATTGAAAAATAGTTTTTCTATGAAGGACTTGGGAGAAGCAGCTTACATTTTGGGAATCAAGATCTATAGAGATAGATCGAGAAGGCTTATTGGATTAAGCCAGAGTGCGTATATTGACAAGGTGTTGAAGCGGTTCAACATGCAAGATGCCAAGAAAGGTTTCTTGCCCATGTCACATGGCATTAGTCTTAGCAAGACTCAGAGTCCTACGACTCCTGATGAGCGAAGACGCATGGATGGGATTCCGTATGCTTCGGCTGTTGGGTCCATCATGTATGCTATGGTATGTACTCGTCCCGATGTTAGTTTTGCTCTTAGCGTGGTGGGCAGATACCAGGCTGATCCAGGGGAGAGTCACTGGACAGCGGTTAAGAATATCCTTAAGTACTTGAGAAGGACTAAGGATATGTTCCTGGTTTATGGAGGTGAGGATGAGCTCGTTGTAAATAGTTACACCGATGCTAGTTTCCAAACAGATAGGGATGATAGTCGATCGCAATCTGGGTTTGTGTTCATTCTGAACGGAGGAGCAGTGAGCTGGAGGAGCTCCAAGCAAGATACGGTAGCTGATTCTACAACAGAGGCCGAGTACATTGCGGCTTCTGAAGCTGCAAAAGAAGGTGTTTGGGTGAAGAATTTTATTTCTGATCTTGGTGTGGTTGAGGGCGCGTCTAATCCATTGGACCTCTATTGTGATAATAGTGGTGCCATTGCGCAAGTCAAGGAACCACGGAACCATCATAAAACCCAACACATACTCAGGCGTTTTAACCTTATTCGCGACATTGTCGAAAGAGGTGATGTAAACATATGCAAGGTACACACGGATGCAAATGTTGCTGATCCATTGACGAAGCCTCTCCCACGTCCGAAGCATGAGGCGCACATGAGCTCCATGGGCATACGATGCCTAAATGATTGACTCTAGTGCAAGTGGGAGACTGTTGGAGATATGCCCTAGAGGCAATCATGTGATGATGATATTTCCATATGTATTCATGAGTCCTTTGTATTGTCCTTGAACATCATCAATGATATGTATCAATAAGTATGTGACTTGTTTGTGGAACTATGTATTGTATGATGATTGTTTTAATGGTCCCTAGTTGATAAGGTTATGCGGACACATATCCTTGACTAGTATACGACTCGGTTGATGACTATGTTTCACAAGTCATGTGCATGGAGATGCTAAACCGATAGTATGGGCTCGGGGATGGAGATCACCGAGCCGGACAGACCCACTTTGAGACGCAGCGAGATATAGTCATCTGTTAGTCTCAAGTGCAATGTCTATGCCATGTCCTAGACCTGAGGTCCTCGCATGTTCTCGGGATGAGGATCGACTCACTTAGGGTCTATCAAACGCTACTCCGTAACTGGGTAGTTATAAAGGTAGCTTTCAGGTGAGTCGTGAGACATGCCGCGAGACATGGTTGACCAAGATGGAATTTGCCCCTCCTATTTGGAGAGATATTCTCTGGGCCCTCTCGAGTGATCAGATTCGGAAAGCATGGCCATGCGACTTGGGTTAAGTGTTAACCCAGTTCGGGAATCTGTATCATGGTTTCGAGAAGAGAGGTCGAGCTAACACAAGGGTGACAAGTACTCGCCTTGAGCTCGACAACAAATATCGTGAGGCAAAAGGAATGTTGCATATGCCACATTGTTGAGGTTCGTCAAACGACTTTACGCCCACATGGGAGTTGGCACGTTCTGCTAGGAGCCGCTACCAACTATCGACTCTGGTCGTGTCCATGTGTACGTGAACCTATAGGGTCGCACACTTAAGGGGCTGCAGCCCATTCGGATTGGATCTGAGTGGAAAATGGATGTGGACTCCTAGTGGGCTCAAGTGTTGAGCCCACCTCGGAGGTCTATATAAAGGGGAGTGGGCACACCACTTAGGGTTGATCGGATTGAACCCTGGTTAGCCACCGCCACTCCCCATGCCCATGCCGCGCGACCGGACCTAGCAGTCCGCCGCTCGACGCTGCTCCCCGTACGTGTGGATACCTTGGAGGCATCGCATCTGCGGAGCTTGGACGAACCGTTCGAGGGAACCGCGAGGTGCCGTTCGCGGGAGATCACTGTTCACGGGTCTTCGCTGTTCGCGGGAGATCGGCAACGCGAGGAGGAGACGGCCCGGGAGATCGGCTACACGCATCACCAACTCTACTTCCGCTGTGGTGACTGCGCGTCTAGTGGTAAACCCGATCCCGTGATCTGCTTCCAGCAGCATGATCTTGGGTGCGCGGTAGAAAATTTTATTTGGCGCTAGCGTAGCGTACCACATGTTCCAACATGTTGTTATTCATTTTAGCAAGCAATTCTCTTTGTGATTTAGCAACTTGTTCTAACCGAGTCTGAACCATAGAAGCATGTTTTCCAACACCTCTAACCTCATATGAGATTCTAAACAACAAGTCACTTAAGCGATCAATCATATCAGAATTGTATTTCAGTTGTTTCATAACATTTGCATTGAAGTGATCTTGTTTTCTAATGTAGTTTTCAAACTCATAAAGGCATTGGCAAGGGTGCATATTGTGAGGATTATCATTATCATTGAACTTCATTAGAGAATTTACCTCTACCACCTTAGGCAGTGGTGGTGTATTAAGCCCATGTATTTCTTCAATAGAAGGTAATTTTTTAACATCTTCAGCTTTAATACCTTTTTCCTTAATAGATTTCTTTGTCTCTTGCATATATTCAGGACTGAGATATAATATACCCCTCTTCTTTGGAGTGGGTTTAGGTGGTGGTTCAGGAAGAGTCCAATCATCATAATTTTTCAATATGTTATTCAATAATTCTTCAGCTTGCCCAACAGTTCGTTCCCTGAAAACACAACCAGCACAACTATCTAGGAAATCCCTAGAAGCATCGGTCAGTCCATTATAGAAGATATCGAGTATTTCATTTTTCTTAAGAGGATGATCATGCAAAGCATTGAGTAATTGGAAAAGCCTCCCCCAAGCTTGTGGGAGACTCTCTTCTTTAATTTGAACAAAGTTAAATATTTCCTGTAAAGCAGCTTGTTTCTTATGAGCAGGGAAATATTTTTCAGAGAAGTAATAAATCATATCTCGGGGACTACGCACACAACCAGGAGCAAGAGTATTGTACCAAGCTTTAGCATCACCCTTTAATGAGAACGGAAATAATTTTAGAATAAAGTAATAGCGAGTTTTCTCATCATGAGTAAAAAGGGTAGCTATGTCATTCAACTTAGTAAGATGTGCCACAACAATTTCAGTTTCATAACCATGGAAAGGATCAGATTCAACCAAAGTAATTAACTCTGGGTCGACAGAGCATTCATAATCCTTATCATCAATAAAGATAGGTGAAGTAGCAAACCTAGGATCATATTTCATTCTAGCATTCAGAGATTTTTGTTTATACTTGCATAATAATTTCTCTAGATCTTCTCTCTCCTTACAAGCAAGAATATCTCTAGTTGTCTCCTTATTCATAACATACCCTTCTGGTACCTTAGGCAATTCATATCTAGGAAGGCTAGTTCTAGCAGGTGTTTCAGGAGTTTCAGTTTCAAGCTCATCATCAGATTCAACAACATCATGTTGTATTACTCTAGCAATTTGTTCATCAAGAAAGTCACCAAGTGGCACATCATTATCATCAACAAGGTACTAGCATCATCATAATTATCATTCATAGCAGAAGTAGCATCATCAATAACTTGCGACATATCAGGATTAATAACATGTGGTGGTGTTGCAAGTTTACTTATAACAGAAGGTGAATCTAAAGCAGAACTGGATGGCAGTTCCTTACCTTCGCTCGTCTTAGAGGGATAAATCTTAGTCTTAGCATCCTTCAGATTCTTCATAGTGATAAATTGATAATAATCCCAAGTGACTCAACAAATATAGCTATGCTCCCCGGCAACGGCGCCAGAAAAGGTCTTGATAACCCACAAGTATAGGGGATCGTAACAGTTTTCGAGGGTAGAGTATTCAACCCAAATTTATAGATTCGACACAAGGGGAGCCAAAGAATACTTGAAGGTATTAGCAGCTGAGTTGTCAATTCAACCACACCTGGAGACTAATTATCTAGAGCAACGTGATCTGTAGCAAAGTAATATGATAGTTTTGATAATAGTGATAGCAGTAACAGTAACAGTAACAGTGATAGCAGTAGTTTTGTAACAACTGCAACAATAATGATAACAGTAGTAACTGAGCAATAACAATATAGGATAAATTTGTAGGCATTGGATCAGTGACTTGTTGGATGATATTCATCATGAGATAGTTATAACCTAGGGCGATGCGGCACTAGCTCCAGTTCATCAATATAATGTAGGCATGCATTCCGTAAATAGTCATACATGCTTATGGAAAGAACTTGCATGAAATCTTTTGTCCTACCCTCCCGTGGCAGCGGGGTACAAATGGAAACTAAGGGATATTAAGGCCTCCTTTTAATAGAGAACGGGAACAAAGCATTAACACACGGTGAATACATGAACTCCTCAAACTACGGTCATCACCGGGAGTTGCCCCGACTATTGTCACTCCGGGGTTGCCGGATCATAACACGTAGTAGGTGACTATAACTTGTAAGATCGGATCTAGAACATGGATATAATTGTGATAACATAAACGGTTCAGGTCTGAAATCATGGCACCCGGGCCCAAAGTGACAAGCATTAAGCATGGCAAAGTCATAGCAACATCAATCTTAAAACATAGTGGATACTAGGGATCAGGCCCTAACAAAACTAATTCGATAACATGATGAATCTCATCCAACTCCTCACCGACCAGCGAGCCTATGAAGGAATTAGCCACTCCCGGTGGGGAGCATCATGGAATTGGCGATGGAGAAGGGTTGGTGATGACGAAGAACGAAGACCCCCCTCTCCGGAGCCCCAAACGGACTCCAGATCTGGCCTCCCAATGAAGAACAGGAGGTGACGGCGCCTCCGCTCGTGGATCGCGCTAATTCTTTCTCCCCGATTTTTTTTAGAAAAATAGGATTTTATAGCATCGGTTTCAAGGTCTGCGGGGCCACCAGGTGGGGACAACCCACCTGGGCGCGCCCGGAGGGGGGCGCGCCTTGGTGGGTTGTGCCCACCCAGGTGCTCCCTGCTACCTCTTAAGCACTGCGTTGGTTTTCCCTTGAAGAGGGAAGGGTGATGCAGCAAAATAGCGTAAGTATTTCCCTCAGTTTTTGAGAACTAAGGTATCAATCCAGTAGGAGGCCATGCTCAAGTCCCTTGTGCCTACACAAACAAATAAGAACCTTGCAACCAACGCGACAAAGGGGTTGTCAATCCCTTCACGACTAGTTGCAAAAGTGAGATCTGATAGAGATGATAAGATAATATTTTTGGTATTTTTATGATAAAGATTAAAAGTAAAGATTGCAAAGTAAACAAAGATAGTAATAGCTTGTTGACGGAAGATTAATATGATGGAAAATAGACCCGGGGGCCATAGGTTTCACTAGTGGCTTCTCTCAAGATAGCATAAGTATTACGGTGGGTGAACAAATTACTGTCGAGCAATTGATAGAATTGAGCATAGTTATGAGAATATCTAGGTATGATCATGTATATAGGCATCACGTCCGTGACAAGTAGACCGACTCCTGCCTGCATCTACTACTATTACTCCACACATCGACCGCTATCCAGCATGCATCTAGAGTATTAAGTTCATCAGAATGGAGTAACGCTTTAAGCAAGATGACATGATGTAGAGGGATAAACTCATGCAATATGATATAAACCCCATCTTTTTATCCTCGATGGCAACAATACAATACGTGTTGTTTCCCCTACTGTCACTGGGATCGAGCACCGCAAGATTGAACCCAAAGCTAAACACTTCTCCCATTGCAAGAAAGATCAATCTAGTAGGCCAAACCAAACTGATAATTCGAAGAGACCTGCAAAGATAACCAATCATACATAAAAGAATTCAGAGAAGATTCAAATATTGTTCATAGATAATCTTGATCATAAACCCACAATTCATCGGATCTCGACAAACACACCGCAAAAGAAGATTACATCGAATAGATCTCCAAGAGAATCGAGGAGAACTTTGTATTGAGATCCAAAGAGAGAGAAGAAGCCATCTAGCTAATAACTATGGACCCGAAGGTCTGAGGTAAACTACTCGCACATCATCGGAGAGGCTATGGTGTTGATGTAGAAGCCCTCCGTGATCAATGCCCCCTCCGGCAGGACACCAAAAAGCCCCAAAATAGGATCTCACGGGTATAGAAGTTTGCGGTGGTGGAATTAGGTTTTCGTGGTGCTCCTCGATGGTTTGGGGGTACGTAGGTATATATAGGAGGAAGAAGTAGGTCGGTGGAGCCACGAGGGGCCCACGAGGGTGGAGGGCGCGCCCCTTGCCTCGTGGCCTCCTTGTTGGTTGCTTGACGTGCACTCCAAGTCCTCTGGATCACGTTTGTTCCAAAAATCACGCTCCCGAAGGTTTCATTCCGTTTGGACTCCTTTTGATATTCTTTTTCTGCAAAACACTGAAATAGGCAAAGAAAACAGCAATTTGGGCTGGGCCTCCGGTTAATAGGTTAGTCCCAAAAATAATATAAAAGTGTATAAATAAGCCAATTAAACATCCAAAATAGAATATATAATAGCATGGAACAATAAAAAATTATAGATACGTTGGAGACGTATCAAGCATCCCCAAGCTTAATTCCTGCTCGTCCTCGAGTAGGTAAATGATAAAAACAGAATTTTTGATGTGGAGTGCTTCTTAGCATAATTTTCAATGTAATTCTTTTTATTGTGGCATGAATATTTAGATCCGAAAGATTCAAGATAAAAGTTTAATGTTGACATAAAAACAATAATACTTCAAACATGCTAACCAAGCAATTATGTCTTATCAAAATAACATAGCCAAAGAAAGCTTATCCCTACAAAATCATATAGTTAGGCCATGTTTCAATATCGTCACACAAACATTCTCATCATGCATAACCCCGATGACAAGCCGAGCAATTGGTTCATACTTTTTAACACGCTTCAGCCTTTTCAACCCTTACGCAATACATGAGCACAAGCCATGGATATAGCACTATGGATGGAGTAAAATATAATGATGGGGGTTATGAGAGAAGACAAAAAGGTAGAAAGTCTCACATCGACGCGGCTAATCAATAGGCTATGGAGATGCCCATCAATTGATGTCAATGAGAGGAGTAGGGATTGCCATGCAACAGATGCACTAGAGCTATAAATATACGAAAGCTCAACAAAAGAAACTAAGTGGGTGTGCATCCAACCTGCTTGCTCACGAAGACCTAGGGCATTTTGAGGAAGCCCATCATTGGAATATACAAGCCAAGTTATATAATGAAAAATTCCCACTAGTATATGAAAGTGACAACACAGGAGATTCTCTATCATGAAGATCACGGTGCTACTTTGAAGCACAAGTGTGGAAAAAGGATAGTAACATTGTCCCTTCTCTCTCTTTCTCTCATTTTTCATATTTTTTAAATTTCCTGGGCCTTCTCTTTTTTTGGCCTCTTTTTTTAGTCCGGAATCTCATCCCGGCTTGTGGGGGAATCATAGTCTCCATCATCCTTTCCTCACATGGGACAATGCTCTAATAATGATGATCATCACACTTTTATTACTTACAACTCAAGAATTACAACTCAATACTTAGAACAAAATATGACTCTATGTGAATGCCTCCGGCGGTGTACCGGGATATGCACTGAATTAAGAGTGACATGTATGAAAAATTATGAATGGTGGCTTTGCCACAAATACGATGTCAACTACATGATCATGCAAAGCAATATGACAATGATGAAGCGTGTCATAATAAATGGAACGGTGGAAAGTTGCATGGCAATATACCTCGGAATGGCTATGGAAATGCCATGATGGGTAGGTATGGTGGCTGTTTTGAGGAAGATATAAGGAGGTTTATGGGTGATAGAGCGTATCATATTACGGGGTTTGGATGCACCGGCGAAATTTGCACCAACTCTCAAGGTGATAAAGGGCAATGCGCGGACCGTAGAGGCTAGAAAATTGTGGAAGGTTGAGAGTGCGTATAATCCATGGACTCACATTAGTCATAAAGAACTCATATACTTATTGCAAAAGTTTATTAGCCCTCGAAGCAAAGTACTACTACACATGCCCCTAGAGGGATAGATTGGTAGGAAAAGACCATCGCTCGTCCCCGGCCGCCACTCATAAGGAAAGCAATAAAAGAACACCTTATGTGTCAAAATTGTCACACAACTTTTACCATACGTGCATGCTACGGGACTTGCCAACTTTAACACAAGTATTTCTCAATTTCACAATTACTCAACTAGCACACTCTAATATTACCACCTTTATATCTCAAAACACTTATCAAGTATCAAACTTCTCATGATATTCAATGAACTCAATATGGAGATTAATTTCACAACTAAAGCGAATTACCATGCTGTTTAAGACTCTCAAAATAATATAAGTGAAGCATGAGAGATCAATAATTTCTATAAAATACAACCACCACCGTGCTCTAAAATATATAAGTGAAGCACTAGAGCAAAAACTATATAGCTCAAAAGATATAAGTGAAGCACATAGAGTATTCTAACAAATTCCGAATCATGTGTGTCTCTCTCAAAAGGTGTGTACAGCGAGGATGATTGTGAAAAACGAAAAATCAAAGACTCAAATCATACAAGACGCTCCAAGCAAAACACATATCTTGTGGTGAATAAAAATATAGCTCCAAGTAAAGTTACCGATAGACGAAGACGAAAGAGGGGATGCCTTCCGGGGCATCCCCAAGCTTAAGCTTTTGGTTATCCTTGAATTTTACCTTGGGGTGCCTTGGCATCCCCAAGCTTAGGCTCTTGCCAATCCTTGTTCCATAATCCATCAAATCTTTACCCAAAACTTGAAAACTTCACAACACAAAACTTAACAGAAAATCTCGTGAGCTCCGTTAGCGAAAGAAAACAAAACACCACTTCAAGGTACTGTAATGAACTCATTCTTTATTTATATTGGTGTTAAACCTACTGTATTCCAACTTTTTGATGGTTCATAAACTCCATTACTAGCCATAGATTCATTAAAATAAGCAGACAACACGCGAAAAACAGAATCTGTCAAAAACAGAACAGTCTGTAGTAATCTGTAACTAACGCAAACTTCTGGAACTCTAAAAATTCTACCAAAATAGTAAGGCCTATATAATTTGTTTATTGATCTACTGCAATTGGAATCAGTATTTTATCACGTTCTGGTGATTTTTAACAATTATTTCCTTGAACAGAAAGTTTCTGGAATTTTCAGCAAGATCAAATAACTATCATCCAAGAAGATCCTATAGGTTTAACTTGGCACAAACACTAATTAAAACACAAAACCACATATAAACAGTAGCTAGATGGGTTATTTATTCCTAAAAAGAACCAAAAAGAAAAAAAACTAAAATAAAATTGGGTTGCCTCCCAACAAGCGGTATCGTTTAACGCCCCTAGCTAGGCATTGATAAATTCAATGATGCTCACATAAAAGACAAGAATTGAAGCACAAAGAGAGCATCAAAGAACACGTGATAAACAAATCTAAATCTAACATACTTCCTATGCATAGGCATTTTATAAGCAAACAAATTATCAAGACAAGCAAAAACTAGCATATGCAAGGAAGTGGAAAGAAACAATAGCAATCTCAACATGACGAGAGGTAATTTAGTAAGATAAAGATTTCTACAACCATATTTTCCTCTCTCATAATAATTACATGTAGGATCATAGGCAAATTCAACAAAATAGCTATCACATAACATATTGATCCACATGCATGCAAAGTTGACACTCTTCCAAAATAGTGGGATTAACATTAACTAAAGTCATGACCTCTCCAAACCCACTTTTATCAAAAATACCATAAGATTGAACATTCTCCAAATATGTGGGATCTAAAGTTGACACTCTTCCAAACCCACTTTCAATAATATTGCAAACACTATTATCAATCTCATATTCATCATGGGGCTTAAATAAAATTTCAAGATCACAAGAAGAATCACCCCAATCATGATCATTGCAACAAATAGTAGTCATAGCAAAACTAGCATCCCCAAGATTAGGGTTTTGCATATTATTAGCACAATTGACATCAAGAGAATTTATAGTAAAATCATTGCAATCATGCTTTTCATCGAAGGAATTATCAAGTATGGGTGCAATAGCAACGATCTCATGTTTAACATAAGGAACTATAGCAAATTCATCTTTATAAATATTGGCATCATGGCCACAAGAATAGCAAGCATCATGTTCATCAAGGAATATTTCAATCAAATCATCAGAATCATCATTATCTATAGATTCATGCATATCATTATTTTCTTTAGAAGCAATGGTCATTCTGTCAATAAATTATTTGACATAGACATTATGAGCATAGTTTTCATAGCAATATTCAAGTATGTCAAAATTTTCAGATTCGTAAAGAGTAATATCATACTTTTCAATCAAAGAAGCAACTTCATAAGCACCCTTAAAAGCAACAAATTCTTCAATTTGCTCGATATCATAGTAACTATAAACACCCTTTGCATAAGAAGATAAGATTTTATTTTCATTAAACTCACATAGGTAGGGGAGGTGTTTTTTAGGGTTCTTAGAGCAACAAGTAATATCACAAAGATTCCAAGCATAACACAGCAATCTGTTTATTTGATCCCATAAGAGTCTCCCTTTTTCAGACAAACGGTGACACATAAAATGAGCATGCTCATCTAAAGATTTCCCATCAACTAGGCTAGTTGGGGTTTCAGCACGAGCGCATAAGGATTGAAGATGATCCGAGTAGAACACTATAAGTGGATCCATATCAATAGATTTTTAGCAAGCAAAGATGCAAGCACATAGAAGGCACATGGCAACACAAGCAAACGAAAGAGACGAACAGAAGAGGGGCGAAAAAAACGGCAAATGTGAAGTGAGGGAGAGGAAAACGAGAGGCAAATGGCAAATAATGTAATGCGAGGATAAGAGTTTGTGATGGTTACTTGGTATGTTGACTTGTGCGTAGACTCCCCGGCAATGGCGCCAAAAATCCTTCTTGCTACCTCTTGAGCACTGCGTTGGTTTTCCCTTGAAGAGGAAAGGGTGATGCAGCAAAGTAGCGTAAGTATTTCCCTCAGTTTTTGAGAACCAAGGTATCAATCCAGTAGGACGCCACGCTCAAGTCCCTTGTACCTACACAAACAAATAAGAACCTTGCAACCAACGCGATAAAAGCGGTTGTCAATCCCTTCACGGCCAGTTGCAAAAATGAGATCTGATAGAGATGATAAGATAATATTTTTGGTATTTTTATGATAAAGATTAAAAGTAAAGATTGCAAAGTAAACAAAGATAGAAATAGCTTGTTGACGGAAGATTAATACGATGGAAAATAGACCCGGGGGCCATAGGTTTCACTAGTGGCTTCTCTCAAGGTAGCATAAGTATTACGGTGGGTGAACAAATTACCGTCGAGCAATTGATAGAATTGAGCATAGTTATGAGAATATCTAGGTATGATCATGTATATAGGCATCACGTCCGTGACAAGTAGACTGACTCCTGCCTGCATCTACTACTATTACTCCACACATCGACCGCTATCCAGCATGCATCTAGAGTATTAAGTTCATAAGAACGGAGTAACACTTTAAGCAAGATGACATGATGTAGAGGGATAAACTCATGCAATATGATATAAACCCCATCTTTTTATCCTCGATGGCAACAATACAATATGTGTCGTTTCCCCTACTGTCACTGGGATCAAGCACCGCAAGATTGAACCCAAAGCTAAGCACTTCTCCCATTGCAAGAAAGATCAATCTAGTAGGCCAAACCAAACTGATAATTCGAAGAGACCTGCAAAGATAACCAATCATACATAAAAGAATTCAGAGAAGATTCAAATATTGTTCATAGATAATCTTGATCATAAACCCACAATTCATCGGATCTCGACAAACACACCGCAAAAGAAGATTACATCGAATAGATCTCCAAGAGAATCGAGGAGAACTTTGTATTGAGATCCAAAGAGAGAGAAGAAGCCATCTAGCTAATAACTATGGACCCGAAGGTCTGAGGTAAACTACTCGCACATCATCGGAGAGGCTATGGTGTTGATGTAGAAGCCCTCCATGATCAATGCCCCCTCCGGCAGGACGCCGGAAAAGACCCCAAGATGGGATCTCAAGGGTACAGAAGGTTGCGGCGGTGGAATTAGGTTTTCGTGGTGCTCCTCGATGGTTTGGGGGGTACGTAGGTATATATAGGAGGAAGAAGTAGGTCGGTGGAGCCACGAGGGGCCCACGAGGGTGGAGGGCGCGCCCCCTACCTCGTGGCCTCCTCGTTGGTTGCTTGACGTCCACTCCAAGTCCTCTGGATCACGTTTGTTCCAAAAATCATGCTCCCGAAGGTTTCATTCCGTTTGGACTCCATTTGATATTCTTTTTCTGCGAAGCACTGAAATAGGCAAAAAAACAGCAATTTGGGCTGGGCCTCCGGTTAATAGGTTAGTCCCAAAATAATATAAAAGTGTATAAATAAGCCCATTAAACATCCAAACAGAATATATAATATCATGGAACAATAAAAAATTATAGATACGTTGGAGACGTATCACCCCCTCTGATGGATCTTGGCTCCAGAAATTCTCTTTATTGAAAAATTCCTCGCAAAGTTTCGTTCCATTCCGAGAACTTTTATTTCTGCACAAAAACAACACCATGGTAGTTCTGCTAAAAACAACGTTAGTTCGGGTTAGTTTCATTCAAGTCATGCAAATTAGAGTCCAAAACAAGAGGAAAAGCGTTAGGAAAAGTAGATATGTTGCAGACATATCACATCACAGTCACCACGTCGTCGTGCTCACAGAAATCTCCCTCGACACTTTGCTGGATCAGGAGTTCGAGGGACGTCATCGAGCTGAATGTGTGCAAAACTCGGAGGTGCCGTACGTTCGGTGCTTGATCGGTCGGAACGAGAAGAAGTTCGACTACATCAACCGTGTTGTCAAACGCTTCCGTTTTCGGTCTACGAGGGTACGTGGACACACTCTCCCCCTCTCGTTGCTATGCATCTCCTAGATAGATCTTGCGTGAGCGTAGGATTTTTTTTGAAATTGCATGCTACGTTTACCAACAGTGGCATCCGAGCGAGGTCTATGCGTAGATGATATGCACGAGTAGAACACAAAGAGTTGCGGGCGGTGATCATCATACTGCCTACCACCAATGTCTTATTTTGATTCAGCAGTATTGTTGGATGAAGCGGCCCGGACCAACCTTACATGACCACGTTCATGAGACCGGTTCCACCGACAGACATGCAACTAGTTTTGCATAAAGGTGGCTGGCGGGTGTCTGTTTCTCCAATTTTAGTTGAATCGAATTTGACTGCGGCCGGTCCTTATTGAAGGTTAAAACAACAAACTTGATAAATCACCGTTGTGGTTTTGATGTGTAGGTAAGAACGGTTCTTGCTAGAAGCCCGTAGCAGCCACATAAAACTTGCAACAACAAAGTAGAGGACGTCTAACTTGTTTTTGCAGGGCATGTTGTGATGTGATATGGTCAAGACATGATGTGATATACGTTATTGTATGAGATGATCATGTTTTGTAAAAGTTATCGGCAACTGGCAGGAGCCTTATGGTTGTCGCTTTATTGTATGAAATGCAAACGCCATGTAATTGCTTTACTTTATCATTCTGCATTAGCGATAGTTGTAGAAGCAATAGTTGGCAAGACGACCACGATGCTACGATGGAGATCAAGGTGTCAAACCGGTGATGATGGAGATCATGACGGTGCTTTGGAGATGGATGACCATATCATGTCACATATTTTGATTGCATGTGATGTTTATCTTTTATGCATCTTATTTTGCTTAGTACGGCGGTAGCATTATAAGATGATCCCTTATTAAAATTTCAAGGTATAAGTGTTCTCCCCGAGTATGCACCGTTGCGATAGTTCGTCGTGCTGAGACACCAGATGATGATCGGGTGTGATAAGCTCTACGTTCCCATATAACAGGTGCAAGACAGTTTTGCACATGCGGAATACTCGGGTCAAACTTGACGAGCCTAGCATGTACAGACATGGCCTCAGAACACTAGAGACCGAAAGGTCGAACGTGAATCATATAGTAGATATGATCAACATAGAGATGTTCATCATTGATGACTACTCCATCTCACGTGATGGTCGGACATGGTTTGATTTGGATCACGTATCATTTAGATGACTTGAGGGATGTCTATCTAAGTGGGAGTTCTTAAGTAATTTGATTAATTGAACTTAATTTATCATGAACTTAGTCCTGATAGTATTTGCATATCTATGTTGTAGATCAATAGCTCTCGTATAGCTCCCCTGTTTTATTTTTGATATGTTCCCAGAGAAAAAGTAAGTTGAAAGATGATAGTAGCAATGATGCGGACTGGGTCCGTGATATGACATTGCTGCACAGAAGAATTATGTCCTTGATGCACCGCTAGGTGACAGACTTATTGCAGGATCAGATGCTAACGTTATGAACGTCTGACAAGCTCGATATGATGACCGCTTGATAGTTTAGTGCACCATGCTTTACGGCTTAGAACCAGGACTTCAAAAATGTTTCGAACGCCATGGAGCATATGAGATGTTCCAAGAGCTGAAAATGATATTTAAGACTCATGCCTGTGTTAAGAGGTATGAGACCTATGACAAGTACTTTGCCTACAATATGGAGGAGAATAGCTCAGCTAGTGAGCATGTGCTGAGAATGTCTGGGTACTACAATCGCTTGAATCAACTAGGAGTTAATCTTCCAGATAAGATAGTGATTGACAGAGTTCTCTAATCACTATCACCAAGTTACTAGAACTCCATGATGAACTATAATATGCAAGGGATGACGAAAACAATTTCCAAGATCTTCGCGATGCTGAAATCGGCGAAGGTAGAAATCAAGAAATAGCATCAAGTGTTGATGGTTAACAAGACCACTAGTTTGAAGAAAAAGGGCAAGGAAAAGAAAGGGAACTCCAAGAAGAAGGGCAAGCAAGTTGCCACTCCCGTGAAGAAGCCCAAAGCTAGACCCAAACCTGAAACTGAGTGCTTCTACTGCAAAGGAAATGGTCACTGGAAGCGGAACTGCCCCCAAAACTTGGCAGATAAGAAGGATAGCAAAGTGAACAAAGGTGAATTTGATATACATGTTATTGATGTGTATTTTACTAGTGTTCGTAGTAACCCCTAGGTATTTGATACTGGTTCAGTTGCTTAGATTAGTAACTCGAAACAGGAGTTGCAGCGACTAGTTAAAACCTAGGCGACGATGTGTGTTGGAAATGATTCCAAGGTTGATATGATCACCATCGCACACTCCCTCTACCTTCGGGATTAGTGTTGAACCTAAATAAATGTTATTTGGTGTTTGCGTTGAGCATGAATATGATTAGATCATGTTTATTGCAATACATTTATTCATTTAAGTTAGACAATAACTGTTGTTTTGTTTACATGAATAAAACCTTCTATGGTCATACATCCAATTTGAATGGTTTATTGAATCTCGATCGTAGTGATACACATATTCATAATATTGATGCCAAAAGATGCAAAGTTGATAATGATAATGCAACATACCCGTGGCACAGCTGTTTAGGTCATATTGGTGTAAAGTACATGAAGAAACTCCATGCAGATGGACTTTTGGAATCACTTGATACTTGCAAACCATGCCTCATGGGCAAGATGACTAAAACTCCGTTCTCCGGAACAATGGAGTGAGCTAATGACTTATTGGAAATAATTCATGTATGCTGTCCAATGAGTGTTGAAGCTCGTGGTGGGTATCGTTATTTTCTAACCTTCACAGATGATTTGAGCAGACATGGGTATATCTACTTGATGAAACACAAGTCTAAAACATTTGAAAAGTTCAAAGAGTTTCAGAGTGAAGTGGAGAATCATCGTAACAAGAAAATAAAGTTTCTATGATCTGATCGCAGAGGCAAATATTTGAGTTACGAGTTTGACCTTCATTAAAAACAATGTGGAATAGTTGAAGGAAATATGCCCTAGAGGCAATAATATAGTTGTTATTTATATTTCCTTATATCATTATAAATGTTTATTAGTCATGCTAGAATTGTATTAACCGGAAACTTGATACATGTGTGGACACATAGAAAAAACACAGTGTCCCTAGTAAGCCTCTACTAGACTAGCTCGTTAATCAAAGATGGTTAAGTTTCCTAACCATAGGCATGTGTTGTCATTTGATGAACGAGATCACATCATTAGGAGAATGATGTGATGGACAAGACCCATCCGTTAGCTTAGCATAATGATCGTTAAGTTTTATTACTATTGCTTTCTTCATGTCATATACATATTCCTTTGACTATGAGATTATGCAACTCTCAGATACCGGAGGAATACCTTGTGTGCTATCAAACGTCAGAACATAACTGGGTGATTATAAAGATGCTCTACAGGTATCTCCGAAGGTGTTTGTTGGGTTGGCATAGATCGAGATTAGGATTTGTCACTCCGAGTATCGGAGAGGTATCTCTGGGCCCTCTCGGTAATGCACATCATAATAAGCCTTGCAAGCAATGTGACTAATGATTTAGTTGCGGGATGATGTATTACAGAACGAGTAAAGAGACTTGCCGGTAATGAGATTGAACTAGGTATGAAGATACCAACGATCGAATCTCGGGCAAGTAACATACCGTTGACAAGGGAATAACGTATGTTGTCATTATGGTACGACCGATAAAGATCTTCGTAGAATATGTGGGAACCAATATGAGCATCCAGGTTCCGCTGTTGGTTATTGACCGGAGAGGTGTCTCGGTCATGTCTACATAGTTCTTGAACCCATAGGGTCCGCACGCTTAAGGTTCGATGACGATTTTTTATTAGATGAGTTATGTAATTTGGTGACCGAATGTTGTTCGGAGTCCCGGATGAGATTACGTACATGATGAGGAGTCTCAAAATGGTCGAGAGGTAAAGATTGATATATTGGATGATAGTATTCGGACACCGGAAGTGTTTCAGAATGTATCGGGTACATATCGGAGTACCGGGGGGGGGGGTTACCAGAACCCCCCGGGGGAAGATATGGGCCATATGGGCCATAGGAGGGAGGCACACCAGCCCACATAGGGGTGGCGTGCCCCCCACAAGGGAGGAGTCCGAATTGGACTAGGGGAGGGGGCGGCGCCCCCCTTTCCTTCTCCCTCCCTCTCCTTCCCCCTTTCCCCCTCCGGTAAAAGGAAGGGGGGGGATCCTACTAGGAGCCCAAATAGGACTCCTAGTTGGGGCGCGCCTAGGTCCGGCCTCCTCCCTCTCCCTCCTTTATATACGTGGGGAGGGGGGCGCCTAGAACAGAACATCAATTGTTCCAAGCAGTGTGCGGCGCCCCCCTCCATAGTTTACGCCTCCGGTCATATTTACGTAGTGCTTAGGCGAAGCCCTACACGGATCACTTCACCATCACCATCACCACGCCGTTGTGCTGACGAAAATCTCCCTCAACACTTTGTTGGATCAAGAGTTCGAGGGACGTCATTGAGCTGAAGGTGTGCAGAACTCCGAGGTGCCGTAGGTTGGATCGAGAAGATGTTCGACTACATCAACCGCGTTAAGCAAACACTTCCGCTTTCAGTCTACGAGGGTACGTGAACACACTCTCCCCCTCTCATTGATGCTTCTCCTAGACAGATCTTGTGTGAGCGTAGGAATTTTTTTGAAATTGCATGCTATGTTCCCCAACAGTGGCATCCAAGCCAGGTCTATGCGTAGATGATATGCACGACTAGAATACAAAGAGTTGTGGGTGGTGATAGTCATACTACTTACCACCAGCGTCTTATTTTGATTCAACGGTATTGTTGGATGAAGCGGCCTGGACCAACCTTACATCACCACGTTCATGAGACCGATTCCACCGACAGACATGCAACTTGTTTCGCATAAAGGTGGCTGGCGGGTGTCTGTTTCTCCAACCTTAGTTGAATCAAATTTGACTACGGCCGGTCCTTGTTGAAGGTTAAAACAGCAAACTTGATGAAACATCGTTGTGGTTTTGATGCGTAGGTAAGAACGGTTCTTACTAGAAGCCCGTAGCAGCCAGGTAAAACCTGCAACAACAAAGTAGAGGACGTCTAACTTGTTTTTGCAGGGCATGTTGTGATGTGATATGGTCAAGACATGATGTGATATACATTGTTGTATGAGATGGTCATGTTTTGTAAAAGTTATCGGCAACTGGCAGGAGCCTTATGGTTGTCGCTTTATTGTATGAAATGCAATCGCCATTTAATTGCTTTACTTGATCACTATGCGTTAGCGATAGTTGTAGAAGCAATAGTTGGCAAGGCAAAAATGACGCTAAGATGGAGATCAAGGTGTCAAGCCGGTGACGATGGAGATCATGACGGTGCTTTGGAGATGGTGATCAAAGGCACAAGATGATGATGGCCATATCATGTCACATATTTTGATTGCATGTGATGTTTATCTTTTATGCATCTTATTCTGCTTAGTACGGCGGTAGCATTATAAGATGATCCCTCACTAAAATTTCAAGGTATAAGTGTTCTCCCTGAGTATGCACCCTTGCGACAGTTCGTCGTGCCGAGACACCGCGTGATGATCGGGTGTGATAAGCTCTACGTTCACATACAACGGGTGCAAGACAGTTTTGCACGTGTGGAATACTCAGGTTAAACTTGATGAGCCTAGCATGTACAGACATGGCCTCGGAACACTGGAGTCCGAAAGGTCAAACATGAATCATATAGTAGATATGATCAATATAGAGATGTTCACCATTGAAAACTACTCCATCTCACGTGATGATCGGACATGGTTTAGTTGATATGGATCACGTGATCATTTAGATGACTTGAGGGATGTCTATCTAAGTGGGAGTTCTTAAGTAATATGATTAATTGAACTTAATTTATCATGAACTTAGTCCTGATAGTTTTTGCATATCCATGTTGTAGATCTATTGCTCGCGTTGTAGCTCCTATATATTTTTGATATGTTCCTAGAGAAAACTAAGTTGAAAGATGATAGTAGCAATGATGCGGACTAGGTCCATGATCTGAGGATTATCCTCATTGCTGCACAGAAGAATTATGTCCTTGATGCACCGCTAGGTGACAGATCTATTGCAGGTGCAGAAGCAGATGTTATGAATGTTTGACAAGCTCGGTATGATGACTACTTGATAGTTTAGTGCGCCATGCTTAACGGCTTAGAACCGGGACTTCAAAAACGTTTTGAACGCCACGGAGCATATGAAATGTTCCAAGAGATGAAATTGGTATTTCAGACTCATGCCCATGAGGAGAGGTATGAGACCTCTGACAAGTACTTTGTCTACAAGATGGAGGAGTATAGCTCAGGCGGTGAGCATGTGCTCAGAACGTCTGGGTACTACAATCACTTGAATCAAGTGGGAGTTAATCTTATAGTGATTGACAGAGTTCTCTAGTCACTATCACTAAGTTACTAGAACTTCGTGATGAACTATAATATGCAAGGGATGACGAAAACGATTCCCAAGCTCTTCGCGATGCTGAAATCGGCGAAGGTAGAAATCAAGAAATAGCATCAAGTGTTGATGGTTAACAAGACCACTAGTTTCAAGAAAAAGGGCAAGGGAAAGAAAGGGAACTTCAAGAAGAATGTCAAGCAAGTTGCCACTCCCATGAAGAAGCCCAAAGCTAGACCTAAGCCTGAAACTGAGTGCTTCTACTGCAAAGGGAATGGTCACTGAAAGCGAAACTACCCCAAATACTTGGCGGATAAGTAGTATGGCAAATTGAACAAAGGTATATTTGATATACATGTTATTGTTGTGTACTTTACTAGTGTTCATACTAACCCCTGCATATTTAATACCGATTCAGTTGCTACGGTTTGTAATTAACTCGAACAGGAGTTGCAAAATGAACAGATACTAGTTAAGGGCGAGGTGACGATGTGTGTTGGAAGTGATTCCAAGGTTGATAAGATCACCATCGCACACTCCCTTTACCTTCGGGATTAGTGTTGAACCTAAAATAAATGTTATTTGGTGTTTGTGTTGAGCATGAATATGATTGGATCATGTTTATTGTAATACGGTTATTCATTTAAGTCAAAGAATAATTGTTATTCTGTTTAAATGAATAAAAACCTTCTATGGTCATACACTCAATATAAATGGTTTATTGAATCTCGATCATAGTGATATACATATTCATAATATTGATGCCAAAAGATGCAAAGTTGATAATGATAGTGCAACATATTTGTGGCACTGCCGTTTAGGTCATATTGGTGTAAAGCGCATGAAGAAACTCCATGCGGATGGACTTTTGGAATCACTTGATTATGAATCATTTGATGCTTGCGAACCATGCCTCATGGGCAAGATGACTAAGACTACGTTCTCTGGAACAATGGAGCGAGCCACTGACTTATTGGAAATAATACATACCGATGTATGTGGTACGATGAGTGTTGAGGCTCGCGGCGGCATCGTTATTTTCTGACCTTCACAGATGATTTGACAAGATATGTGTAAATGAAACACAAGTCTGAAACGTTTGAAAAGTTCAAAAAAATTCAGAGTGAAGTAGAGAATCATCATAACAAGAAAATAAAGTTTCTAGGAAGTCATCACATAGGCGAATATTTGAGTTACGAGTTTGGCCTTCATTTAAAACAATGTGGAATAGTTTCAGAACTCACGCCACCTGGAACACCATAGCGTAATGGTGTGTCCGAACGTCGTAATCGTACTTTATTAGATATAGTGCAATCTATGATGTCTCTTACCGATTTACCACTATCATTTTAGGGTTATGCATTAGAGACAACTGCATTCACGTTAAATAGAGCACCATCTAAATCTGTTGAGACGACACCGTATGAACTGTGGTTTGGCAAGAAACCTAAGTTGTCGTTGATACGTCTCCAACGTATCTATAATTTTTTATTGTTCCATGCTGTTTTATTATCAATCTTGGATGCTTTATAATCATTTTATATCATTTTTTGGTACTAATCTATTGACATAGTGCCAAGTGCCAGTTGCTGTTTTTTCCATGTTTTTTACATCGCAGGAAATCAATATCAGACAAAGTCCAAATGCCACGAAACTCCACGATGATTTTTTATGGGACAGAAGGAAGGCAATGGGCCCTGGTTGCACCTGGGGTGCCCCAGGGGGGGCACAACCCACCAGGGCGCACCCACCTCGGGTGCCCCTCGGACCGCCTCTTTTCCCTATAAATACCCCAAAAATACAAGAACCCTAGAAGCGTCGATGAAATATTCATCCAGCCGCCGCAGAGTCCAGAACCACCAGATCCAATCTAGACACCATCTCAGATGGGGTTCACCACCTCCATTGGTGCCTCTCCGATGATGCGTGAGTAGTTCTTTGTAGACCTTCGGGTCCATAGTTAGTAGCCAGATGGCTTTCTCTCTCTCGCTAAATTCTCAATACAATGGTCTCTTGGAGATCCATATGATGTAACTCTTTTGCGGTGTGTTTGTTGGGATCTGATGAACTTTGAGTTATGATCAGTCATACCTTTTTACATCCATGAAAGTTATTTGAGTTTCTTTGATCTCTTATATGCATGATCTCTTATAGCCTCGTATTTCTTCTCCGACATTTGGGTTTTGTTTGGCCAACTTGATCTATTTATCTTGCAATGGGAAGAGGTGCCCGATAGTGGGTTCGATCTTACGATGATTGATCCCAGTGACAGAAAGGGAACCGACACATATGTACCGTTGCTACTAAGGATAAAAATACGAGATCTATATCTACCGCCATAGATAAACGGATCTTGTCTACATCATTTCATCGTTCTTATTGCATTA
Source organism: Triticum aestivum (assembly GCF_018294505.1). Taxonomy (NCBI): domain Eukaryota; kingdom Viridiplantae; phylum Streptophyta; class Magnoliopsida; order Poales; family Poaceae; genus Triticum; species Triticum aestivum. The sequence continues at coordinate 83,753,341 of NC_057805.1, forward strand.
CTCCATTTTTCCATGAACTTAATACACTAGATGCATGCTGGATAGCGGTCGATGTGTGGAGTAATAGTAGTAGATGCAGGCAGGAGTCGGTCTACTAATCTTGGACGTGATGCCTATGTAATGATCATTGCCTGGATATCATCATAATTATTTGAGGTTCTATCAATTGCCCAATAGTAATTTGTTTACCCACCGTTTGCTATTTTTCTCGAGAGAAGCCACTAGTGAAACCTACGGTCCCCGGGTCTTCTTTCTCATATATTTGCTTGCGATCTATTTTTCCTTTACACTTTTATTAAGATCTATTAAACCAAAAATACAAAAATACTTTGCTGCACTTTATTTTATTTGCGATCTATTATTTCAATCTATTACAACTTTCTCTCGTCCACGCACCGTTTCTGGCGCCGTACCCCGAACGGGATTGACAACCCCTTTAACACATCGGGTTGCAAGGTGTTGTTATTTGTGTGCAGGGGCTGTTTACGTTGTGTTGCTTGGTTCTCCTACTGCTTCGATAACCTTGGTTTCATATCCGAGGGAAATACCTACCGCTGCTGTGCTGCATCATCCCTTCCTCTATGGGGAAATACCGACGTAGCTTCAAGAGACATCAAAAGGAATTTCTGGCACCGTTGCCGGGGAGGATCTTCAACATAACCAGGTTCCTAATCACAAATCTCATCTGCTCGCAATTTACATTATTTGCCATTTGCCTCTCGTTTTCCTCTCCCCCACTTCCCAAAAATTTGCCATTTTATTCGCCTCTCTTTTTCCGTTCGCCGTTCTCTTGCTTTCTAGTCTCGATGGCTAGCGTCCCCACTCCTCCTCTGTCACCAGATTTTGAAGTCTTGTACTTCAAGCAAAGACAAGGAGAAAATTTGAAAGATGCCTGGTATAGGCTTATGGAATCGTATCGTATTTCCAACTTAAAGGGGGACGCCAAGGTTTTGCTTCGTAATTTTTACATAGGGTTGGCTTTGCATCATACACAACTTCTCAATTTTGCCGCTAAAGGAAATTTTATTGAACTTGATGCCAATGCTGCCTATGAAATCTTAGAGGGCATTTTGGGAAATCCACCTCAAAAGAAGGGGTTTCATTTTACCCCCGGGGGAGCTCAAATGCTGGACAAACTTGGTGATTTGCATAAACATATGGTTGAAATACAGAAATATAATGAACCCCTCAAACACCTCAATGGTAGTATCAATCGCATGAATACTTTGATTACTCTTTGCAAGAAGCCATTGGATATTTTGGATCTTAAGATGGTTTCTTTTCCGGAGAATTTAGGGAAGCGTAAAGAGCCTCCCGGGTTTGAGAAAACCCTTACAAAAGTTGCCAAAACTTCGGAAGACAAAACTTAGATCCTTGCCTTATGCCTAGCTAAGGGCGTAAAACTATAGCGCTTGTTGGGAGGCAACCCAATGAATAAAATTTATTTTTGCTTTTTGCTTTATGTTATTGTGTGTTTACACAATTATGGTACTGTTATAATTATGTTTTTTGTGTTTTAATTAGTGTTTGTGCCAAGTAGAACCAATAGGATCTTCTAGGGTGATAGTTGTTTGATCTTGCTGAAAAAGACAGAAACTTTGTGCTCACGAAAATAATTGTTAAAATTAACCAGAAACGTGATAAAATGTTAATTCTTTTTGCAGAAGATCAATATACAAATTGTCCAGGTTTTCCTAGTTTTTCAGAACTTTTGGACTTCCAGAAGTATTCGAACAAATCAGATTGCTACAGACTATTCTGTTTTGACAGATTCTGTTTTCTTTGTGTCGTGTGCTTATTTTGATGGCTCTATGGTTTTCTTTGATGAGTTTTTTCCATAGAAAAGTTGGAATACAGTAGACATAATAAAAAACAAAATAAGAATTGGTTTGATACAGCATTTATAGTAGTGATTTATTTTTCTTACACTAACGGATCTCACGAAGGTTTTGTTGAGTTTTGTGTGATTGAAGTTTTCAAGTTTTGGGTTATCTTACGATGGATGAAGGAAGGATGTAAGAGCCTAAGATTGGGGATGACCCGGCATCCCAAGCTATTATCCAAAAATGAGCAACCAACTAAGCTTGGGGATGCCCCCGAGTGGCATCCCCGCTTTCTTCCAACAACTATCGGTATTTTACTCGAGGCTATATTTTTATTCGTCACATGATATGTGTTTTGCTTGGAGCATCTTGTATGATATGTGTATTTGCTTGTTTTATTTTGTGTTTTAAGTCATCAATCCTTGCTGGACACACCTATTTGAGAGAGCCAAAATTATATCATGACTTATTAGAATTACTCTCTTGCTTCACTTAGATTTATTTGAGAGTTGGTACAATTTTGAATAAATTCTCTCTTGCTTCACTTAAATTATTTTGAGAGAAAGAAAATTTGTTATGCTCATGATCTTCACTTATATTTGTTTGAGCTTACGAAAAGCAACACATGAAAATTAGTCCCAAAGTGATAGATATCCAATAAGGATAAAGAAAATGAAAAATGTCATGAAGATCATTGGACAAAATAAACTTGATTCTTAGTAATAGTTTTGAGATATGATGATGTGATATGTGAGTTATGTTGATCAGTAATTGTGCTCTAGTAGGAATATTGGTGTTAAGGTTTGTGATTCCCTATGCATGCATGAAAGTCAATAATCATGCAATGAATATTATATCCTACTTATGGTGCATTATTTGGTGTCAATTATGCTTAATGCTTGCTTATGAGATTATTCATTTTTTGGTTGGTCGCTTCCCAATCTTTTGCTAGCCTTCATTTTGCACTAAGTATGACCTCTACTTGTGCATCCAAAATCCTTTAAACCAGTTTTGCCACATGAGTCCACTATATCTACCTATATGCGGTATTATTTTGCCGTTCTAAGCAAATTTGCATGTGCCATCTCTAATTTTCAAAATAAAATTCTCTTTTGTGTGTTTGTTTTGCTCGCGGAATGGTAACAGGTGGCTAATATTTTCCATGCTGGATGTGTTATTCTCAAGATGAGTGTTTATTCACTTGTCATTGCACGAGAGTAAGGCAAAGGTCTTAGGAATGCCCAGTCCCGAAATTTTAAAAAATGAATTTGCTTTATGTTGTCAAATAATAAATTCCTTGGAAAGTGTTGGTATGGAGGGCAATCGTGGATACGGCTAGCCATGGAAAGTGAAAGAATGGTGGAAGAAGGAATAACCTTTATTTTCTGTTTGGGAACCGCCTATGGCATATCTAGCATGGAAACTATTGGGAACTCTAAGTCGTTTTCGTTGGTGGGATGGATACACCTCCCAAAATGTTTTTATCTCTAATCTTTCGCTTTGAGCTCTGGCACCTCTACAAATCCCTACTTCCCTCTACGAAGGGCCTATCTTTTACTTTATGCAATTTTATTTTCAAATTTGTGTCTCCATCTTCTCTCATAAAAAGCACCAACTAGGAGGCAATATGATCGTACTTAAGTATTGGGTGTAGTTAATATTTGAGTGTGTTTCATGAATGGGTCAATGTTTGAGCATGATGGGCTAGGGATAACTTATTTTAGCGTTGATATTTTGAAAGACATGGTTGCTTGTTGATATGCTTGAGTATCTAAATTATTATGTCAAAACAAGACTATTGCTTTGAATCACATAAAAGTCCAAATGTCCATGCTATAAAGAAAAGAATATGATATGACATGATGAACAACACTCCACATCAAAAATTCTGTTTTTATCACTTACCTACTCGAGGACGAGTAGGAGTTAAGCTTGGGGATGCTGATACGTCTCCAACGTATCTATAATTTTTGATTGTTCCATGCTGTTTTATTATCAATCTTGGATGTTTTATAATCATTTTATAGTCATTTTATATCATTTTTTGGTACTAACCTATTGACATAGTGCCAAGTGCCAGTTGCTATTTTTCCATGTTTTTTTACATTGCAGGAAATCAATATCAGACGAAGTCCAAATGCCACGAAACTCCATGATGATTTTTTATGGGCCAGAAGGAAGGCAATGGGTCCTGGTTGCACCTGGGGGGGGGGGGTGCCCCGAGGGGGACACAACCCACCAGGGCGCGCTAGGAGGCCAGGGCGCGCCCTGGTGGGTTGTGCCCACCTTGGGTGGCCCCCGGACCGCCTCTTTGCTCTATAAATACCCCAAAAATACCAGAACCCTAGAAGCGTCGACGAAATATTCATCCAGTCGCCGCAGAGTCCAGAACCACCAGATCCAATCTAGATACCATCTCGGATGGGGTTCACCACCTCCATTGGTGCCTCTCCGATGATGCGTGAGTAGTTCTTTGTAGACCTTCGGGTCCGTAGTTAGTAGTTAGATGGCTTTGTCTCTCTTGCTGAATTCTTAATACAATGGTCTCTTGGAGATCCATATGATGTAACTCTTTTGTGGCGTGTTTGTTGGGATCTGATGAACTTTGAGTTTATGATCAGCCATACCTTTTTATATCCATGAAAGTTATTTGAGTTTCTTTGATCTCTTATATGCATGATCTCTTATAGCCTTGTATTTCTTCTCCGATATTTGGGTTTTGTTTGGCCAACTTGATCTATTTATCTTGCAATGGGAAGAGGTGCCCGACAGTGGGTTCGATCTTATGGTGCTTGATCCCAGTGACAGAAAGGGAACCGACACATATGTATTGTTGCTACTAAGGATAAAAAGACGAGATCTATATCTATCGCCATAGATAAACGGATATTGTCTACATCATGTCATCATTCTTATTATATTATTCTGTTTTCCATGAACTTAATACACTAGATGCATGCTGGATAGCGGTCGATGTGTGGAGTAATAGTAGTAGATGCGGGCAGGAGTCGGTCTACTACTCTTGGATGTGATGCCTATGTAATGATGATTTCCTGGATATCGTCATAATTATTTGAGGTTCTATCAATTACCCAACAGTAATTTTTTTACCCACCGTTTGCTATTTTTCTCGAGAGAAGCCACTAGTGAAACCTACGGTCCCCGGGTCTTCTTTCTCATATACTTGCTTGCGATCTATTTTTCCTTTGCATTTATATTCAGATCTATTAAACCAAAAATACAAAAATACTTTGCTGCATGTTATTTTATTTGTGATCTATTTTTTCAATCTATTACAACTTTCTCCCGTCCACGCACCGTTTCTGGCGCCATACCCCGAAAGGGATTGACAACCCCTTTAACACGTCGGGTTGCGAGGTGTTGTTATTTGTGTGCAGGGATTGTTTACGTTGTGTTGCTTGGTTCTCCTACTGGTTCGATAACCTTGGTTTCATATCTGAGGGAAATACCTACCGCCTCTGTGCTGCATCATCCCTTCCTCTTTGGGGAAATACCGACGTAGCTTCAAACGACATCATATGTTTCTTAAAGTTTGGGGTTGCGATGCTTATGTGAAAAAGCTTCAGCCTGATAAGCTCGAACCCAAATGGGAGAAGTGCGTTTTTATAGGATACCCAAAAGAAACTGTTGGGTACACCTTCTATCACAGATCTGGAGGCAAGATCTTTGTTGCTAAGAATGGATCCTTTCTAGAGAAGGAGTTTCTCTCGAAAGAAGTGAGTGGGAGGAAAGTAGAACTTGATGAGGTAACTGTACCTTCTCTCGAATTGTAAAGTTGCTCATCACGGAAAACCTTTTCCGTGATGCCTACACCAACAAGAGAGGAAGCTAATGATAATGATCATGAAACTTCAGATCAAGTTACTACCGAACCTCATAGGTCAACCAGAGCATGTTCCGCACTAGAGTGGTACGATAATCCTGTTCTGGAAGTCATGTTACTAGACCATGACAAACTTACGAACTATGAGGAAGTGATGATGAGCCCAGATTCCGCAAAATGGCTTGAGGCCATGAAATCTAAGATAGGATGCATGTATGAGAACTAAGTGTGGACTTTGGTGGACTTGCCTGATGATCGGCAAGCCATTGAGAATAAATGGATCTTCAAGAGGACGATGGACGATGATGGTAGTGTTACTATCTACAAAGCTCGAATTGTCGCAAAATGTTTTTGACAGGTTCAAGGTGTTGACTACGATGAGATCTTCTCACTTGTAGCGATGCTTAAGTCTGTCTGAATCATGTTAGCAATTGCCGCATTTTATGAAATCTGGCAAATGGATGTCAAAACTGCATTCCTTAATGGATTTCTTAAAGAAGAGTTGTATATGATGCAACCAAAGGTTTTGTCGATCCTAAAGGTGCTAACAAAGTGTGCAAGCTCCAGCGATCCATCTATGGAACTGGTGCAAGCATCTCAGAGTTGGAATATATGATTTGATGAGTTGATCAAAGCATATAGTTTTATACAGACTTGTGGTGAAGCCTGTATTTTCAAGAAAGTGAGTGGGAGCACTACAGCCTTTCTGATAAGTATGTGTGAATGACATATTATTGATCGGAAATGATGTAGAATTTTCTGGAAAGCATAAAGGAGTGTTTGAAAGGAGTTTTTCAAAGAAAGACCTCGGTGAAGCTGCTTACATATTGGGCATCAAGATCTATAGAGATAGATTAAGACGCTTGATAAGACTTTCAATGAGTACATACCTTGATAAGATTTTGAAGGAGTTCAAAATGGATCAATCAAAGAAGGAGTTCTTGCTTGAGTTGTAAGGTATGAAGCTGAGTAAGATCCAAAACCCGACCACGGCGGAAGATAGAGAGATAATGAAAGTCATTCCCTATACCTCAGCCATAGGTTCTATAAGGTATGCCATGCTGTATACCAGACCTATTGTGTACCTTGCCATGAGTTTGGCAAGGGGGTACAATAGTGATCCAGGAGTAGATCACTGGACAGCGGTCAAAATTATCCTCAGGTACCTAAAGAGGACTAAGGAAATGTTTCTCGGTTATGGAGGTGACAAAGAGTTCGTCGTAAGGAGTTTGTCGATGCAAGCTTTGACATTGATCCGGATGACTCTGAGTCTCAATCTGGATACATACTGAGAGTGGGAGCAATTAGCTAGAGTAGTTCCGTGCAGAGCATTGTAGACATAGAAATTTGCAAAATACATACGGATCTGAATATGGCTGACCCGTTGACTAAACTTCACTCACAAGCAAAACATGATCACACCTTAGTACTCTTTGGGTGTTAGTCACATAGCGATGTGAACTAGATTATTGACTCTAGTAAACCCTTTGGGTGTTGGTCACATAGCGATGTTAACTATGGGTGTTAATCACATAAAGATGTGAACTATTGGTGTTAAATCACATGGCGATGTGAACTAGATTATTGACTCTAGTGCAAGTGGGAGATTGACGGAAATATGCCCTAGAGGCAATAATAAAGTTGTTATTTATATTTACTTATATCAATATAAATCTTTATTATTCATGCTAGAACTGTATTAACCAAAAACTTGATACATGCGTGGATACATAGGCAAAACACAGTGTCCCTAGTAAGCCTCTACTAGACTGGCTCGTTAATCAAAGATGGTTAAGTTTCCTAACCATAGGCATGTGTTGTCATTTGATGAACGAGATCACATCATTAGGAGAATGATGTGATGGAGAAGTCCCATCCGTTAGCTTAGCATAATGTTCGTTAAGGTTTATTGCTATTGCTTTCTTCATGTCATATACATATTCCTTTGACTATGATATTATGCAACTCCCGGATACCAGAGGAATACCTTGTGTGCTATCAAACGTCACAACGTAACTGGGTGATTATAAAGATGCTCTACAGGTATCTTCGAAGGTGTTTGTTGGGTTGGCATAGATCGAGATTAGGATTTGTCACTCTGAGTATCGAAGAGGTATCTGTAGGCCCTCTCGGTAATGCACATCATAATAAGCCTTTCAAGTAATGTGAATATTGAGTTAGTTGCGGGATGATGTATTATGGAACGATTAAAGAGACTTGCCGGTAATGAGATTGAACTAGGTATGAAGATACCGACGATTGAATCTCAGGCAAGTAACATACCGTTGACAAAGGGAATAACATATGTTGTCATTACGGCACGACCGATAAAGATTTTCGTAGAATATGTGGGAACCAATATGAGCAACCAGGTTCCGCTGTTGGTTATTGATCGGAGAGGTGTCTCGGTCATGTCTACATAGTTCTTGAACCCGTAGGGTCCGCAAGCTTAACGTTCGATGACGATTTTGTATTGTATGAGTTATGTGATTTGGTGACCGAATGTTGTTCGGAGTCCCGGATGAGATCATGGACATGACGAGGAGTCTCGAAATGGTCGAGAGGTAAAGATTGATATATTGGATGATAGTATTCGCACACCGGAAGTGTTTCGGAATGTATCGGGTACATATCGGAGTACAGGGGGAGGGGGTGTTACGGAACCCCCCGGGGGGAGATATGGGCCATATGGGCCATAGGAGGGAGACACACCAGTCCACATAGGGGTGGCGCGCCCCCCACAAGGGAGGTGTCCAAATTGGACTAGGGGAGGGGGCGGCGCCTGTCGAATTCTCGGTTCCGGCAAACCCTTGAGGTTCGAACACTGGGGTGCGCACGAAGATCTCTCTATTCCTAGCTCGCTCTCGCAACAATCTCAAGGCCTAGCTCGCCGAACCCAAGGAACAAGAGACACGAGAGTTTATACTGGTTCGGGCCACCGCTGTGGTGTAATACCCTACTCCAGTGTGGTGTGGTGGATTGCCTTGTAGGCTGAGGATGAACAGTACAGGGGATGAACATCCTCCTGTGAAGAGGTGTTCTTTAGCTTGGTGAGCTTGTGTGTATGAGGATGGTCTGAATGATCCGTCCCCTTGCTAGGGTGGTGGCTAGTCCTATTTATAGAGGCCTTGGTCCCCTTCCCAAATATTAGGTGGGAAGGGATCCCACAACGGCCAATTTCGAAGGGAGACAACTAGTACAAGCTATCCTGACAAAAGGTGGTCTTCGCCTGCCACAAGCTCTGGTGGTGACGCCGTCGTGGGCTCCGCGGTGACCTCCGTCCTGCCGTACTGCTAGTCTTGGTCTTGTTGCACCGATATGGAAACCTTTGCCTGACGCCTCAGGGCTCCTTGCCTGCGCTTGCCCCTTTAGCACCAAAGAGGCAACGAGTACTCTGCGCCCGCTGGCGCCCGCCTGGCCTTGGTCATCATGGCTCACGTCATGTGCACCTCGCGAGGTGCCCCTTGCATAGATATCTCCACTCCTCGGGAGCCAGCCTAGGGAGGCTGCCCCTGAGGAGGTCTTGCATCGTCCGCCTCGCGAGGCTTGGCCCCTCGCGAGGGTCTTGGGTGGTTGTTGATGAAGATGGGCCGTACCAGGCCATTGGTGGAGCCACGCCCTGGGCCGTAGGCAGGCGAGTCTGGGTACCCCCGTTCCTTGGATGCCAACAGTAGCCCCCGGGCCCAAGGCGCGCTCGTACTTGGCTTCGAGGCGAAGCCAAGGGCCAAGTGCGGAGCGCCGCGGGCCCCAACAGCCTGTGGCCTTGATTGACGCGTGGCGGTTGATGGGACGTGGGTGCCTCCACTTCCCCACACAGCCTTGATTTCTGCCCGGCGAAGCAGCCACCGTCGCCTACACAGCACCGCCCCCATTACAGGCAAGCGCCCCGCAGCTCCCTCGTCTTCCGGCAAACAGCGGATCCTCCCCCCGGCCCGATCTGACACCAACTCTCTCCGCCGCCATGGTACCAAGCCAGAAGAAGAAGGGGAAGGAGTCCCGTACCTCGGCCCCCACGCCGCCGGTCTTCGAGCCCGCTGTCGAGCGGTCTGTGGTGCACAACCAGGAAGCGATGGACAAGGTGCGCCCAGCGCTCGCCGCCAATTCCAATGAGGGGGGGTGGGGCGACGGTGGCCCGGCCTGCTTCCCGCGCTGAAATTGACATGACGGCCACTGAGGTCCCCCTCCATCTCCACGCCCTCTGGGCTGGTCTGATCCCCCTTCTCTGACTTCTTCAATGCGGTGCTTTCGCATTATCAGATCAACGCACTGCACCTTGATCCCCAATCCATCATCCTCCTTGCTGTCTTCTCCTTCGTCTGCGAAGCCATGGTGGGCATTGCCCCTTTCGTGGCCTTGCTCCGCCACTTCTTCTCTTTGAATCTGACAAATGCTCTCCAGCGCTCGGGGTGTGTATCTCTCCAGGCTGTGGCGGCGACGGCCGGCTCAGGGATCGATTTCGAGCTCTCGCCGATTGTCGGAGGTTTTCAGAAGCGATGGGTGTTTGTGGATGTCGATGTGTGCAATCCCTTGCTGCTGCTCCCATGGATTCCGGCCGCCCCAAGCTCCGGCTAGGGGCACGCAAGGCTCACCGACCAGCGGCTCGCCCATGTCTGGCATCGGCTGGCCAGGTTGAAGGGCTTCTGGGTGAAGGCGCCTATGGTGGTGAAGGAGTTCATCCGGTGCCGCATTGCTCCGCTTCAGCGTCACCCCCAGCCGATGTGGACCTTCTCCGGTTACGGGGACCGCATGAGGCTTCAGGTGCCGGCTCTTGCCCCTGAGGCGCGGTGCACGGTGCTCGAGCTCCTGACGGGCGACCCAATGCTAGCCAGCCTGCCGAAAGAAGGTTGTCTTCTATACTGCCGCTCGAACAAGGTGGAGTTCGTGAAGCAGATGCCCCCTTCGACGAATGGGGACTACACCCGGTTGGCCTTGAAGGGCCTCACGAGAGTCCTGCCTTCGTGGCTCCCTTGCCCGCCGCCAGCGCGGTGATCTCCCCGAAAGTGAGCGCAGGGGGGCGACCACCGCCGGCTGCTGACGACGCGGCTGCTGAGGAACCGGCACCGCTCGGGGCTCTTGAAGGGTCATCCCCAGGGCCCCGAGAGAGCTATCCTAAGGAAGCGGCCGGGGGGACGACGCAGTCCGATACTCCTGAGGGTGAAGCCCCCGAGGCCCCGACGAGTCGCCACGAGGCGGGGGCCGAGGTCCCCACGCAGTCCAGCACCCCTGAGGTCGCCTCCTAAGGAGGCACACCACCCGTTCCCGTCATTGGTGACCGCACCCAGGGCTTCGGCCGGCTCCGACCGAACTTCGAAGCGCTCCGTAAGAGGAAGGGGTCTCCAAGCTGCAGCGGTGACGCCTTCCGACCATTGAAGCAGATGAAGTACATCGCTATTGACGAGTGAGTACCTTATCTTTGTAATTTCTTGAGCGCCGCTTCTCCTCCTGACCGTAGTTCCTTAGGGTCCCTCCTACTAGGTCGATGAAGTCTCCCAAGAAGCGGCCTCCGCCTACCTCGGGCTCCCCGCTTGCCCTGGGCGCCTCTTGTCGACCTGCCGCGCATGGCGCGAGGCCTGCGGGGGAGGCGGACATGCCAGCCTGGCATCTTGACCCTGCGCTCTTGTCGTCCCACCTTTGTGGTCCTGCCTGGGATGCGGAGAGTGTGTCGAGGGCCCCACCGCTGGTCCTTGCCCGCGGCTAGGCGACACCAGCTCTGGCCTCACTTTCAAGCAACGAGGCTCTGCCCCACCGGGCCTCCGTCGAGGCCCGAAGGGCGGCCGGAAAGGTACCGCCCCCAGCCCCCTGCCGGGAGCGGGCGAGCCACTTCGAACTTCTCCTACAGCCCTTGGTGCGGAGGACGGACCTGGCCGCGCATTCAAACTTGCATGCGGGCGCAGCGCCGTCTGTCATGAGCTCCTCCGGGAAGCGATGGCGCACTGAGCCGGCTTGGGGAAGAGCTCGTGGATATCGACACCCGCCTTGAAACAGAAGGCCTTCGGCTGGCGGAAGAATGGCATCAGCTGAAGGTAGCCATAAACCTTGGGTGTCTCCAACACGAACGCGCCAACGCGAAGGCCGAGGCGTCCCTTGCTACCTCGCGCGAGGCCAGTGTCCGTGCCTTGGAGGAGGCCAGGGAAGCTGACCACCGCCGCGAGGCAGCAGAGAAGCGTGAAGGGGAGCTCCGGGCTCTGAATGCCTCCCTGGAGCGGCAGGTCGAGGCGCGCAGAGCTGCCTTGGCGTCGATGAAGGGGGCGCCCTATGAAGAGGGGGAGTTCTTGAAACGCGAGGAGGCGCTGATGCTGGAGGCCACGGAGCGCAGCCTCGAGCTTGAATGGTTGGAGAAGAGGGAGCATCAGGTCACCCAGGCGGAGGATGCCGCCAGCGCGCGTGAAGCCAGGATCCAGGAGGAAGTCGATCACAGGGTGGCAGAGGCTCGTGGAGATCCCGTTAACAGGCATGACCTGAAGCTGAAGCTCGTGGAAGCCGAAGCTGAGGGTATAACCACTGCCCTCAGGTCGAGGCTGGACGAGGCGGAGCAGCGCGAGAAGGCCGCCGCAGCGGCCCTGATCTCCATCCAGGCCGAGCTGGCCTCCGCCCGCGCCGAGCTGCTCCCGCTCCATAGGCGGGTTGCTGATGCTGAGTCCCTCGCGCAGCAAAGCAGGGAGGAAGCGCTCCGCCGGCAGACGTTACTGTGCGACCACACTCCCATGCTCTGGGCCCTCAGGGTGAGGGCCAACTAGGCACTGGGTGCCATCTGCGATGAACATGCCCCTCACCCCCATGCAGAGGACTATGCCAGCCATCTTCGCTTCTTCACCAACGTCGTGACGCGCCTGGAGGACCGAGCCGAGAGGGCTCGCGAGCTTGTCGAGGAAAATAGCCAGGGCCTCCTTGGACACGCGTTCTCCCGCGTCTTCAGCCATCTTCAGAATGCCGAACCCAACTTCGATTTCGACGCTACCATCGCCTAGTGCCCGGGGCTATCCGGGACAACCTGGCGCGCTGGGTGGACTATAACGTGGATGCTCTGGTCAGGGCTTTTGCTTCTGATGACGACGCAGTGGTGGTCGTGGCGGATGAAGGCGGCGTGGTCGATGATGGTGAAGACGACGCTAGCGACGACGTCAATAGCATGTCCGGGAGTGATTCATGAGATGCCGCGAGCGACATGTCCGATTGAGCCCACGCTCCTTTTTTGAACCTGCGCGCAAAAGCTTGGGCACGGCCCTTCAATATGTAAGAGCATTTTGGGAGGGGGAGCCCCTCATGTAACCAGACTATCGTTTTATTCCTTGAGCCAGACTTAAGACGTGCTTTTGCGAGTCCTCAAGTTCTTCCGCGAGCTTGCGCAGTAACTTACCTCGGTCCAGACAAACCTCGGACTGGTCTTGTGGTTGCCGGCATGTGTTTCTCCCGAGGGGAGTCGTTCGTGGGCCCACGAGGCGTTGGTCTCCTGAGGAGCCTGCTAGTCCGCCCAAGAGGGCCTCGCGAGAAGCGAGCGCCTGAGCGCGGCAGGATGCGCGCGCATGCCATGCCCAACCCCCGCTCGCGAGGTGCTCGTGAGGGAGGGGTAGTAGGCGCGGGCCTCAAAACAAGGCACATGGCCAGAAAACCCAAGAAACCAACACAGACGATAAAAGACGCCCCCGCACTTGTCAACGAAAATACAATTTCGAGTTCAAATCCAAAAAGGCGGCAAACCGAGCTACAGAAAAAGGGTTGAAAGCAAATGGCCGCGTCTGGCACCTAGCTAGTCTTCTTGTCTTCCCACCAGCGCGGAGCTAAGTGCTTTCACAGGCCGTGAGCATAGTCATTGGGGGACAGTGTCGACGGCCAGCGCAGAGCATGGTGCTTCCACTAGGACGTGGGCGGGAGCCCCGAGGGTGGCTCTCCGGAGACTCCGGGGCGTGTACAGCCCCACTCATTATTACGTGAGAGTGTCACGGGCATAGACCTTCACAGGCGTGAGCCTTGCTTCATATCGCCAGACGAGGGGCCCGCCTTGCGCCACCCTCGACCACCGTTGGGGCGTCCGGAAACCAGGACGGTGCCAAGGGGCAAAGGGGATGCTAGCGGCGCCCTCGGCGACCACGGGCCCTCTACCGGGGGGAGGGCTCGCCGACGCCTCCCCGGCAGAGGACCTACCTCCGGGCTACGCCTTGCTTCGTGTCGCATGGGGGAGGGCCTGGCTCCGGGCCCCTCCTGTGCAGCCCCTAGTGCGCTACCCCTGGTTGGAGCGGGGCTACCGCGCTGGGGTCACCGTCCGCCGCTGTGGCCTGGTTCACCTGCGACCCATGGTTAGCATAAGCTTGCTCCTGAGATATCAGTGATACCCTGCGGTTGTTGTCGTTGGCGAGGTCGGCGAGGCTCCTGGGTGGCCCGTGGAAGGCCTCGACCTCCAGCATCTCTTCCTCCCAGCCCGGCTCAAGAAACGAGCAGGGGCCATCCTCTGGTGTGTACTCCCGATCCACCATGCATGGCACATAGGCTTCCGGGATCGCCGCTCTGGAACCCCCGCTGAGGCGCCCTGCGCCGCCAGGCCCAGCGCGTCCCCTGGTGGCCATAGGGTGGCGCCCCATTGTGGCTGTGTGGGGCAACGCCCGCACCTGCGCCACCCGGGGGAAGCGCAGGCACGACCGGATGTTCGACACCGTCGGCCGTGCTGCCGCCGGTGAACCCTCCTGGTGCGCCTGGGAGCACGTGGGTGCGACGAGGCCCGCCGTGCGATCTGGCCACAACTTGAGACATAGGTAATGAGCAGAAAGGCGGCGTACCCCTGGATGCAGCGTCCAACAACTCAGTGACACGCTCCAGCAATGCATCGCGGCCGCTCTCCGCCAGCCGGCACCGTAGCAGTTCCCGGGCGACTATGAGCGCGGCTCGCATGTTCACTTGTTCCCATCGGGTGTGCGGCGCCGTCGCTGCTACATAGCTTGAGGACCTTGCGGCGCCTAGTGCATGCCGCGGTGTGAGGGTGGAAGGCGTCGGTCCACGCCGCCCGCGTCCCGCGGTGTTCGGCAGTGTGCGGGCCGCGTGGAGTGTGGAGTTGAGGTCTCCTTGGCCGGACGGTGCCGCCCTAATGGGCCAAGCTGCCCAATGGTCGGCGTTGCTCCCTGGGTCGCCGGACATCGAAACTGCGGGGTGTTGGCGGATCGGCTGATGGAAGAGAGGCTTCAACGCACCCCTACCTGGCACGCCAAATGTCGGATTCTGGGTTCCGGCAAACCCTTGAGGTTCGAACACTGGGGTGCGCACAAAGATCTCTCTCTTCGTAGCTCGCTCTCGCAACGATCTCAAGGCCTAGCTCGCTGAACCCAAGGAACAAGAGACACGAGAGTTTATACTGGTTCGGGCCACCGTTGTGGTGTAATACCCTACTCCAGTGTGGTGTGGTGGATTGCCTTGTAGGCTGAGGATGAATAGTACATGGGATGAACAGCCTCCTGTGGAGAGGTGTTCTTGTGCTCGGTGAGCTTGTGTGTGTGAGGATGGTCTGAATGATCCATCCCCTTGCTAGGGTGGTGGCTAGTCCTATTTATAGAGGCCCTGGTCCTCTTCCCAAATATTAGGCGGGAAGGGATCCCACAATGGCCGATTTCGAAGGGAGACAACTAGTACAAGCTATCCTGACAAAAGGTGGTCTTCGCCTACCAAAGGCTTTGGTGGTGATGCCGTCGTGGGCTCCGCGGTGACCTCCATCCTGTCATCTTGCTGGTCTTGTTCTTGTTGCACCGATATGGAAAACTTTGCCTGATGCCTCGGGGCTCCTTGCCTGCGCTTGCCCATTTAGCACCAAAGAGGCAACGTGTACTCTGCGCCCGCTGGCGCCCGCCTGGCCTTCACTACAAAAAAAAATACACTTCCGTTATGATACGTGTTTGTCACAGTAGGCCACGTTTTCTGTCATGCATGTACATCCATGACAAATTTATGACAGAATCAAGATAGTCATACCTGTGCTGTCGTAGAAGTGTTCCATGACATTACCAAAATTATCATCACGGAGGTGTCCACTTCCATGACGATAAGTCGCGCGTCACATAAGTGCTTTCGTCAAGAGTGACCGACATGTGGCATCCACCGTAACGGAACGCCGTTAAGCTATCGGGTCCGGTTTTGGATCCGATAACCCGTTAACAGCCCGGACCAATGGGGATTTTCCACATGTAAAATCATCATTGGCCGGAGGAAACACGTGTTGCCTCACCGTTGGGACAGATGTCATCCACTCATTGGACAGGAGGCGCCTATGATAGGTCGACACGTGGCACGGCCCAACATTGGCCCATTCCGGTGATAAAGGCCGGCCCAGTAAAAAATAGCAGGCCGGCCGATATAAGGCCTACTTGTGTCAGGTCCATTTAAGCCCACGGCCCATACGAGATGTGCCAATTCGGCCCGTCAACGACCCGTTAAAGATTTGACACCATTGCAGACCATCGTCAGTTCGAGCCCGTTAACAACCCGCTATATATTTGGGCTCAATATCGGCCCGATGAGATTTCGGCCTGTCAACAGCCCATTCAGTGGATGGGCCAATTTTCACATTGTACATCTTTCGGCCTTTTAGCGACCCATTTAAATACTGGGCTAATTTCCGGCCCGGTGTGTCTTTCAGCCTGTTGACGGCCCATAAATCAGTTGGGCCATTTGTAGTCGGACCTGAGTTTCGGCCTTTTAGCGACCCATTTAAGTGTTGGGCCAATTTCCGGCCCGGTGTGTCTTTCAGCCTGGTGACAGCCCATATATCTGTTGGGCCATTTGTAGTCAGACCTGAGTTTTGGCGTTTTAGCGACCCATTTAATTGTTGGGCCAATTCCCGGCCGTGTGTGCCTTTTAGCCTGTTAACGGACCATAAATGAGTTGGGCCATTTGTAGTCGGACCTGAGTTTTGGCCTTTTAACGGCCCATGCCCTTCATGGTCCAATACCAGCCCAGTTTCTCTTTCGGCCTGCTAAAGGCCCACAACACAGTTGGGCCATTTACAATACGACCTGACTTTCGGCCTCTTAGCGGCCCATGCTCTTCATGGTCCAGTACAAGCCCCCTGTCTCTTTCGGCCTGCTAAAGGCCCACAGTATAGTTGGGCCATATGTAGCCCAAACTTAGTAACGGCCTGTTAATGGCCCGTGAAATCAATTGGGCCCACCTGTTGCCCGCTTGGATGTCAGCCTGTTAACAACCCGGGAGTTAAGAGGGCCGACCATTAACTTTCGGCCTGGTAACGGCCCGTTAACTTAATGGGCCCACTAAAGTTCGTACATGTCTTTAGGCCAAATTAGATAATTTGAGCCCATTACGACGAGCAATTATGCACAGGACCAAAACCGATCAAGCAAAGGTACGGCATACAGGGAAAAACGTTGCACATCCAGCATATATTACAGGAAATTACATCCACTGGGCAATCAAAGATTGATGCCAGTGCAAATAAATGAACAGAACCTAACGATCTACAACGTCACAATCTGCAACCTCAGCACGGATGACGCCCATAAGCATGTGGGCAAGTTCTTGCTACTTTTCTACATTGTCTCTGAAAACATTGATCAGTTGTTCTGTCGCACGACTCTGCACCTCTGATTCCTCCACAATTTCCATCATTCCTTCAGCCATTAATTGGTTCACAAACATACATTTTTTCCGTTGCATTCGAGACAGAGGATACTGAACAGATTCAAATGGCGATTTTGGCAGGCTTGTATTATTGATAGTGGACAGTGTCTCGACCACTGCATCATAACATAAATTAGGAGGGGAACCAAACAGATTAATCATGAGTTATTGGCATATTACCTGGCCTAGATTTATTGGAAAGAAACAATGGGGTTGCCTTGCTGTTTTCAGAGTTTGTCTTCTTATCTTCAGCAGGCTGCACCAAATTAAGACACTAGCATTGCTATCATTGGCCAAGTTAGATAATAGGAAAGCAACATTGGCACAATGAACGTTTGGGCAACTAGCCAACACCAAATTAACACAATATGGCACAGCTATCATCAGCCAGGTAAGGTAATATGAAAGCAACATTGAGACAATGAATGAATGGGAAACCAGAGCAACACTACAATTCAGTAATGTGCATGATATGAGATAGTACACTCATGCAGCTCACTATGCAAAACTACCAGGCAGTTTTCTTTACAAAAATCAACATTGGCGCCTTTAACATTTTGCTACAACTAATTTTAGATCAGACAAGGTTGGATTCACGCCAATTAACAAAATACATGCTGATGTAAAAATATAGTGATATACTGTCGGCGTTCTGGGAACAGGGGTTCCTAGACTTGCCTGCCTGCGGCCCACGGTGTGGCTAAGCCAGCAGGCCGTACGTCCCATCTTCATCAACAAGGGATCCAAGACCCTCGCGAGGGGCCAAGCCTCGCCAGGCGGACGACGCAAGACCTCCTCAGGAGTGGCCTAGTCAGGCAAGCTCACGAGGAGCGGAGATATCAAGGCGGGGCAAACCTCACGAGGCTCTCGTGACGTGAGCCGTGACGATCGACACCAGGTGGGCGCCAGCGTGCACAGCGTCCTTGTTTCCTCTTTGGTGCTAAGGAAACAGGCGCAAGCGAGGAGTACCGAGGCATCAGGCCAAGGTTTCTATATTGGTGCAACGAGACCAAGACCAAGAGGACGGCAAGATGGAGGTCATCGTGGAGCCCAAGACGGCGTCACCACTAGAGCCTTTAGCAGGCGAAGACCACTTTTGTCAGGATAGCTTGTACTAGCTATCCCCCTTCAAATTTGCCCGCCGTTGTTGGATCCCTTCCCGCTCAATATTTGGGAAGAGGACCAGGGCCTATATAAGTAGAGCTAGCCGCCACAGTAGGGGAATCTCATCTCGGCTGGATCCCATCTGATCTGAGGGCAGTTCACCCAGTTCTCACCCGCTAAGTCACCAAGCACAAGAACACCTCAACCTCAGGAGGCTGTTCTTCCCTCTGTACTGTTCGTCATCAGCCCAAGAGGCAATCCACCACCACCACCACACTGGAGTAGGGTATTACACCACAATGGTGGACCGAACCAGTATAAATCCCGTGTCTCTTTGCGTTGTGAGTTCGTCGAGTTTGTCTGCGAGATCTTAGCGAGCTAGGGCGTAGATCGGTAGGAGGGAAAGACTTCGCACGCATCCCAGTGTTTGAACCTTAAGGGTTTGCCGGAACCCCACATCCGACATTTGGCGTGCCAGGTAGGGGTGCATCGTAGCTTCCCTTCCATCAGTTCGTCGCTCCGTCGCTCCGTCGTCGCCATGGCGGACGCTCGCCATGCTCGAGCTGAGCGTCGGGCTGCCCTCACCGCCCGTGTTGCTCAGACGGCTCCCGTCGGCAGGCCACCTCGTCGTTCTCCGTCTCCCGCCACCAACGCTGCCACCGGCCCGGCGGGGAACGAGCAGCAGGCGTCCTCACTGCATCCTTCGATGCGGCAAGACGGCCGCACCACCACTCCATTGCTGACCCCGGCCAGTTCCTCGTCTCACGCACGCCGCGCTCCCATGGAGGCGCGGGACGCACTCCTCGCTGCAAACGAACTCCTGAGCTACCGCCCAGTCGACGACCTCTATGAGGAGTGGCTCGACCGCGTCGCCGAGCTCGTCCGCGCCGCAGGGGGCTCCCCGACGCCGTCCCTCTCTCTACCTCACCCTCAGCCAGCCACGGGCGACGAGGCTCACGGTGCCTTGGCACCAAGGCGCGCGGCCCAACGGCGTGATCCGCCACGCCCGGTGCCCGCGCGCGAAGAGAGAAGCTGCCAAGAAATCCCTCGGCCGCGAGAAGCTGCACCCGCGCTTCCCGCGCCGCCTCGTCAAGACCGCGCACCGCCCGCGGCGGCGCCACGCGGACCTCATCAAGACCAAGCTCCACCTCCGAAGTGGGCCCTAGAAACCACGGCCGGCTACCGCGCCTTCACCCCGAGCTGCGCAGCGTCGCCTGGCCTGGCAAGTTCAAGCCGGATATGCCTCCTTGCTATGACGGCACCGCCGACCCCGCGGAGCTCCTGCAGCTCTATGAGCTGAGCATCGAAGCGGCCAATGGCGATGAGAAAGTCATGGCGAACTGGTTTCCCATGGCTCTCAAGGATGGAGCCCGCTCCTGGCTCCTGAACCTGCAGCACGGCTCGATCTCCTCCTGCGACTAGATGCGCGACCGCTTCGTCGCCAACTTCCAGGGCACTCGCGACCGCCTGTCGGCCGCGGGCGACCTGCGCCGCATCAAGCAACAACTAGGAGAGACCCTCTAGAAGTACACCCAGCGCTTCAACAACACCCGCCTCAAGATCCCCAAGGTCACGGACGAGGCCATCATCTCCGCGTTCTCCGACGGCGTCCGTGATGTCAAGATGAAGGAAGAGCTCGCTATCCACGAGGAGCTCTGCACATCTCAGGAGCTGTTCAACCTGGCGACCAAGTGCGCAATAGCTGAGGAGGGGCGCCTCTCTCTCCTCGAGCTGCCAGCTGTAGGAGTGGAGGAGAAGAAGGCCAAGGCCAAGGACGTGAAGCACAAGGAAGCAGCAGTGCTAGCAGCGGAGCCCGACACCAAGCGGGGCAGAGATCAGCCCGAGTCATCCAAGAACAGCCGACCATTCTGCGCCTTCCACAACCTGAACACCCACAACACCAGCGACTGTCAAGAGCTCAGAGCCATACGAGAAGGATGCTTCGATCGACGCCCCGAGCGCAGCGACCAGGGCTACGGCCGTGGAGGAGGACGTGGAGGCAGACGCTGGGACGACCGTGGCCCGTGCCAGGAATGGCGCGACAGGCCTCGTGAGGACCGCTGGCAGGACCATCTGTCACATCCCTAGCTTTACCTTGCACTAGGCTAGCACATGTCTGTTGCAGCATGTTTAAATTTTATGTAAAGCTGAAATGGGGATTGATCAAACCCTAGCACCAGAAAGAACTCAAATAGGTTCAAATAAAATCTTTTTCAAAGAACCCAAAATGCCTTTGAAAATGTTCATGATTTTTGATAAAGGTGAAAACCTCTGCCAAAAATGATGAGCATATTTCTTGGCCATTTATGGATTTTTGAGATAAATCATATTGTATTTGAATTGGAGCATTTAATGCCTATAAATATTTTGAATGCTTCAATACTTCTGAAAGCAATTGGGGGCTGTTGGAAATAATTCTAATAGTGCCCACAATTATTTTCAGGATTTTACAAAATGAGTTAGTATTTCTACTAATTCAAAAGAGATCAAAATAATTAGAAAACAGAAAATAAAAGAGAGGGAGAGAAAGAACTGGGCTCTGCCAGTCATCACTTACCTCCCGCCAGGAGGACAGCGCGTGTGGCCGCCGCGCGTGAGCACGCGCCTCGCCACCTCCTGCTTGCCGCCGAGCCCCTAGACGCGTGGATGAACGCCACGGTGTCGTCCCGATCGACCCGACCTCTCTCATTCTCCCCCTGCTCTCTCCCTCGCCGTTCCCCACCTCACTGAACGTGCCGCCGCCGTGCTTCGCTCGCGTGGTCGCCGTCATCCCCAAGCGCCACCGCCCTTCCCAGAGCTCCACCGTCTCGTGCTACCCTCTCTCGTCAACGCACGCAAGGCAAGGAGCAGTAGAACGTCGCCCCCATCGTCCCCATCGCCGCCTCTGCTTCATCCTCGCCGTCGCCGATTCGCCGGCCACAACGCTTCCCCGACATCTTCTTCGACTCCACTCGAACCGTGGTGAGCTCGTGAACGAAACCCCTCTCTCGCCCCGGCCTCGCACGTCCTCTAGTCGCCGTTTGTGCAAGCTCCCGAGCCCGCCACCACTGGCCATGGCGCCACTGCGGCTAGAGCTGCTGCAACCTGCGTCCGGGCCCGCCAACGAGCTCTGCACCCTCCCAGGAGGCGAACACCACCACCAGCTCTTCCTCCCGTACACCACAACGCCGTTCCCGAGCGTGCCGTACTCCGGGCACCGCCGTTGTGCTCGCCGTCGTCGCCTCCGGGCCCCTCAGGCCCGGCCCCGACCACCAATCGATGCGGACGGGTCCCCTCGTCCCGCATATGGCCTCGGCCATCGTTTTGGTCGCCGGAGAAACAATCCCGAGCGCCACCGCCGCGTATGACATCGCCGGCGTCAAGCCGCCGGCCTGTTTGACCCTGTTGACCTGGGGTTTGACCTCCCCTGGGTCGTTGACAAGTGATTCCCGGCCCCAGCTAATCCTAGTTTAGTTTTTAATTAAGTTTAATTAACTCCACTAACATTTTTAGTTAGTAGTAGTTTAACACTAATTAACTTAGATTAGTTAGTTAGTCATTGACGTGTGGACCCCACTCGTTAGGTTTGACCTGGATCGGCCCTGTTGACCGCTGTTATCATAGTGACGTCATGTTGATGCAGTAATTCCTTTCTGGAATTTAAATAAATCTTAAATGGTTTATTTATTTCAAAAAATGTTATAAACTTCTAAAAATCATATAAAATCAACCGTAACTCCAAATGAAATAAGTTATATATGAAAAATGATTAGAAAAATCCAATCTATCCATCTGTACTAGTTTCATGCATGACTAAACAACTTAACCTTGCTGTTTATATCAAAACATGATAATGCACATTATGAATTCATAATTTGAGTTTGAATTTTAACCTTTGGTTCAAATGAACTCAAACCTTCTGTTGCTAGCTGCATTAGCTCAAATCACAGCATATTGCCATGTCACGATCATGCATCATATTGTGCATTGCATTGATTGTGTCCTTTATCTCTTTGCCGGCGGTTGTTCCCCCTCAGTAGACGTATGTTCCGACGATGAGTTCGATGGCACCGATGAAGAGCTTTAGTATCTTCAGAAGTGCCAGGCAAGCAAAACCCCCTTGTTCATTCCGATACAATCCCACTCTCTCGCTCCTGCTCTCTTTTACTGCATTAGGACAACATCGATTCAACTGTTACATGCTGCGGTAGCTGAACCCCTTTTCTTCTGCATGACCTGTCATTGCCACAGTAAATAGATGAAACCCACTAGCATGAGTAGGAATTGTTTGAGCCCTGATGTGCCTACTCATTCATGATTGTTTGTCATGCCTGCTACTGCTTAGAGTTGAGTCAGGTCTGATTCATCGGGGATGAATTAGAATGGTGATGCACATGTCCTACTGGGTGTGAGCTAAGTGTGTGAACACGATTTGGTAAAGGTATCAATGAGAGGCCATGTAGGAGTACATGGTGGGTTGTTTCATTGGAACCGTCCTTAAGCACTGAGATCTGTATGTGTGATTTAAGATTCAGCTACTACCATGCATTGGGCCCGAAACCAATGGACCCTCTCGGCTTCTTATCCACCCTTGTCCTCTATCCAGGAGTTGCAAGTAGTTTCTGGTGTTTGTAGTATGCTGGAGGCCGTGCGCAGCGCTGACCCGAGGGGTGGGCTGTGATGCGGTAGGCACGTGGCCGGGCATGCCGGGCGCCCGTTTGGTGTCTCGGAACCCTGTACACATCGTTCGGGGCCGTATGTGGAAACCTCGGCCGGACTCCCTGCGGATGGAACCTGAATAGGCGATAAACCTAGACTAGAGGCTTGAGTGTTTAGGTAGGCCGTGGCCGACACCCTCGCTGGGCTTCCGCTTGAAGGTTGCCGAGTACATGTCGTGTAAACGGTGATAAGTGGTGAGAGCGTGTGTGAAGAAGTACACCCCTGCAGGGTTAACATCATCAATTCGAATAGCCGCGTCCGCGGTAAAGGACTACTTGGTTGCCTATACAGTTCATAGACAAGTGAAAGTGGATACTCTAAAATGCGCAAGATAAGCGTGAGTGCTATGGATGGCGTTCTCGTAGGGAGACGGGAGCGGATCCATAGTGGTGTCTTGATATGGTGAATATGTGGACTCGTGTGCGCCACCTCAAAAGAGTTACTTGCAGTCATAGTTTAGGATAGCCACTGAGTCAAAGCTGGCTTGCTGCAGTCAAACTCCACCTCCCCCTTTGTTGATACTGATGCATATCTAGCTAGTTCTGATGTAAGTCTTGCTGGGTACATTTTTACTCACGTTTGCCTATTTTATGTTTTGCAGAGAGACGTCAGTCTCGCTAGTAGTTACGTGTGGACTTCGACATTTAGCTTGATACCTCAGCTACGATCTTATGCCCTCGACAGGATCTGGTAGATAGTCAGGCTTCTCAGCCTTAATCATTTGTAGATGTCTGTACTCCGACATGGTTATGCTTCCGCTTGATGCTTGTATGCTCTGTATGTTGGGTCATGAGACCATGATTGTAATACTTGGCTCCTCGGAGCCTAATGAATAAATACTTTGAGTCGTAGAGTTTTGTTGTGATGCCATGTTGTATTTACACATATCGAGCATATTGTGTGTATGATTGAAATGCTTGGTATGTGTGGGATCCGACAACCTAGTTGTTCATCCTTGGTAGCCTCTCTTATGGGGAAATGTAGTCTTGTGCTTCCATCAGCCATAGTAGTCCACTACAGCCCGGTTCACCGAAGTCCTGCTAGCCCAGCACTACTGCTCCGGAACACTTGACTGGCCGACATGTGATTCTCTTCGTTCCTGGGTCTGTCCCTTCGGGGAAATGTCACGCGGTGACATCCGGAGTCCTGCCTAGCCTGCTACAGCCCGGTTCACCGGAGTCCTGTTAGCCCAGTGCTACAGCCCGGATTCGCACGCTGCTGACCGAGATGCTCGATGTTGATTCATGTATGCCTGTCCCCGTAAGTTAGTGCCACTTTGGGTTCACGACTAGTCATGTCGGCCCAGGTTCTCTGTCATATGGATGCTAGCGACATTATCATATACGTGAGCCAAAAGGCGCAAACGGTCCCGGGCCATGGTAAGGCGACACCCGTGGGAATACCATGCGTGAGGCCGCAAAGTGATATGAGGTGTTACCGGCTAGATCGATGTGACTTGGAATCGGGGTCCTGACAGCTTTGGTATCAGAGCCTGACTGCCTGTAGGATTACCAAGCCAAACTGGTTGAAGTTGAGTCTAGAAATGCTTTAGTTATATGTAGGGGAATTGATTGTGGGAGTGACGTAAGGCTCTTTTTACTCCTTTACCTTATGCCCTTCTGATCTGAGTCATCCTCTTCTCTTCTACGGGGATTAAGAACTAGGCTTCTCGTCTTTCTATCAGGATCATGTGTTTCTAATCCGTAGACTTATAGGATTGTTGGTTTCAATCCCCAGTTCAGTTCCTACTACTTCCGTGTGTTGTTAGTTGATCTCAGAACCTTGATATGATGTTGTTGAGTAGTTATGCCACCATTTTTGCAGGATGTCTCAAATCTTCTCGAGCATTTACAGCCGTTATGCTGTCCGAGTGATCCCACGTTTCTAAACAATCTGATACATTTGTAAATCCCTTCTTCCCGTTCTCGATGTTCCTTTGGGCCAGATTAAGCACACTAATCGGTCTGTTGAGGTACTCCGTTGCCTTGACATGTATATTGGAGGTAGTATTATGACCCTAGGTGTCTTCGAGAACCACTCAGTAATCTAGCAATGTTTTGTGTTCCCAGTGTGATGATTCTGTCCATCGTTCTCGAAAGCATCCCGTGATGTTATTAGTTAGTAGGTATTCTATTCCTGGGTTCTTGACCCAAGATTCACCCTATATACCTCATGTTGATAGTGTTGCTAGTTCCTTTAGGATATTAGTAACCTTTGCGATAGTCCTCGAGGTTCATGGTATATCCTTCTTCCAAATATCATGAACTGCTTATGGCAGAAGTTCCTCGCGGAACCGAAAGATCACAACTAGAGTGCTATTGACGAGTTCTCGATTCTATGTTGTGACTCTGCTAGTTCTACCTTTCTGCATGGGTTATCCGGAAGAATTATGTTGAACTTTGCTCGACATATTGATCTATGCATACACAACTCAGAAAGTTATATGTTCCTTTGAGTTGTCCCTCTTTAGTTATTTTCTGGCCCTCGTCTATCAATTGATAGTCAAGAGTATGTGTGCATTCATTCATCGATGTCTATTACTCTTGTGGCCCGCCAAGCCATTCTATTCCGGAATGACTAGGAGAAACAAACTCCAGTACCTCATCCATCTCTGGGCTTGGGTCAAAGCAGTTGTATTCCGCAGATCAAAATGCCAATCCAGCTTTTGTTTTGTTCTACCTTGGAGTGTTGCCTCCTTATGTCAGGATCGTCACGAGAATTGCACCACCTCTTATGAACTCTTGATACAGTGATACTTCTCACCATCATTATTCATTCCTTGGTTCCGTGTTATTGTAACCGGAACGCCGACAAGTGAATCGTGATGTGTGAAATCTATACTCCTAACAACTCCGTTGCTTGGTAGTTAAATGGACAATAACCTCATTCTCAGCGTGTTGATTATTGAATCATCATTCTAGGATGTATTGTGCTACCCTGCCCTTATTTCTGGTGCACTCTTCGACCAAGAGTTAGGATTATATCAATCCCTTTCCTATTTAGTTTTATCGTCTTGCTCTGAAAAGCAAGATTGTTCTCGAGCTTAGTAACATATCGGTGGTTCGTGATGTTCCGAATATCTTCTCGGAAGTATTACCAGGTTGTCACCTGACCGCTATGTTGAGCTCGTGATCATGTTGGTTTTCCTCCAAACCACCCATTCTCCAAGAATCTGTGTTGGATACCCCTGAGCTAGTTGGTTAAGCCAAACAACAACTTGGAGAGTTGGAAGATAAAAGCTTGTCTGACTTAGTTCATGTTAAGGGATATCTTTTGTGTGTGTGTGTATGTGTTGAAGAAAGATGATATCTCCATCAATTGGTCCTCGTGATCAGTTGTTGGATCTATTGCCTTGTCAAAACTTTGACTTGAGTATGGGCTATCGGCAAGTCAAATCAGAACCAACGATGTTCGTAATGTTATCTTACTTGTGGTTGATCCCTCGAGCATACACCATTACATCTTTTGGTCTGACCAATGCTATCACCGTGTTCACATGATGGTGGAAGTCCAGTGATATGGAAATTCCGATGAGTTGCTGTTGAGCCCATCAACAGCATTTTGTCTCCCCCATGATTCATGTTGAACATCAACCTAGTGTTGAAAACTTTGTAAGCAATGCCTTCGTGTTCCGTTCATGAAGCTTATGCTTGGAAGGAAGAAGTAAATTTCTCGAATTCATGTGCATTTGGTGCAAGTTGCCGCCGTGAGTTCGAGGAAGATCGTTTTTGTTTCCTCCGGTACCATCCCAAGTCAGTTATGCATGTGCGAATGTATTCTATGGTTTGGTAGATTAATTACCTCCACTCCATATGTATTCCCTAGCACACCAAGCCAGTGATTGATTTTCTCAAGGAAAAGGAGTCTGTTGTGTTAATTCTAGATCATGCACAAGACTCCGATATCCTCGACGATGGTTCCCAACCAGAACTCGCTAGTGTTCCGTTGTAAGACTACTATGTGGTCATGCTTGTCTTGGACAACGTGTTCACATGTAAGTACCAGAACCAGCTCATGTTTTGGAGCTTGCTATCATAGCTCATCTCCCGAGAATCTCGCAATGCCATCTCGTCGATTTGTGTTGCAATCTTTCATTTTTCTTTCTAGACTTGATGAGTCTGGAATATCCTGACACCAACCAGATCTGAATCTCAGGAAGATATGATGGTTGGAACATTCCCAACATTTGCATTTTGTTCCCAGCTTGCACCCCATCATGCCAATTTTCCATGGGCTGCCCTTCTCAGCAGTTGCTGTCCAAGATCATCTTCAAAAGTGGACTTACCATGGGTCCCATCCATTTCCGATGATAGGCAAAAATCATCCATTGCGTTGTCTTCAAGAAGGTAGTCCACATCATCCATTCTAGCCCGAGTGTGCCGTTCTTCCTTCGTACTCTGCCAAACGATTGTTGTGATTTGCCTTAGGCTGGTATAAAGAGTTTCAATGATCTCTGAATCAAAAGTAATTCTTTTTGGCACTTAAGGGGATATTCTGCGAGTCATCTTCCTTAATATGTCTCGTTATGGTATCATGGCAACTCAACTCCTCGCTACGTTGACAACCATTCACCACCTTCGTAAGTGTGGAATTGTTGCCTACCTAGTGAACCTTCGTCATCTGTTTCACTCCATCCCTCTGGATGTATGCTTTGTGTCTCAGCTCAAGGGATGTTACTATGTCTCATTCCGTGAGTTGATCATGAGATGCTCAATCTTTGTGAAGATCAATTCTCGTAGAGTTTCCGCTCTTTTGACATCGTGTTGGATGAAGATCTCGAAGGCAAAGACGTCAAAATCAACTTGAAGCAATGAATCAACATCTTTGAGAAGGGAAGGTGGATCATGAGATCGTGTTAGCTTGTGTCCCCTCCTTCTACTTACCTCACGTCTTGAATCTCGGGACGAGATTCTTGTTTAGTGGGGGTGAGTTGTCACATCCCTAGCTTTACCTTGCACTAGGATAGCACATGTCTGTTGCAGCATGTTTAAATTTTATGTAAAGCTGAAATGGGGATTGATCAAACCCTAGCACCAGAAAGAACTCAAATAGGTTCAAATAAAATCTTTTTCAAAGAACCCAAAATGCCTTTGAAAATGTTCATGATTTCTGATAAAGGTGAAAACCTCTGCCAAAAATGATGAGCATATTTCTTGGCCACTTATGGATTTTTGAGTTAAATCATATTGTATTTGAATTGGAGCATTTAATGCCTATAAATATTTTAAATGCTTCAATGAAAGCAATCGGGGGCTGCTGGAAATAATTCTAATAGTGCCCACAATTATTTCCAGGATTATACAAAATGAGTTAGTATTTCTACTAATTCAAAACAGATCAAAATAATTAGAAAACAGAAAATAAAAGAGAGGGACAGAAAGAACTGGGCACTTACCTGGCGGCCCAGCAGAGGCCCAGCCCACTGGCCTCTGCGAGTCATCACTTACCTCCCGCCAGGAGGACAGCGCGTGTGGCCGCCGCGCGTGAGCACGCGCCTCGCCACCTCCTGCTTGCCGCCGAGCCCCTAGACGCGTGGATGAACGCCCCGGTGTCGTCCCGATCCGCCCGACCTCTCTCGCTCTCCCCCTGCTCTCTACCTCGCCGTTCCCCACCTCACTGAACGCGCCGCCGCCGTTCTTCGCTCGCGTGGCCGCCGTCGTTCCCAAGCACCACCGCCCTTCCCAGAGCTCCACCGTCTCGCGCTACCCTCTCTCGTCGACGCACGCAAGGCAAGGAGCAGCAGAACGTCGCCCCCATCGTCCCCATCGCCGCCTCTGCTTTGTCCCCGCCGTCGCTGATTCGCCGGCCACAGCGCTTCCTCGGCCTCTTCTTCGACTCCACTCGAACCGTGGTGAGCTCGCGAACGAAACCCCTCTCTCGCCCCGGCCTCGCACGTCCTCTAGTCGCCGTTTCCGCAAGCTCCCGAGCCCGCCACCACTGGCCATGGCGCCACCGCGGCTAGAGCTGCTGCAACATGCGTCCGGGCCCGCCAACGAGCTCTGCACCCTCCCAGGAGACGAACACCACCACCAGCTCTTCCTCCCGTACACCACAACGCCATTCCCGAGCGCGCCGTACTCCGGGCACCGCCGTTGTGCTCGCCGTCATCGCCTCCGGGCCCCTCAGGCCCGGCCCCGACCACCAATCGATGCGGACGGGTCCCCTCGTCCCGCATATGGCCTCGGCCATCGTTTTGGTCGCCGAAGAAACAATCTCGAGCGCCACCGCCGTGTATGACATCGCCGGCGTCAAGCCGCCGGCCTGTTTGACCCTGTTGACCAGGGGGTTGACCTCCCCTGGGTCACTGACAAGTGGGCCCCGGCCCCAGCTAATCCTAGTTTAGTTCTTAATTAAGTTTAATTAACTCCACTAACATTTTTAGTTAGTAGTAGTTTAACACTAATTAACTTAGATTAGTTAGTTAGTCACTGACGTGTGGACCCCACTCGTCAGGTTTGACCTAGATCAGCCCTGTTGACCACTGACATCATAGTGACGTCATGCTGACGCAGTAATTCCTTTCTGGAATTTAAATAAATCTTAAATGGTTTATTTATTTCAGAAAATGTTATAAACTTCTAAAAATCATATCAAATCAACGGTAACTCCAAATGAAATAAGTTATATATGAAAAATGATCAGAAAAATCCAATCTGTCCATCTGTACTGGTTTCATGCATGACTAAACAACTTAACCTTGCTGTTTAGATCAAAACATGATAATGCACATTATGAATTCATAATTTGAGTTTGAATTTGAACCTTTGGTTCAAATCAACTCAAACCCTTATGTTGCTAGCTGCATTAGCTCAAATCACAGCATATTGCCATGTCATGATCATGCATCATATCGTGCATTGCATTTATTGTGTCCTTTCTCTCTTTGCCGGTGGTTGTTCCCCCTCAGTAAACGTATGTTCCGATGATGAGTTCGATGACACCGATGAAGAGATTTACTATCTTCAGAAGTGCCAGGCAAGCAAAACCCCCTTGTTCTTTCCGATACAATCCCACTCTCTCGCTCCCGCTCTCTTTTACTGCATTAGGACAACATCGATTCAACTGTTACATGTTGCGGTAGCTGAACCCCTTTTCCTCTGCATGACCTGTCATTGCCATAGTAAATAGATGAAACCCACTAGCATGAGTAGGAGTTGTTTGAGCCCTGCTGTGCCTACTAATTCATGCTTGTTTGTCATGCCTGCTACTGCTTAGAGTTGAGTTAGCTCTGATTCATCGGGGATGAATTGGAATGGTGATGAACATGTCCTACTGGGTGTGAGCTAAGTGTGTGAACACGATTTGGTAAAGGTATCGATGAGAGGCCATGTAGGAGTACATGGTGGGTTGTTTCATTGGAACCGTCCTTAAGCACTGAGATCTGTATGTGTGATGTAAGATTCAGCTACTACCATGCATTGGGCCCGAAACCAATGGACCCTCTCGGCTTCTTATCCACCCTTGTCCTCTGTCTAGGAGTTGCAAGTAGTTTCTGGTATTTGTAGTATGCTGGAGGTCGTGCGCAGGATGACCCGAGGGGAGGGCTGTGATGCGGTAGGCACATGGCCGGGCATGCCGGGCGCCCGTTTGCTGTCTTGGAACCCTGTACACATCGTTCGGGGCCATATGTGTAAACCTCGGCCGGACTCCCTGCGGATGGAACCTGAATAGGCGATAAGCCTGGACTAGAGGATTGAGTGTTTAGGTAGGCCGTGGCCGACACCCTCGCTGGGTTCCGCTTGAAGGTTGTCGAGTACATGTCGTCTAAACAACGATAAGTGGTGAGAGCGTGTGTGAAGAAGTACACCCCTGCAGGGTTAACATCATCTATTCGAATAGCCGCGTCTGCGGTAAAGGACTACTTGGTTGCCTATACAGTTCATAGACAAGTGAAAGTGGATACTCTAAAATGCGCAAGATAAGCGTGAGTGCTATGGATGGCGTTCTCGTAGGGAGACGGGAGCGGATCCATAGTGGTGTATTGATATGGTGAATATGTGGACTCGTGTGCGCCACCTCAAAAGAGTTACTTGCAGTCATAGTTTAGGATAGCCACTGAGTCAAAGCTGGCTTGCTGCAGTCAAACTCCACCTCCCCCTTTGTTGATACTGATGCATATGTAGCTAGTTCTGATGTAAGTCTTGCTGGGTACATTTGTACTCACGTTTGCCTATTTTATGTTTTGCAGAGAGACGTCAGTCTCGCTAGTAGTTACGTGTGGACTTCGACATTTAGCTTGATACCTCAGCTACGATCTTATGCCCTCGGCAGGATCTGGTAGATAGTCAGGCTTCTCAGCCTTAATCATTTGTAGATGTCTGTACTCCGACATGGTTATGCTTCCGCTTGATGCTTGTATGCTCTGTATGTTGGGTCATGAGACCATGATTGTAATACTTGGCTCCTCGGAGCCTAATGAATAAATACTTTGAGTCGTAGAGTTTTGTTGTGATGCCATGTTGTATTTACACATATCGAGCATATTGTGTGTATGATTGAAATGCTTGGTATGTGTGGGATCTGACAACCTAGTTGTTTATCCTTGGTAGCCTCTCTTATGGGGAAATGTAGTCTTGTGCTTCCATCAGCCATAGTAGTCCACTACAGCCCGGTTCACCGAAGTCCTGCTAGCCCAGCACTACTGCTCCGGAACACTTGACTGGCCGACATGTGATTCTCTTCGTTCCTGGGTCTGTCCCTTCGGGGAAATGTCACGCGGTGACATCCGGAGTCCTGCCTAGCCTGCTACAGCTCGGTTCACCGGAGTCCTGTTAGCCCAGTGCTACAGCCCGGATTCGCATGCTGCTGACCGACATGCTCGATGTTGATTCATGTATGCCTGTCCCCGTAAGTTAGTGCCACTTTGGGTTCACGACTAGTCATGTCGGCCCGGGTTCTCTGTCATATGGATGCTAGCGACATTATCATATACGTGAGCCAAAAGGCGCAAACGGTCCCGGGCCATGGTAAGGCGACACCCATGGGAATACCGCGTGAGGCCGCAAAGTGATATGAGGTGTTACCGGCTAGATCGATGTGACTTGGAATCGGGGTCCTGACACCATCCTCGCGAGGGCGCCTGGAGGGACCAGCCTCGTGAGGATCGCCACCAAGGGAACGCCGGTCTTCCCCCGCTGCCGCCGCCAAGAAGGAACGACGACCACCATCAGGACGAGGGGGTTGGGGGCTTCCTGGAGCCGCGTGCAATCGCATGCATCTTGGGCGGCATCTTCAAACAGTTCGCTCGCGAGGTGAACGCAGTGCTCCCCAAGCTCGAGGCCACGCGCCCGCTCAAGTGGCCCCTGAAGGAAATATGCCCTAGAGGCAATAATAAAGTTATTATTTATTTCCTTATATCATGATAAATGTTTATTATTCATGCTAGAATTGTATTAACCGGAAACATAATGCATGTGTGAATACATAGACAAACAGAGTGTCACTAGTATGCCTCTACTTGACTAGCTCATTGATCAAAGATGGTTATGTTTCCTAGCCATAGACATGAGTTGTCATTTGATTAACGGGATCACATCATTAGGAGAATGATGTGATAGACTTGACCCATTCCGTTAGCTTAGCACTCGATCGTTTAGTATGTTGCTATTGCTTTCTTCATGACTTATACATGTTCCTATGACTATGAGATTATGCAACTCCCGTTTACCGGAGGAACACTTTGTGTGCTACCAAACGTCACAACGTAACTGGGTGATTATAAAGGTGCTCTACAGGTTTCTCCGAAGGTACTTGTTGGGTTGGCGTATTTTGAGATTAGGATTTGTCACTCCGATTGTCGGAGAGGTATCTCTGGGCCCTCTCGGTAATGCACATCACTTAAGCCTTGCAAGCATTGCAACTAATGAGTTTGTTGCAGGATGATGTATTACAGAACGAGTAAAGAGACTTGCCGGTAACGAGATTGAACTAGGTATTGAGATACCGACGATCGAATCTCGGGCAAGTAACATACCGATGACAAAGGGAACAACGTATGTTGTTATGCGGTCTGGCCGATAAAGATCTTCGTAGAATATGTGGGAGCCAATATGAGCATCCAGGTTCCGCTATTGGTTATTGACCGGAGACGTGTCTCGGTCATGTCTACATAGTTCTCGAACCCGTAGTGTCCGCACGCTTAAAGTTTCGATGACAGTTATATTATGAGTTTATATGTTTTGATGTACCGAAGGTTGTTCGGAGTCCCGGATGTGATCACGGACATGACGAGGAGTCTCGAAATGGTCGAGACATGAAGATTGATATATTGGAAGCCTATGTTTGGATATCGAAAGTGTTCCGGGTGAAATCGGAATTTTATCGGAGTACCGGCAGGTTACCGGAACCCCCCGGGGGCTTAATGGGCCATAGTGGGCCTTAGTGGAAGAGAGGAGAGGTGGCCAGGGCAGGGCCGCGCGCCCCTACCCCCTAGTCCGAATAGGACAAGGAGAGGGGGGCGGCGCCCCCCTTTCCTTCCTCTCTCCCTCCTCTTTCCCCCTCAACTCCTAGTCCAACAAGGAAAAGGGAGGGAGTCCTACTCCTGGTGGGAGTAGGACTCCTCCTGGCGCGCCCCTCCTGGCCGGCCTTACCTCTCCCCCTTGCTCCTTTATATACGGGGGCAGGGGGGCACCCTAGAGACACAACAATTGATCGTTTGGTCTTTTAGCCGTGTGCGGTGCCCCCCTCCACCATAGTCCACCTCGATAATGCTGTAGCGGTGCTTAGGCGAAGCCCTGCGTCGGTAGAACATCATCATCGTCACCACGCCGTCGTGCTGACAAAACTCTCCCTCAACACTCGGCTGGATCGGAGTTCGAGGGACGTCATCGGGCTGAACGTGTGTTGAACTCAGAGGTGTCGTGCGTTCGGTACTTGATCGATCGGATCGTGAAGACGTACGACTACATCAACCGCGTTGTGCTAACGCTTCCGCTTTTGGTCTACGAGGGTACGTAGACAACACTCTCCCCTCTCGTTGCTATGCATCACCATGATCTTGCGTGTGCCTAGGAATTTTTTTGAAATTACTACGTAACTCAACAGTGGCATCAGAGCCTGGTTTTATGCGTTGATGTTATATGCACGAGGTTCTTAACTCATACTGCTTACCAGCATGTCATACTTTGGTTCGGCGGTATTGTTGGATGAAGCGGCCCAGACCGACATTACGCGTACGCTTATGCGAGACTGGTTCTTCCGACGTGCTTTGCACAGAGGTGGCTGGCGGGTGTCAGTTTCTCCAACTTTACTTGAACCGAGTGTGGCTACGCCCGGTCCTTGCGAAGGTTAAAACAGCACCAACTTAACAAACTATCGTTGTGGTTTTGATGCGTAGGTGAGAACGGTTCTTGCTAAGCCCGTAGCAGCCACGTAAAACTTGCAACAACAAAGTAGAGGACGTCTAACTTGTTTTTGCAGGGCATGTTGTGATGTGATATGGTCAAGAAATGATGCTAAATTTTATTGTATGAGATGATCATGTTTTCTAACCGAGTTATCGGCAACTGGCAGGAGCCATATGGTTGTCGCTTTCTTGTATGCAATGCAATCGCCCTGTAATGCTTTACTTTATCACTAAGCGGTACCGATAGTCGTAGAAGCATAAGATTGGCGAGACGACAACGATGCTACGATGGAGATCAAGGTGTCGCGCCGGTGACGATGGTGATCATGACGGTGCTTCGGAGATGGAGATCACAAGCACAAGATGATGATGGCTATATCATATCACTTATATTGATTGCATGTGATGTTTATCTGTTATGCATCTTATCTGGCTTTGATTGACGGTAGCATTACAAGATGATCCCTCACTAAATTATCAAAGTATAAGTGTTCTCCCTGAGTATGCACTGTTGCGAAAGTTCTTCGTGCTGAGACACCACGTGATGATCGGGTGTGATAGGCTCTACGTTCAAATACAACGGGTGCAAAACAGTTGCACACGCGGAATACTAGGGTTAAGCTTGACGAGCCTAGCATATAACAGATATGGCCTCGGAACACGGAGACCGAAAGGTCGAGCGTGAATCATATAGTGGATATGATCAACATAGTGATGTTCACCGTTGAAACTACTCCATCTCACGTGATGAGCGGACATGGTTTAGTTGATATGGATCACGTGATCACTTAGAGGATTATAGGGATGTCTATCTAAGTGAGAGTTCTTAAGTAATATGATTAATTGAACTTAAATTTATCATGAACTTAGTACCTGATAGTATCTTGCTTGTCTATGTTGATTGTAGATAGATGGCCCGTGTTGTTGTTCCGTTGAATTTTAATGCGTTCCTTGAGAAAGCAAAGTTGAAAGATGATGGTAGCAATTACACGGACTGGGTCCGTAACTTGAGGATTATCCGCATTGCTGCACAGAAGAATTACGTCTTGGAAGCACCGCTGGGTGCCAGACCTGCTGCAGGAGCAACACCAGATGTTATGAACGTCTGGCAGAGCAAAGCTGATGACTACTCGATAGTTCAGTGTGCCATGCTTTACGGCTTAGAACCGGGTCTTCAACGACGTTTTGAACGTCATGGAGCATATGAGATGTTCCAGGAGTTGAAGTTAATATTTCAAGCAAATGCCCGGATTGAGAGATATGAAGTCTCCAATAAGTTCTACAGCTGCAAGATGGAAGAGAATAGTTCTGCCAGTGAGCATATACTCAAAATGTCTGGGTATAACAATCACTTGATTCAACTGGGAGTTAATCTTCCGGATGATAGCGTCATTGACAGAATTCTTCAATCACTGCCACCAAGCTACAAGAGCTTCGTGATGAACTATAACATGCAAGGGATGGATAAGACGATTCCCGAGCTCTTCGCAATGCTAAAGGCTGCGGCGGTAGAAATCAAAAAGGAGCATGAAGTGTTGATGGTCAATAAGACCACCAGTTTCAAGAAAAAGGGAAAAGAGAAGAAGAAGGGGAACTTCAAGAAGAATAGCAAGCAAGTTGCTATTCAGGAGAAGAAACCCATGTCTGGACCTAAGCCTGAGACTGAGTGCTTCTACTGCAAGCAGACTGGTCACTGGAAGCGGAACTGCCCCAAGTATTTGGCGGATAAGAAGGATGGCAAGGTGAACAAAGGTATATGTGATATACATGTTATTGATGTGTACCTTACTAATGCTCGCAGTAGCACCTGGGTATTTGATACTGGTTCTGTTGCTAATATTTGCAACTCGAAATAGGGGCTACGGATTAAGCGAAGATTGGCTAAGGACGAGGTGACGATGCGCGTGGGAAATGGTTCCAAAGTCGATGTGATCGCGGTCGGCACGCTACCTCTACATCTACCTTCAGGATTAGTTTTAGACCTAAATAATTGTTATTTGGTGCCAGCGTTAAGAATGAACATTATATCTGGATCTTGTTTGATGCGAGATGGTTATTCATTTAAATCACAGAATAATGGTTGTTCTATTTATATGAGTAATATCTTTTATGGTCATGCACCCTTGAAGAGTGGTCTATTTTTGTTGAATCTCGATAGTGGTGATACACATATTCATAGTATTGAAGCCAAAAGATGCAGAGTTGATAATGATAGTGCAACTTATTTGTGGCACTGCCGTTTAGGTCAAATCGGTGTAAAGCGCATGAAGAAACTCCATACTGATGGACTTTGGAACCACTTGATTATGAATCACTTGGTACTTGCAAACCGTGCCTCATGGGCAAGATGACTAAAACGCCGTTCTCCGGAACTATGGAGAGAGCAACAGATTTGTTGGAAATCATATATACAGATGTATGTGGTCCGATGAATATTGAGGCTCGTGGCGGATATCGTTATTTTCTCACCTTCACAGATGATTTAAGCAGATATGGGTATATCTACTTAATGAAACATAAGTTTGAAACATTTGAAAAGTTCAAAGAATTTCAGAGTGAAGTTGAAAATCATCGTAACAAGAAAATAAAGTTTCTACGATCTGAGCGTGGAGGAGAATATTTGAGTTATGAGTTTGGTCTTCATTTGAAACACTGCGGAATAGTTTCGCAACTCACGCCACCCAGAACACCACAGCGTAATGGTGTGTCTGAACGTCGTAATCGTACTCTACTAGATATGGTGTGATCTATGATGTCTCTTACTGATTTACCGCTATCGTTTTGGGGTTATGCTTTAGAGACCGCCCCATTCACGTTAAATAGGGCACCATCAAAATCCGTTGAGACGACGCCTTATGAACTGTGGTTTGGCAAGAAACCAAAGTTGTCGTTTCTTAAAGTTTGGGGCTGCGATGCTTATGTGAAAAAGCTTCAACCTGATAAGCTCGAACCCAAATCGGAGAAATGTGTCTTCATAGGATACCCAAAGGAGACTGTTGGGTTCACCTTCTATCACAGATCCGAAGGCAAGACTTTTGTTGCTAAATTCAGAATTTTTCTGGAGAAGGAGTTTCTCTCGAAAGAAGTAAGTGGGAGGAAAGTAGAACTTGATGAGGAAATTGTACCTGCTCCCTTATTGGAAAGTAGTTCATCGCAGAAACCAGTTTCTGCGACGCCTATACCAATTAGTGAGGAAGTTAATGATGATGATCATGGAACTTCAGATCAAGTTATTACTGAACCTCGTAGGTCAACCAAAGTAAGATCCGCACCATAGTGGTACGGTAATCCTGTTCTGGAGGTTATGTTACTAGACCATGACGAACCTACGAACTATGAAGAAGCGATGGTGAGCCCAGATTCCGCAAAATGGCTTGAAGCCATGAAATCTAAGATGGGATCCATGTATGAGAACAAAGTGTGGACTTTGGTTGACTTGCCCGATGATCGGCAAGCAATTGAGAATAAATGGATCTTCAAGAAGAAGACTGACGCTGACGGTAATGTTACTGTCTATAAAGCTCGACTTGTTGCAAAAGGTTTTTGACAAGTTCAAGGGATTGACTACGATGAGACCTTCTCACCCGTAGCGATGCTTAAAGTCTGTCCGAATCATGTTAGCAATTGCCGCATTTTATGATTATGAAATTTGGCAAATGGATGTCAAAACTGCATTCCTGAATGGATTTCTGGAAGAAGAGTTGTATATGATGCAACCGGAAGGTTTTGTCGATCCAAAGGGAGCTAACAAAGTGTGCAAGCTCCAGCGATCCATTTATGGACTGGTGCAAGCCTCTCGGAGTTGGAATAAATGCTTTGATAGTGTGATCAAAGCATTTGGTTTTGTACAGACTTTTGGAGAAGCCTGTATTTACAAGAAAGTGAGTGGGAGCTCTGTAGCATTTCTGATATTATATGTGGATGACATATTGCTGATTGGAAATGATATAGAATTTCTGGATAGCATAAAGGGATACTTGAATAAGAGTTTTTCAATGAAAGACCTCGGTGAAGCTGCGTATATATTGGGCATCAAGATCTATAGAGATAGATCAAGACGCTTAATTGGACTTTCACAAAGCACATACCTTGACAAAGTTTTGAAGAAGTTCAAAATGGATCAAGCAAAGAAAGGGTTCTTGCCTGTGTTACAAGGTGTGAAGTTGAGTAAGACTCAATGCCCGACCACTGCAGAAGATAGAGAGAAGATGAAAGATGTTCCCTATGCTTCAGCCATAGGCTCTATCATGTATGCAATGCTGTGTACCAGACCTGATGTGTGCCTTGCTATAAGTCTAGCAGGGAGGTACCAAAGTAATCCAGGAGTGGATCACTGGACAGCGGTCAAGAACATCCTGAAATACCTGAAAAGGACTAAGGATATGTTTCTCGTTTATGGAGGTGACAAAGAGCTCATCGTAAATGGTTACGTTGATGCAAGCTTTGACACTGATCCGGACGATTCTAAATCGCAAACCGGATACGTGTTTACATTGAATGGTGGAGCTGTCAGTTGGTGCAGTTCTAAACAAAGCGTCGGGGCGGGATCTACGTGTGAAGCGGAATACATAGCTGCTTCGGAAGCAGCAAATGAAGGAGTCTAGATGAAGGAGTTCATATCCGATCTAGGTGTCATACCTAGTGCATCGGGTCCAATGAAAATCTTTTGTGACAATACTGGTGCAATTGCCTTGGCGAAGGAATCCAGATTTCACAAGAGAACCAAGCACATCAACAGATGCTTCAATTCCATCCGGGATTTAGTGCAGGTGGGAGACATAGAAATTTGCAGGATACATACGGATCTGAATTTTTGCAGACCCGTTGACTAAGCCTCTTCCACGAGCAAAACATGATCAGCACCAAGGCTCCATGGGTGTTAGAATCATTACTGTGTAATCTAGATTATTGACTCTAGTGCAAGTGGGAGACTGAAGGAAATATGCCCTAGAGGCAATAATAAAGTTATTATTATTTCCTTATATCATGATAAATGTTTATTATTCATGCTAGAATTGTATTAACCGGAAACATAATACATTTGTGAATACATAGACAAACAGAGTGTCACTAGTATGCCTCTACTTGACTAGCTCATTGATCAAAGATGGTTATGTTTCCTAGCCATAGACATGAGTTGTCATTTGATTAACGGGATCACATCATTAGGAGAATGATGTGATTGACTTGACCCATTCCGTTAGCTTAGCACTCGATCATTTAGTATGTTGCTATTGCTTTCTTCATGACTTATACATGTTGCTATGACCATGAGATTATGCAACTCCCGTTTACTAGAGGAACACTTTGTGTGCTACCAAATGTCACAACGTAACTGGGTGATTATAAAGGTGCTCTACAGGTGTCTCCGAAGGTACTTGTTGGGTTGGCGTATTTTGAGATTAGGATTTGTCACTCCGATTGTCGGAGAGGTATCTCTGGGCCCTCTCGGTAATGCACATCACTTAAGCCTTGCAAGCATTGCAACTAATGAGTTTGTTGCGGGATGATGTATTATGGAACGAGTAAAGAGACTTGCCGGTAACGAGATTGAACTAGGTATTGAGATACCGACGATCGAATCTCGGGCAAGTAACATACCGATGACAAAGGGAACAACGTATGTTGTTATGCGGTCTGACCGATAAAGATCTTCATAGAATATGTGGGAGCCAATATGAGCATCCAGGTTCCACTATTGGTTATTGACCAGAGACGTGTCTCGGTCATGTCTACATAGTTCTCGAACCCGTAGGGTCCGCACGCTTAAAGTTTCGATGACAGTTATATTATGAGTTAATATGTTTTGATGTACCGAAGGTTGTTTGGAGTCCCGGATGTGATCACGGACATGACGAGGAGTCTCGAAATGGTCGAGCATGAAGATTGATATATTGGAAGCCTATGTTTGGATATCGGAAGTGTTCCGGGTGAAATCGGAATTTTACCGGAGTACCGGGAGGTTACGGGAACACCCCGGGGGCTTAATGGGCCATAGTGGGCCTTAGTGGAAGAGAGGAGAGGCGGCCAGGGCAGGGCCGCGCACCCCTCCCCCCTAGTCCGAATAGGACAAGGAGAGGGGGGCGGCGCCCCCCTTTCCTTCCTCTCTCCCTCCTCTTTCCCCCTCCACTCCTAGTCCAACAAGGAAAAGGGAGGGAGTCCTACTCCTGGTGGGAGTAGGACTCCTCCTGGCGCACCCCTCCTGGCCATCCGCACCTCTCCCCCTTGCTCCTTTATATACGGGGGCAGGGCGGCACCCTAGAGACACAACAATTGATCGTTTGATCTTTTAGCCGTGTGCGGTGCCCCCCTCCACCATAGTCCACCTCGATAATACTGTAGCGGTGCTTAGGCGAAGCCCTGCGTCGGTAGAACATCATCATCGTCACCACGCCGTCGTGCTGACGAAACTCTCCCTCAACACTCGGCTGGATCGGAGTTCGAGGGACGTCATCGGGCTGAACGTGTGCTGAACTCGGAGGTGCCGTGCGTTCGGTACTTGATCGGTCGGATCGTGAAGACGTACGACTACATCAACCGCGTTGTGCTAACGCTTCCGCTTTCGGTCTACGAGGGTACGTAGACAACACTCTCCCCTCTTGTTGCTATGCATCACCATGATCTTGCGTGTGCGTAGGAATTTTTTGAAATTACTACGTAACCCAATAGTCCCAATGCGCCATCACCTTTAACTCGGCAGATCAGCTCAAGTGCGCGGCCACCGCCGGCGCCCTCCCGATGTTGTGTTCCCGAGTCATCAGCAATGCGCAGGTTACCAAGACCCTCATCGACGGCGGCGCAGGACTCAACGTCCTGTCCGTCGACACGTTCGACAACCTCCAAGTGTCGTATGAGCAGCTCCAGCCTACCAAACCTTTCTCAAGAGTGACCGACGGTTCCACCACACCGATAGGGCAGGTCCGCCTGCCTGTCACCTTCGGAGAGCGCAAGAATTACCGCACCGAGCTCATCGACTTCGACGTCGTGCACATTCGCCTGCCGTACAACGCCATCCTCGGGTATCCGGCCCTGGCCAAGTTCATGGCGGTCACCCACCACAGCTACAACGTCCTCAAAATGCCGGGAAGCGGAGGAATCATTACGGTTCCATGTGAAGAAAGAGATGCGGTGTGCTCCCTTGAGCGCGCCTTCCAGGCTGCAGCAATCAACGACCCCGACAGCAGGAGTGAGGGCCCTCCGGAGGCCATCCCCAAGAAGAAGCAGCTGCGCCGCGCAGGACCTCAGGAGGATGGCGACACGGCAGGAGCCTCATCAGGATCAGCGTCCGTCCCAGGGGCGCCTCCCTCCATCGCATAGGAAGGCGCACCCGGCGCCCTCCTCGGACAGGGGTCGGGGGCTCTCTTCTGGAGGGCCTCAGACCTTGCCAACCTCACGAGGGAGGCGTTTGGGCACCACTTGGAGGCGTGCTTCACGGCATGTGTCCCTCAGGAGAACACAGGGCAAGGAGTGCCCACCACTCAGGAGTTCATCGCCAAGACCACCCAGGAACAGCAAGACGCAAGAGCCACGCGCGGCGACAGCCGCTCACGAGGCGCAGCTCGCCATCCTGGCAAGGATGCTGGGCTGCGTGTCTGCATCGACGTCCCCGGGCTCAATAGGGCCGCATCTCAGGAGCGCTTCTGGCCTTTGCGTGTGGGCTACTGCGAGGGCCCGCCACACAGCTACGTTCGCATGCCCTTCGGCTTGCCGAGCGTGGCGTCAGCCTATCATCGAAACATGCGGCGTGTCCTGGCGGCTCAGGAGGCCAGGTACCACGCCGTCCTAGAGGAAATGGAGACGGTCTTCAGGGAACCTCTCGAGCCCCCAGAGCCTCCTGAGGCTCAGGGCTCCGGTGGCTCATGAAGAGTCACTCCTTCGACGCACGCCTTCAGCTGCACCAACTCTACTTCGTCTACAGAACCAGGTGACATCTTCCAAGCTCGTTTAGCTGGGAGCGCCCCTTGGGCTGCATCATTCCCAGGCCACATGGGTCCATCTCTGTGGCATGTATCCCTTTGCTTATGTCTTTAGCTTACCTTGCTGGGGGCTCCCCTCGGGCTGCATCATCCCCAAGCCGCTCGGGCCGGACCCAGTGGCATGTACCTTCCTGCATTTACCTAAGCTGATCTGCTTTCCATGCTTAACCTGCCCACGGCTATCGCCTGCTCGATCATTGCCTCCCGCGGGGCCTTCTCACAGGCACGACGCTGGTGCATGGGTTCGTCCCTGCCACGTCGACAAATCTGAGCGGCCGAGCTCTGGCTCGTGGCACGCCCCGCGCACGTCACCTC
Organism: Triticum aestivum; assembly: GCF_018294505.1. Lineage (NCBI taxonomy): Eukaryota > Viridiplantae > Streptophyta > Magnoliopsida > Poales > Poaceae > Triticum > Triticum aestivum. Next base: position 83,796,058 of record NC_057805.1, read on the forward strand.
ACCAGACCCTGAGTGCCTTCACTTCACTCAGAGCAACCAGCGGTAGGCTGACAGCTGTAACGGCAAACCGTGTTTGTTCTTGTGCCTGTTCACAGGGACCCTGTGGGGAGGGTAGCAGACGGCACCGCGAGTCTCCTTCTCTCCCGTGCAATTCGCTTACGCGTTAAAAGGGGGGCTCTTGAGCATCGCGACTCAGGAGCTCTTACTAGCTCTCTAGCCCTCACCCCTGGCCTTGACCACGGCATCGCGACCTGGCATACCAGCGGCGGCTGAGCTCGCTCGAGGGCCGGGACCTGAGGACGCAGAGCACTAAGGAGAGCATGGGGGAGGGAAACTCGTATGGGCCAGCCTAGCTATGCCGCACAAGTTGGCGCGCAGCCCTAGCGCAACGACAGGAATCGCCACGAAGTCAAGAAGATAAGTCCTGCCCTCGGATCGGCTAAATGTTCGGGCCTAATGGTCACTCGCGCCTTGCCGCAACCCCGTTGCGGCCACGTCAACTCCCTTTCTCGCCTTACCATGGCTGCTTGAGCGCTAAGGGGGACCTCCTAAGCATCGCGCCTCAGGGACTCTTACTGGACCTCGGGCTGCACACCTCCTGGCCTTGACCACGGCACGCGGCCTGGCATACCAGCGACGGGTGTAGCCTGCCTGGGGATCGGAACCTGTCAGCGTAGAGCAACAAGCTATCGCGAGGAAAGAAAGGGGGGACCGAGCCTTAACGGGTCATGCGTTCACCAAATTCTCGTAACCGGGAAGATAAGCATAAAAGACATTACATACCCTTACATTCCCCCACGGGGTAATTCATGATTCTTCGCAGGGAACAAAAGCTAAAACTAAGGGGAATCCTATCTACACCCTCCCATGGCGGACGCCATCATCAACAGTGGGCCACGGGAGGCCGGCGCCAACCCCATCCAGATCAGCGGCAGCGACGACCGGACGCTGCGGCTCTACTCCGAGCGCGGCGAGAGCTCGGGGGCACGTAGCTGTCATCGCTCGTCTCCGGAGTCTCATAGAGCTCAGGAGAGCTGCTAGACTCCCAAGGGCTGCTGCTGCTGGGGTGGCCGCGAGCGGAACGCACGTCAGCCTCATGCTCCTCTCTGGAGCAGCACTCTAGGTGGCGGCCCTCAGCATCGAAGACCTTGAAGAAGAGTGTGGAGACGTCGTCGAACTCAAAGTGGATCGTGAGGGCACCCCTCGCACGGCAGACCCGCGCGATCTCACCCCAGCCGCGAGTCATGAAGATCTTGCCGGTGGGGACCGCTTCGATCTCTGCTCCGGTCGCCGGAGCGCTGCAGTCGGCGTGCTGCAACCAGAGCTTGAGAGGCCCCCTCGGCGGCATCACGTCGGAGAAGAACCACGGGAAGCGGATCCAGGAGCTTGGAGGCATCGGCGCCCACAGCACCAGCTCGCACGAGGAGTCCGCGACGTGGATTCCGGGGGCGACGGCGCGCGTCGCTGTGGCGCGGGGACCCCGGACCCGGCGTGGGCGATGCTGCTCATCGCTCCGTCATCCTGAGCCCTCGGCTCGGGCGTACAAGGGTAGCGGGTACCCCGGAGGAGGCCGCTCGCACCAAGGCCTCATCACCACCTGCATCGCTGCTTCATCACGACGGTGGACCGACCTCTTCTTCGGCGGAAGTGGCCCCGGGTCATCCCGGGGAGCCTTTCCCTTCTCTTCGGCACAAAACCTTCTGATAGGCGCCATTGTTGTTAGCAGTGGAGCAAGGAGGAAGAAGCATGCAAGCGAGGAAGAGATGGGCGGCGGGGGCTCCGCCCCCTCCCCATTTATAGCAAGAGAAGGCCAACCGGCACCTCCCACGATCGCAGGTAATGGTGGTTTTCCTTGTATGTCGCAGGGACTTGTCAAGTCGAGCAGTTTCCGAGGCAGCGTGGGGAAGCGAAGACGCCCACGTCCAATCAACCGCCACGCGTCAACCGAGGCCACAGGCTTTTGGGGCCCGCGGTGCTCCGTACTTGACCCTTGGCTTCGCAGCGAAGCCAAGCCCGAGCACACCTTGGGCCCGGGGGCTACTGTCGGCGTTGTGGGAACAGGGTTCCCCAGACTTGCCTGCCTGCGGCCCACGGCGTGGCTAAGCCAGCAGGCCGTACGGCCCATCTTCATCAACAAGGCATCCAAGACCCTCGCGAGGGGCCAAGCCTCGCGAGGCGGACGATGCGAGACCTCCTCAGGAGTGGCCTAGTCAGGTAGGCTCACGAGGAGCGGAGATATCAAGGCGGGGCAAACCTCACGAGGCTCTCGTGACGTGAGCCGTGACGATCGACACCAGGCGGGCGCCAGCGCGCACAGCATCCTTGTTTCCTCTTTGGTGCTAAGGAAGCAGGCGCAGGCGAGGAGTACCGAGGCATCAGGCAAAGGTTGCTATATTGGTGCAACGAGACCAAGACCAGGCGGTCGGCAAGACGGAGGTCATCGTGGAGCCCAAGACGGCGTCACCACCAGAGCCTTTCGCAGGCGAAGACCACTTTTGTCAGGATAGTTTGTACTAGCTGTCCCCCTTCAAATTTGCCCGCCGTTGTTGGCTCCCTTCCCGCTCAATATTTGGGAAGAGGACCAGGGCCTATATAAGTAGAGCTAGCCGCCACAGTAGGGGCATCTCATCTCGGCTGGATCCCATCTGATCTGAGGACAGTTCACCCAGCTCTCACCCGCTAAGTCACCAAGCACAAGAACACCTCAACCTCAGGAGGCTGTTCTTCCCTCTGTACTATTCGTCATCAGCCCAAGAGGCAATCCACCACCACCACACTGGAGTAGGGTATTACACCACAACGGTGGCCCGAACCAGTATAAATCCCGTGTCTCTTTGCGTTGTGAGTTCGTCGAGTTCGTCCGCGAGATCTTAGCGAGCTAGGGCGTATATCGGTAGGAGGGAAAGACTTCGCGCACACCCCAGTGTTCGAACCTTAAGGGTTTGCCGGAACCCCACATCCGACATATACAACAGGTACTTACATCAGCATTGGAGCACAGAGAATTCCTGCAAGATATTTTCCTCTAATACAATGCCAATGAAGGAAATCTTCTATCATTTAACCTTATTTTCTAAAAGAGAGATGGGTAAGAAACATGTAGAAAATATGATCCGAATGCTGTAAATTTCATGATGCGAGGATACGCACACGCTTCTTAGAATGGAGTTGACATTCTTTTGCTGGACTGGAGCGGGCTAGTTCTTTGGCCATTGGAATCTGCTTATTATCAGTGGGAGTTGGGTTTCTCTGTGCTGGAGCAGTATCTATGAAAAATGGAGTTGGTTTATTATCTCCTGGCGTTTGGATCTTTTGCAAAGACCTGGTTTGTAACCCTTCAGATTCTAACATAGCCGTCTTCCCCTTGCATGCCTTATATAGAAGAATGGTGCTTCAATTATAAAACATGCTACAGCAGAGATGGAATAGGTACTGAAGAATAGAAAGGCATGACATATTGACATGTATTCCCTCCATACGGAAATAAATGGATGGGTCTAGGCGTATTTCAGTTCTAGATACATCCAGTTTTATCCATTTCTGCGACATGTAATCCGGACGGAGGGAGTATGATGTAAGAGCTAGGGATATGACAGGACAACACAGTAAAAAACACTGAAAACCCACTGCAGAACCAAAGTAATCAAACCCACTGATATGAGATAGTACACTCATGCAGCTCAGGATGCAAAACTACCAGGCAGTTTTCCTTACAAAAATCAACATTGTGGCCTTTAATCATACATTTTGCTACAACTAAATTTAGATCAGATAAAGGTTGGATTCACGCCGATTAACAAAATACATGCTGATGTAAAAATATAGTGATATACAACAGGTACTTACATCTGCATTGGAGTACAGAGAATTCCTGCAAGAATCTTTCCTCACAGACGATACCAGTGCAGAAATTCTTCTATCTGTTAAGCTTATTTTCTAAAAGAGAGATGGGTAAGAAACAAGTAGAAACTATGATCAGCATGCTATCAAATTTCAGGATGCAAGGATACGCACACGCTTCTTAGAATGGAGTTGACATATTTTTGCTGGACTGGAGCGGACTAGTTCTTTGGCCACTGGAATCTGCTTATTATCAGTAGGAGTTGGGTTTCTCTGTGCTGGAGCAGTATCTATAAAAACTGGAGTTGGTTTATTATCTCCTGGCGTTTGGATCTTTTGCAAAGACCTGGTTTGTAACCCTTCAGATTCTAACATAGCCGTCTTCCCCTTGCATGCCTTATATAGAAGAATGGTGCTTCAATTATAAAACATGCTACAGCAGAGATGGAATAGGTACTGAAGAATAGAAAGGCATGACATATTGACATGTATTCCCTCCATACGGAAATAAATGGATGGGTCTAGGCGTATTTCAGTTCTAGATACATCCAGTTTTATCCATTTCTGCGACATGTAATCCGGACGGAGGGAGTATGATGTAAGAGCTAGGGATATGACAGGACAACACAGTAAAAAACACTGAAAACCCACTGCAGAACCAAAGTAATCAAACCCACTGATATGAGATAGTACACTCATGCAGCTCAGGATGCAAAACTACCAGGCAGTTTTCCTTACAAAAATCAACATTGTGGCCTTTAATCATACATTTTGCTACAACTAAATTTAGATCAGATAAAGGTTGGATTCACGCCGATTAACAAAATACATGCTGATGTAAAAATATAGTGATATACAACAGGTACTTACATCTGCATTGGAGTACAGAGAATTCCTGCAAGAATCTTTCCTCACAGACGATACCAGTGCGGAAATTTTTCTATCTGTTAAGCTTATTTTCTAAAAGAGAGATGGGTAAGAAACAAGTAGAAACTATGATCAGCATGCTATCAAATTTCAGGATGCAAGGATACGCACACGCTTCTTAGAATGGAGTTGACATATTTTTGCTGGACTGGAGCGGACTAGTTCTTTGGCCACTGGAATCTGCTTATTATCAGTAGGAGTTGGGTTTCTCTGTGCTGGAGCAGTATCTATAAAAACTGGAGTTGGTTTATTATCTCCTTGCGTTTGGATCTTTTGCAAAGACCTGGTTTGTAACCCTTCAGATTCTAACATAGCCGTCTTCCCCTTGCATGCCTTATATAGAAGAATGGTGCTTCAATTATAAAACATGCTACAGCAGAGATGGAATAGGTACTGAAGAATAGAAAGGCATGACATATTGACATGTATTCCCTCCATACGGAAATAAATGGATGGGTCTAGGCGTATTTCAGTTCTAGATACATCCAGTTTTATCCATTTCTGCGACATGTAATCCGGACGGAGGGAGTATGATGTAAGAGCTAGGGATATGACAGGACAACACAGTAAAAAACACTGAAAACCCACTGCAGAACCAAAGTAATCAAACCACTGGTATGAGATAGTACACTCATGCAGCTCAGGATGCAAAACTACCAGGCAGTTTTCCTTACAAAAATCAACATTGTGGCCTTTAATCATACATTTTGCTACAACTAAATTTAGATCAGATAAAGGTTGGATTCACGCCGATTAACAAAATACATGCTGATGTAAAAATATAGTGATATACAACAGGTACTTACATCTGCATTGGAGTACAGAGAATTCCTGCAAGAATCTTTCCTCACAGACGATACCAGTGCAGAAATTCTTCTATCTGTTAAGCTTATTTTCTAAAAGAGAGATGGGTAAGAAACAAGTAGAAACTATGATCAGCATGCTATCAAATTTCAGGATGCAAGGATACGCACACGCTTCTTAGAATGGAGTTGACATATTTTTGCTGGACTGGAGCGGACTAGTTCTTTGGCCACTGGAATCTGCTTATTATCAGTAGGAGTTGGGTTTCTCTGTGCTGGAGCAGTATCTATAAAAACCGGAGTTGGTTTATTATCTCCTGGCGTTTGGATCTTTTGCAAAGACCTGGTTTGTAACCCTTCAGATTCTAACATAGCCGTCTTCCCCTTGCATGCCTTATATAGAAGAATGGTGCTTCAATTATAAAACATGCTACAGCAGAGATGGAATAGGTACTGAAGAATAGAAAGGCATGACATATTGACATGTATTCCCTCCATACGGAAATAAATGGATGGGTCTAGGCGTATTTCAGTTCTAGATACATCCAGTTTTATCCATTTCTGCGACATGTAATCCGGACGGAGGGAGTATGATGTAAGAGCTAGGGATATGCAGGACAACACAGTAAAAAACACTGAAAACCCACTGCAGAACCAAAGTAATCAAACCCACTGATATGAGATAGTACACTCATGCAGCTCAGGATGCAAAACTACCAGGCAGTTTTCCTTACAAAAATCAACATTGTGGCCTTTAATCATACATTTTGGTACAACTAAATTTAGATCAGATAAAGGTTGGATTCACGCCGATTAACAAAATACATGCTGATGTAAAAATATAGTGATATACAACAGGTACTTACATCTGCATTGGAGTACAGAGAATTCCTGCAAGAATCTTTCCTCACAGACGATACCAGTGCAGAAATTCTTCTATCTGTTAAGCTTATTTTCTATAAGAGAGATGGGTAAGAAACAAGTAGAAACTATGATCAGCATGCTATCAAATTTCAGGATGCAAGGATACGCACACGCTTCTTAGAATGGAGTTGACATATTTTTGCTGGACTGGAGCGGACTAGTTCTTTGGCCACTGGAATCTGCTTATTATCAGTAGGAGTTGGGTTTCTCTGTGCAGGAGCAGTATCTATAAAAACTGGAGTTGGTTTATTATCTCCTGGCATTTGGATCTTTTGCAAAGACCTGGTTTGTAACCCTTCAGATTCTAACATAGTCGTCTTCCCCTTGCATGCCTTGTATAGAAGAATGGTGCTTCAGTTATAAAACATGCTACAGCAGAGAGATGGAATAGGTACTGAAGAATAGAAAGGCATGACATATTGACACGTATTCCCTCCATCCGGAAAAAATGGATGGGTCTAGGCGTATTTCAGTTCTAGATACATCCTTTTTTATCCATTTCGGCAACATGTCCGGACGGAGGGAGTATGGTGTAAGAGCTAGGGATACGACAGGACAACACAGTAAAAAAACACTAGTTGAATGTAAAACTGTATGCTAGCGGAATACGTATAGAAAAAACTAAGGCAACATAAACGTGTATGATTGGGAACTAAGATGGCATTGCAACAGAGCACTAGAACAGCACTTCAATGTAAAAAAACATGGTATGGTAGACAAATGAAGTACATACTGATGAATAACAATGCATAAGATATTCAGAAGTATGATGTCCAAATTAAGCAGATGGCATTGTGATAGAGTAGAATGACAATACTTGAATTTGAAAACATGTTATCATGAATGGAATATGTACTGAAAAACAGGAAGGCATGACATATTTACATGCATGATCAGCATGCTAAGCACATGGCATTGCAACAGAGTAGATACACTCCAGGACATTATATGCATGTTGTACCCATATCACGGGCCAAGTTAGAGCAAGGACCTTGTGGGGTGAAGAGGATTCAACATCTTTCTGCAAGTCTTCTGAAGAATTTCCTTTACATGTTCCATCATATTGGGTATCATTGACATCAAGTTTATTGGCCTTTACATTGCTCCGTGAGGTTCTTGTGGATATATCAGTGTGTGCAATTATATCTGACATGCATGGAAGACAACTAGTAGTTAGATTTATGTAATGATTGCCTATAGGAGACGACATAAATAGTAGGACTGGGGTTAACTAGCAGCAACATGTCTCAAAAACTAAAGGGAGAACACAGATGAAAGCTACAGAATATGTATCGTTTGTACTCGAGATTAACTAGATGGCACACAAAAGTATTAAAGAACAACATAGGTAATACTAGAAGTGGTATAATACTATAATCACCAGCCTATGGGATAGCATTGGCTGATGGATGATAACTATGGAACAACGTTACCTAAAGAACAAGTATCTTAGCTGATCTATGGAACAATGTTAACTCCTGAACAAGACCCGTAAGAGATCAGCATGAATATACAGTGAAATGTGATAATCTATTTTCCATACTTAGATGAATAACAAAGCCATAAATGTTGCACACAAGTAGGATGAGGGTACAACCTATCTGACCGCCATCCATAGGAGTGAGCATCATGTGCTGACTTGTCGATGGCCCTGCAGTTGTTGTGGCTGTCCATGTCGGGCACGCGCATTCGATGCAGGGAACTGTTGAGTGGGGACTATAGCTCCTTTCTAGTGTATGCTTCCCTTGTTGGAGCAGCTGCGGTGAGTCGGAAGACGGTGTGGCTGAAGATGCAGATAACGCATAATGTTAAGAAACATGGTTTATATCAGTCTTTGATGCATAAAACGCGACCTCCCCCTCTCCCGGACTCCTGCTCTCTCTCTCTCTCTCGCCGAAAAATCTTCAATTCTGTCGCACGCATCCAACACACAAACCTTGTTGGTCCTCTCTCTTTCTCTCCATCTCTCTCTCTTTGTGTGTGTGCGTGGGGGGGGGGGGTCTTTCTAGTTCGCATGCTTATATACTCCATCTATAGGACTCTCTCGCACACTATGTATGATTCTCTAGTCCAAGCTAGATATCTTGGGTGCACTCATCGTACGCACACAAATTCCTTGGCTCGTTGCCCGTAACTCTCTCACGCACCACTCTGTCGTCTCGGAGCTCTTCCCCCTCTCTCTCAAACTCTCCATCTAACTGGGTCACACATACACATGCATATCTCACTCGCACTCGATAGGCCCATCTAAAACTCTATCTCTCTCCCTCGTTCTCTCTCCATCTCACACGCACACACACACAATCTCATGCCTAGCTAGCCAAGTATGATGGTCTCTCACTCAATTGTAGGCACACGCAGTCCCCCCTATATGTATATGACTAGCTAATCTTAGTCTCCATCACAAACATGTGCATGGTCTATCTCAATTTCTCTCGGGGCATCTTTCTATCGCGCATGCACCTCCCTCGATCTCCCACCCATATAGTCCCCTCACGATCTCGAGGGGGTCTCTCTATCACAAACACACCCTCTCGCCCTCCCCATGCGTCCATGTTCTCCATGTGTCCCTCTCGACCTTTGTTCCTTGTTGGCCAGACCTCTATTGGAGATGTGCTATAGGGGTGTCTCTCTCCGTTGCAAACAATCACACACTAGCTATCTTCGTGTATCTCCTCGCCTCGCTTTTCTATCTTGGAGATGCATGCGTGATATGTTCGCCTAAGAAACGAAAAAACACACACTCTCTCTAATTTATCGTTTGTTGTCACTTTCTCTTTCACACACATACCCTTTTTGCACACTTACTCATTCTCCTTCACACGCACTTGATCCCTCTCGACTTAGGCACTCTCCTCGGTCCATAGCATATTGATTTATTGAAAAGTCAAACATCACAAAGTTTGACCATGTACGTGGAGAAAAACAATTACATCTGGAACGGCAAACATATACCATTAGATTCACCATGAGATGTAGTTTCGTATGATGTATCTTTGGTATTGAAGATATAAATAACATTTGTGTAAACCTGATCAAAGTTTCCAAAGTTTGACTTCTAAAAAAATTACATGCACTGCATTATCGAGCGGATGGAATATCTCTTTCCCCCTCTCAGCTATCTGACGCACCACTCAGCCTTATCGGGGCTCCTCAATCTCTCTCAAACTTTATATCTCCCTGGTTCAAACATACACATGTCTCGCTCGCGCTATACATATAGACCCATCCAACACTCTCCGCCCTTGTTCTCTCTCTATGTGACATGCACCCCCCCTAATAAGTACCATAATCCCTCACTCTATCATAGGCGCAAGCACTCCCCCCTAAGTATGATTATCTCTCACTAGCCATCAGGAACACACGTATTGTCTCCTTCCATCCATACGTCTATCTCGATATCTCTCGGGGTATCTTCTATCGCGCACACACCTTGTCACTCGATCTCCCACCCATGTAGTCCCATCAAGATCTCCAGGGGATCTCTCTATGACAAACATACACTCTCTCCTCCCCATGTCTGCATTTTCTCCGTACGTCTCTCTCGACCTCTCTCCCTTGTTTGTTAGACCCCTCTTGGCCACATGCTAGGGGTCTTGCTCTCTCGGTTGCAAACAACCACACACTATCTCCTCACCTTGCTTCCGTTGTCGAAGATGCATGTGTGATATGTTTGCATAAGACACACACGTTTTTTCTTGACTTTTATCGAGTGTTGTCCATGTCTCTTTCACACACGCACACACACTTTTTCACTCACTCTTTCTATTTCACTCTCTCTCTCTCTAGTTAGGGACTCTCTCACGTCCATAAGCATATGGATGTTTTGAAAAGTCAAACCTCAGAAAAGTTTGACCAGGTATATGTGGAGAAAAACATTTACATCTGGAAAGATCATTAGATTCATCACAACATGTACTTACTTCATACTATCATTTATCTTTGGTATTGTAAATATAAGTAATTTCTTTATAAACTTGGTCAAAGTTTCAAAAGTTTGACTTTTAAAAAATGTAGGAACTACATTATCGAACGGAGGGAGTAGCTCTTTCACTCTCTCTGCTATCTCTCACGGGCCTGCCCTCTCACACGAACACTCTATACCGACGGATTATATGCTCACTGTGTCAGCGTATAGCTCCGTATATTGTTTGGTTGACCGGTCAACCAGTCCACATGCTGCCTTGTCAGCTCGTGTTCTGTATCTTTGTGTGCTGGCCCATGTGGCAGTGGGTGAAAATAAGTAAACTAGAGGCCCATATGACATACGGTGAAGTAAACAAAGTTGAAACCACTCGGGGTAGCACCCCGCACGCTAGTAAATTGAGGGCGCATTGAGGACACACTTCTTCCGCGTGGAGGACGCACTCACGCACAATTCACCACTGCGCGACGGCATGCACATAAGGACGCACTCGCGCACACCCAGCACACAACACACACCAGCACACGTGTACACCAGTGTCGCTGCCGGTTGAGATGGACGGTGAGGCAGCCAACAAGCGGAGGCAGCTCGAGCCAAAACCGCATCCGGCGAGCCTGGACTTCATCAGCAGCCTCCCCGATGACATGCTGCTCGTCATCATCGGCCTCCTCCCCACCAAATCTGCCGTGCGGACCGCCCTGCTCTCCCAGCGGTGGCGGCCCCTCTAGCGCCGCGTCCCCCTCAACCTCACCGTCGACAGCTGCCTCTGCGACGGGGATTGCAAACGCATGGCCGCAATCTCCAAGATCCTTTCATCGCACCCTGGGCCAGCCAGACGCCTTGACATCCGCATGTTCAGTACCAACTGCAAATTCGATGAGTGGTTCTTATCCCCCGCCCTAGATCAGCTCGAGGAGCTCAGCTTTGAAGCTGGACGATGTCGCTCTCTGCTACCGGCCGCGCTCCGCCTCGCGCCAACGCCGCGCCGCGCCAGCTTCACCTCCTGCTATCTTCCCCAGATTAATGCCGCACCCGCCCTTCTTCTCCCTCAACTCAAGCAGCTCGACCTCTTCGACGTTGTCATCTCGAAGAAGGCTATGGAGCAACTGCTCTGCAGCTGTACTGCGCTCGAGTACCTTCGTCTTGAGTAGATCCACGGGTTCATTAGCCTCCACATCGCCTCGACGAATCTCCGATGGATTTATGTGTCTTGCTGGCCCCGAAACAAGACATCAATTGGGAAGAGATCACTCCAGCTGTTCCACGTTATGGTCATTGAGAATGCGCCTTTCCTTGAGAGATTGCTTGTATCGGATCTAGAAGGTCCAACAAAAATCAGGGTCATTGATGCGCCAAAATTGACAGCGTTGGTGCATTCGTCTGCCAAATTCTCCGAACTCTTTATTGGATCCGTAATCGTTCAGGTACAGCACTCATCTTCTTCTCCGTCTTCTTGAAATTCACATTTTTAAATTTCTTCTTGATGTATTTATGACCGTCTTCCAGAAAATGATTCCCACAAGCTTGACCCAGTCTATGCGCACAGTGAAGATCTTGGCAATAAAATCTATCGACCCCAATCTGGATCAAGTTGTTGGATTCCTTACATGCTTTCCGTGCACGGAGAAGCTACTCATCGAGGTGAAACTTCTTTCCTATTAGTAAATGGTAATCACAACGTAGCTCAAATTTTTGTAATTTTCCCAAATTACGATGACAAGTGTAGTGTTCAAACCTGCATCTACACACTGCACCGAAAGAAATGTTTTTAGTATTTTTTTCTCACGTGATCACCTGCATCGTTTTTTTGTTGTACTACTATAGTAGCCTAGGCTAGTCATAGTGGAAAGTAACTTAGACTACTCCAGTAACTCTATGGTTATCCTAAGAGAAAGTACTACCTCCGTCCTGGTTTACTCTTCCTATTTTGTAGTATCAAAATTTGACCATAGATTTAACTGACAAAATGTTAATGCATGTCACTAAGAACTATATCGTTGGATTCGTATTTGAACATAATTTAAAATGGTGTAATTTTTAGTGACATGCAGTGGCATTTTCTTACGTAAATATATGGTCAAAATTTTATACTAAATAAGAGGTAGTACAAAAGTGGGCTATAACAACCCTCCACTATGTAGGCCAAAACACGTGCCAAATTCACTTGTGATGCATTTGGCATTGATGCCCCTCCATTGCTCACCTGGTGCCCCAATTTGGATCACCTACTTTGCTCCGGTGCCAAATTAACTCACGCAATGAAAAAACACTTGCGTGGGAGAGAGAGAGGACTGAGGCAATAAAAAAACACTTGTTTGGGAGAGTGAGAGGCTGGTGTAGTTGGTTTGATTGATTTGTTTATACATGTGGGTTTGTGTACACAGCGGTGCCAACTCTCTCACATTGCGAGAGCGGTGTCAAAATCTTTTGATTTGACATCGATGCGTATTATGTGGCATACTTTTGTGAAATATGGCATCGGCCACATAGTGGAAGGCAACAAATGCCCAAGCTCTTCACGTACTCCTAGGTAAATGAGAGGAAAGAGAAAGAGAGAGAGAGAGAGAGAGAGAGAGAGAGTGAAAAAATATCACTAGCCAGCCAACCCTATCGTATGAGCGAATGATATTGGTACCTCTTGATGACACGACAATCTTATACATCCAGCTGCTCTAATATGTTCTCTTCTTTTGCAGATAAAAAAGACCCAAAAGTGAAAAATGTGCTGCACTATAACAATCTCATCGAATGCCTTGATCTCCATCTTACAGAAATTGATTTGATCGGCTATCGAGGCAGCACATCTGAGATTAAATTGGCCAGGTTCTTTGTTCTGGAGGTGATCAGCACGCCATATGTTCTCTAACGCAATGCACGGGCATCTAGCACGAGAAATTATGTCGAACACGGCTAGTTGTAAGAAGGCTAGGTCTACAGCCATGATGATAGTGACTGCAGACGGTGAGGCTGACTATGGTATGCCGAACACGACGCCTATACTCAGGTGTCATCTCCGGCGTAGGGTCTTCTCACTTCACTGTGAGGAGCAACACGTAATAATTTGACCAACGGGTAGTACAATGCTACTGCATTGGTAGTACCACTACTACTAGTACTAGCACCACCGTCTGGATTTAGTAGTACTACCACGTCCATCTGGATTTAGTATTTGACTAGCAATATCTAGTAATGCATGTCACAAAAAATGTACTACTCCCTCTGTAAATAAATACATGGTGTATTGTTTTATTCCTATCGGCGAGATAACTTAATGTCTTTTTGCTACTTAATAGGATTACATGCAATGAACTAACCACTGCATGTGATGTTTGGTAGTCTCAAGTCATTGAAAGCATGCACAGGTACGGAGGGGGACGCAACTTCATTGACTTACTGCACCTGCCTTTGGGTGTATGACACGTGGGCCCAACGGGTGGCTGGCCAACCTGTCATACAGCCAAAGGCAGGTGCAGTAGAGGGGCGAGGAGTAGATGGCCAACACGCACGTGAATTCAACGCAGTCTGCACTTCTCATATAAAGGCTCCCGCCAGTCTAATCTACGAAATCCTATGCACCTACGCACCCAAGGGCAAGAGTGATCACTCCAATCGCAAGATCAGTTGACTAGAAGCTAGACCCATGGAGGCGATGAGCGCGAGCATCAGCCGGCTGTGCCAGATGGTCCACGACGCTGGCCTGCGGCCTGGCACCGAGGAACGTCTCCAGGTAGTGCTTGAGGCCGCCAGGGCGAGGGGCCGCTTGGACGACAGCTTCGACTCCTTGTTCGACGAGGTCCTCGTCGGCTTCCTCGACAAGTTCACCGTCGTCAAGAAGCTCGCGGACGACCTTGACGTACGCCTCCAGCCCACGCGCCCAGGCTCTGCGATGCCTGCCACCCTCAACAGCCTCTATGGTGACAACCTCTTCGACACACTGTGTGACGCCCCAAGACCGACGCTCCAGACGCCTTCCATGTTTTTTTCGTTATCGTCATGTGTATTTATTTGTTTGCTGCATTCATCATGTCACCATTTGCATTGCACTGGTAGTCCGCTGCCATTGTTTTCATAAAACTCGTAGTCGATCGCAGTTTCCGCTTCTTCCTCGTCTCCGTTGACCTTTGTCAGGGCCCTTTGTCGTTGTCGACCTCTCTCAGACCCCCCTCTCGTGCGCGTCCGAACTTCCCCGGACCAGACCTGACAGTCGTGACTGATGGGTCCGGATCATCCCCAAACATCCCCGAAATATCATCGTTTTATTTATTGGACTCCCTAGCAAATTTATTCTCGTCCGTCGGATTTTGATCGGAAGATCCAAACTTCCCTCCTATGCATATATATATATATATAGACCACCCCCTAACCAAATCTGTCTAAACCAAACCCTAGCCTAGCTCCTAGCCCCTCCTGCGCCGCCACCCTCCTCGGATCCAGCACCGACCCAACCAGCCTTCCTACCTCGTTTTCCAGATCCACCCAACCACATCCATCCATCCCACTATCCGTCTGGACCGTCAAATCCAGATCGAACAGCCCGTAGACTTCCAGTTCATCCTCCCACCTACCGCAACAACGAGGATCCCATGCAAAAACAATGCCACGAGTGGTGGAAGCAAACACAAGATCCTCGTATTTAATTGCATCATAGTACTCATCATCCGTGTACAGAAACTGATTTTTGAGCAATATCCATGGATGAACCGTGGAATCAGTAACGACGGCAACAAGCTTGTCGAATATAGCAACAACTTCATAGTTCTCGTAATTCCAAGAGCGGTTGGGAACTCGACAAATTGCTATCTTCCGTAGACGACAGCCACCATGATCGTATTTGAACGTACGTAGATCATCTGTGTGCTCAACCTCAGGGCACTCTGAGATTTTTGGAAGTGGAATCCGCTGACGAGTGTACACATTCACAAGTTCCCACTCGCAATTGTACCCAATATAAACAACCCAATCTCCATTTGCGCCAGCCCAGGCCTTACCCTTAAGTGATGGCATCTTGACATCACACGTATCATTATCAAGCGGCATCAACTTGCACAAGGCGAGGCCTCCGTCGTCCGCGCCCATGCGAATAGGCTTATAGCAAAGAAGATAAGGGAGATCAAACCGCTCCTGGACCCTTGGGTTCCTTGTAATGATGTTATTAGTTGAGTCGAGAATGTTCTTGAACGAACCTGCCATGCTAGCCGAGGTGATGACATCGCACCGATCAATGAGTTCCCCCACCACGTCATCTTTCAGATCGGGGCAAGAATAACAGGGTCGTTTCCGGCTTGTTCCCTCCATGGAGAAGACGATCGAACAATGGCAGAAGGAAGGGTGAAGGCAAATGGAGGAGGGAGGAAGAGCGTGCGATAGCAGTTCGAAATCGAGAGGGAAAGGTGAAGGGTCGGTGGACGGTTGCCAGTTTGCCACGGTACACGAAGAGGCGCCCCGGCCTACACGTCCTTTCGGAAATTGTACAAAAGGACTCGCCATCGTCTCATTGACATGTTGGAACGGGACCACATGTCAATGAACATGGTGTGTAATTTCTCTTGTAAAATGCGATCTGGCCGCGTTGGCCCGAAGTGTGGTATTATTTCTCGACTTTATTTTTTAATGGCGTGCCTTTCAGTTTTGAAGCACGACTAACTGGTACTGTTTGCAGAGAAAATATAAACTACTCTACCACTACTCCACCTCTAGTACTAGTAGTATAAGAAAGATATATAGGCTGGAGCTTCAGAGCTTTCTTGCTAAGGGCTGCCCACCTGCTTCTCACACTATCACCCTCTCTCCAGATCTAAAAAAGACGGCCTCTCTCTCCCTCCTCACCGGTGGTCATAGATCCGCCTGGGAAGAAAAGGACGTGCAGCGTTGACACACTCGTCGTCGGCGAGCGAGGTCACGCACTGACGACAAGGCCGTCCTCTCAGACCTAGCGCCCGCGCGGATGGCCTCCGTCCCCAAGCTCGCTGCCGTAGTGCGTGCGGAGGACGACGACCACGAGCGAAGCCACTTCACGCTGACCCTCAGGTATGCTACCTCTTTTCGAACCATACCCTTGTTCTATTGCCCCATCTACCATGTCGCTGCATGTGGATCTTTTTCCACTCCACCATCTTCCCAATTTGCTATCCTCTGCTCTGCTGGTCACGTAGACGAAAACCTTAATTTGCACTATTAAAGGAAACCCTACTTCATGCAGACTAATCCATGTCTGGGTTGAATAAGGAAAGGAAGGGAGACTGTACTATCCAAGAGAGTAGGCATCGAACCCGCATCTAGGTTGAAAAGGGGAAAATCAGTAGCTAAGGAACGAGTCTCGTGTCTCTTGGTTGAAGAAGGGTAGAAAGGCATGACAACGCAATAGAGAATGACCAGGTCGATCGGTTTGTTGTCCTCACATAGGAAAAAGGTGGCTAAACATAACAAAAATGGGACGTAATCCACATATGCTGCCTGGATATTTGTTGCTCTGGGCAACCATACCTCCCTCACCACTCTATGCGTCCGTGGAGGTACATCGTACTGGTGCGCCCACTGTCCGAATGGGCCTCCCATGCTCTTATTGTCACTTTTTTGCTGTTAGTATAACGCCAGCAGTCAAGTCAAGCAATGCTACTGCTAAAGTGATGCCACATTTAACTAATGCCGCACTCAGTCTAATGCCACCGATAAATTTAAGCAATGCCATTTAATGTCACTGGATTATTTCAGGGTTAGCTGTTGATTGTGGATGTATTAAAGATTTTTCAGCTAAGGCATTCTAATGCTGTTGCACAGCCAGTATACCAACGATGAAACTTGTTACTACCTTCAGATTTTTGCACTGTTAATGCTTATAGATTACATACCTCACTTTCATGAGATAAGTTAATTTTTTTGTACAGTGTCACCAAAATGCCAAGGCGCTGATGTCATTTTATTTTGGTTAAACTGCACAAAAAATTATGAAGACAAGAGGAAAGGTCAAGAGTGGGCACCTCCTCCTCCGGCTGTTCTCTTGATTCGTTCGATCAAGTTTTTATGTTTGATCGATTATCAAGATTGGGATAGCAATTTTTAAGGTCCCCCCGAGTTCGAAATGATATTTACCTTGGAGGTACATGGTTTGCAATTTTTTATACTGTCATTAGTTAATAATGCTAGTTACCTTCAGACTTTTGTATTTGGTTTAATGCTCATGCACAGCTAGTATACCAATGCTGAAACGTGTTACCTTTACATTTTGTATTGTTAATTCTTATAGAAATCTTCCAGTGCCAGAGTTTATTGAAATCTGTTCAGTAAAACCATTGTACTGTACCCTGTAATAAAATAACTACTCTACTGTTGCACTAGCCACTGGATTAGTGTATATTTGTAGTATTCGAAATTTCGAATGGTGTTGCATTAGCGTATGGACATAAATAAAGTGTGGCAAGCTTTCCCAGATATGTGCTCAAGAAAACTACTACCTGTTTTTCTAAATACTAGACGTTTGGGTACTTTAAACTGAACCGCGAAAACGTCTTATATTAAGGAACAGAGGGTGTAGAGTTCACTCAAATTATCCCGGTAAAGCTAGTCACACCTTTGTTAAAATTAATGTTCATTATGTTATCGGAGGAGGTCTGTAAGTTTGTCTCTAATGCCTGTCGACTACATACCTGACATCATGATGTAATGTTAAGTCATTTCCTTTTGTACAGTGTCACTGAATTGTCAAGGCGGTGATGGCATTTTATTTTAGTTGAACTGCACAAAATATGCTTAAAAGAAGAGGAAAGGTCAGGAATCGATCATTCTTTCAGAAAGAACTATATATGCCTTTCTGACATCAGCCGCTGTTGCCTTATTTATTCCTTCAAACAGGTGGTTAGAAACAGTCTTGCTACCTTTTCCCATTAAGAAATTGGAATGCTTATATTTGTGAGTCTATGCTTCAACTAGTGCCACTTTTATAGTAATCACACTTTCAATATCTATGCAAACAGGGATGCTCGATTTTAGTGGAACTGCACAAAAAGTCCAACTGGTTCAACATTAGGAGCATGTTTTCTTCCAAACCTTTATATCCAATTGGTGGCACTATGAGCTGTTCATTAAGAAGGTACATGGTTTGCTACTATCTTGCTACTCTTTTTGTACTGTCATTAGATAGTAATACTAGTGGTTTGCATGTGAATTTATTGGCAGGGTGGACCTACATTGGAGGTGCAGGACAGGATTCAATGATTGGATGCTCAATTTCGGTTGTATCGATTTCACCTCTTCCATCACTGCGAACATGGATATCCTTGGTCTGATGAAGAATAGGCGCTATATTTCTGCTCTGAACAAGCAAATCAATTCAGTATGAAATTGTCCAGGGCAAAACATGACTGTATCAAATTGTCCAGTGCAAAACATGACAGATGCTAAGCGGAAGAGACATGTTTAAACCGAAAATACAAGGTGGGGTATATGTTTACTAGCTGCTTGATATTTGTGCAGACAGAGATGTCTGCCCGTTGCTATTTGGCAAACACACAAAGTGACCGCAATTTTGGTTGAACTGCACAAGAGAATAGTATAGTCACTGCATGCAGTGCCATTTGAAAATAGACACAGAAAGATTGGATAGTCACTTCATGGACTGCAGAAAAGTAGTACTGTACTATTTATTGGCCAACACTAGGTGCTTCATTGCTTTGGTCTGATTATACAATGGGCATCATTTTGCCTAAGTTAAAGTTTGTATTCCGAAAATAGTCTCGCCGTGTGATCGAGAGAAGACCAAATCATATTGCAGTGGATGTTCCTCCATCATGTGTGGTTCATTCTCATGGTTCCAGCTGTTGGTGAAACCACTTACGTTTGCAAGAGGAATTGTAGACTTCACAAACAAATTTGTCTTTCAGTCTGTACTGAATGTTGGCCAAGAGAAGCATCCATGTTAGTAGGAAGAACATATGTTTTTTCTAGATCTTTGCTTTTGGAGCTACATATTTGTATATGATCTGTGAATCATTGAGATGCATTAACATGTTGATCTTATGTATGGGAATCGTACTAGTTGGTTTTAGTTGTGGCTGATCTTTGCTTTTGGAGCTACATATTTGTATATGATCTGTGAATCATTGAGATGCATTAACAGTTCCTTATATCTGTTCGCTCAGTGTTTACAAGTTACTGATCGATCACTAGCTAGCCTACTAATGCGCTCCTGGCAGTTTTAGTTGCGACGCAAGATCCGAAGTGGCAGTTTTTTGAATAAAAATGCCTACCTCTGAAGAAACTGACAAGCTGCTCTGAAGAAAATGCCATGCGAATCTGAAGAAACTGCCAGCGAAAACGTTCGCAAATGCCTTATCTCCCAGCTAAAGTTCATCAACTAATGCCCTCGGCTGCGACTCGTTGCATGCTGCTCCGCGTACTGGCTGCGAGCGATTTTGAGTGCCTGCATGCAGCCGGCCGTAATTAAGGCAGCTAACTGATGCGAAAAAGATGCGCTTTAATTGTTGCGGGCCTTTTAAATCCGTGGAATCATTATTGACAAGGAGGGAGATGATTCGAGTGCACTCGTTTGACCGTCATGCCGGCGTGCGACCCAGCACGGACGGGACGGGACGGCACAGTCAGAATTTCAGTTTCTCTAGTTTTCCACGGCAAGCTGGCGCGCTAAGCCATGCCTGCTTAATTATGCATTGAATTCCGATGACCGTCGCGCTACCTTCCGCCTATAAGTACTGTTTCCCGGCCTTCTATGGTGGCACCGTGACCCAACTCGCCCTATCCTCATAAGCCCCCACCGGCCCGACGTCGCTCGCCACTTATCCTCGCTCTCGCCACGTCCGCCATGCCCCCGCCCGTCCGCGATAGGCGAGGCCGGAGGCGGTCACCGCCGGAACTAGTGTTCGGTTTTTCACCGGAAGGCAGACGGAGGGAGGAGGCATTCTATCGGTCTTTAGATGGCAATGCGGAGATCGAGGACTTGTTGGAGCGCGACCGCCTGGCGGAGGAGCAGGAGTTGTTGGAGCGCGACCGCTTGGCGGAGGAGCAGCGTATCGCCGATTTGCGCCGCCAGCGGGACATGGAGCAGCAGCGCACCGACGCTCTGAGTCGCGAGCAGAGCGCCCGCAACTGGGCCGACTACGTGGAGGCCGGCGCCCGGCAAATAGCCCTGGAGGCTGTCGGGCACGCAC
Source organism: Triticum aestivum (assembly GCF_018294505.1). Taxonomy (NCBI): domain Eukaryota; kingdom Viridiplantae; phylum Streptophyta; class Magnoliopsida; order Poales; family Poaceae; genus Triticum; species Triticum aestivum. Next base: position 83,816,637 of record NC_057805.1, read on the forward strand.
GCGTTCGCGACGCCGATTTTTACTACCAGCTCGTCAAGTGGGTTTCCCGCTTAGAAGCCGAAGCTTCGGTGGACCACGCCGGCATGGAAAGGGCCAACGCGCGCGAGCAACGCGCCCTATCGCACCTCTGGCAAGTCCGAGGCGAGGCGGAGGACGCCGGTGCCGGCGTTTAGCGTGTACCGCAGATGGCGGCCGGCATCGTCTAGTTAGCTAAGAGTAAGTTAGTACTTGTACGCTACTAGAGTATTAGTGGGAGTAGATAGTTAACTTGGCTATGATGGTTGTCAACGTGGAAGTTCAGTACTCTATATGTGGATCAGACCTGTTACTTTGCTCTGAATGTTGAACTTTCCGTTTGAACGTATGGAATGGGCTGTTATTTTTTAAATGGGTTGTATTTGTCCTCCACGGGTTTAGAGGCTGACTTGTGGGCCTACCAAGTTGACGCGTACACAATCAGGAGATGATTGTACGTGGAGAGGATGACAGCAGGGACCCGCCAAGGTCATGGCAGTACGCAAGCAAGTGCCTCCTTATTTCAAGCCAATAAAAAATGGCTCCTCCTAATGGATTTCTGACATCTGGGTCCCATGCCATTGTCAACGTAGTCAATAAACGAGAGAATTGCACAACGAGCGGCTGACACCAGGGACCCAGCAGCTCGCCCAGTTATTTTTGTTTTGGGTTAATTTGATAAATGCCACTCCAAATCTGGTGTTTCTGAGAAATGCCACTGCAATTTCCAAACTTTGAAAAATGCCATTTCCAGTGGCATTTTTCGAAGTCTGGAGTGGCGTTTTTCAAAGTTTGCAAATTGCAGTGGCGTTTTCCAAAGTTTGCAAAAATTGCAGTGGCATTTTTCAAAGTTTGGAAATTGCAGTGGCATTTTTATGAATCGCCATAATTGGAGTGGCATTTATCTAATTTGTTTTTGAGACGGAAGCAGGGTGTCAACTGGGCTGTGCGGGCACTCTGGCCTGTCTAGACAGCCTTCTCTTTTATGTTTACCACAGACCAGCCCAGTAGTTTTTTTCTTTCTGAAAATGGCTAGCCCATTTTTTTGTGATTTGCCAAGTAAGTTGCTTTGTCAGGCCTGTTGGGCTGCAAATCTTTCAAGACGAGGAGAGCTTCATTCGGCTGGCCGAGAAAATGGCCTATCAGTAATGAGAAATGGGTTGTACATTTTTAAAACACATCAAACCGGCAATTAGTTTCAAATTTCTTTTTATTTCGAGATTTTAAATTGCATTAATTTTTATGCGTGGACAATTTGTTGGATTTTATATTGATATACATTTATTTTTAAAATCAGTTTGAATGTGACTCGAAATTTCGGGATTAAAAACAGTTCGGACCGCACCGAAATATGCAAAATTTCATATAATATTTTAACCGTGGCCACAATATGGGCTGTAATGCTAACAAAAAGAATATGGGCTCAAAAAAACCTTAAGAATTAGCAAATGTGCTGTAAATTATTAGAAATAATGGCAGATGGGCTGTATGCTGTTTTCCACATATTTGAGGCTTTCCTAAAAAAAGGTTGACGCACAAGCTGTGACTGTTGGATGTCCATCCGACGGCTGTCGTGCTTCTTCAATCTCTGCTCTTCCTGCTCCAGCCGCTCAAACAAGCGCCGGCAGGACTGCCTGCTCCCTCCTCCCCACGGCCAGCTGTGCTGCCGCGCATGCCTCACTGCCCCACCGTACTCCCATCACTGGCCTAGCCATCCCTCTACTCACCCATACCTGTTGTTATTCTCTGGTGACGGCAGACGAACCAGTAAACCCTCGTACAGTCGTACTCCCCTCCGCGTGGGAAACAACTGCCGAGTCTTCCCTGCCTCCATGTTGTTCCCTTCCTAGGCCTCGCTGTCGTCCACCGCCCTGGTGCTCTCGGCGCGGCCTGGTCAACGTGGTCAACGACCGACATGCATCTGAAGTGGACTGTACGTGGAGAGGCTGACAGCTGGGTCCACGGCCGCACGCAAGGAAATGCCTCCTTATTACGTGCAAAATAATGATTCCTCCACCTAGCATCTGGGACCCACTGAAAGGGCCTCTGTATTTCATGAAAAAATGTTATCGCCGCTGACAGCTCGGACCCACCAGCTATATCTTTGCATGCAAGGAAGTGCGTCCTTATTACGCACAAAAAAATGAATACTCCACCTGCTAGCTGGGACCTAGTATAGTGGCAGGCTGACTTGTGGGCCTATGAAGTTCACGGGGACGGAGGGCTTTGTCAACTTACTCAATATGCATGATTCTAGCTCCAGTGACCGTACGATGTCCATCCAACGGCCGTACGTAGTGCTTCTTCAACCTCTGGTCTTCTTGCTCCAGCCGCCCAAACCAGCGCCGGTCGTGCCTCGTGCTCCTGCCTTTCGTGGCCGGCTGCGATGCGGCGGAGGCCTCACCGCCCCCTACTACTCCCACCGCTGGCCAGGCCATCCCTCTACTCACCCACACCCCCTGTTATTCTGCGGCGACGGCAGCCTCACACCAAAGTGAACCAGTGAACCCTCATACTCCTCTACGCGTGGGCATCCACTGCCGCGTCTTCCCTGGCTCCGCGTCGTCCCCTTCCTAGGCCTCGCCATCGTCCACCGCCCTGGTGCTCTTGGCGCGGCATGGTCAACGTGGTCAAGGAACGACTTCCATCAGAAGAGTACTGTACGTGGAGAGGCTGACAGCTGGGTCCACGGCAGCCGCAAGGAAGTGCCTCCTTATTACGCAGAAAATAATTATTCCTCCACCTGATAGCAGGGACCCACCGGACGGGCCACCGTATTTGGCAAAAAAACGTTTCCCCCCTGACTGCTGGGACCCACCGGACGGGCCACCGTATTTCGTGAAAAAAACATTCCCCTCGCTGTCAGCTCGGACCCACCGAAAGTGCCGCCTTATTACGCACAAAAAAATGAATACTCCCCCTGCTAGTTGGGACCCACCTTGGTGGGTGGCTGACTTGTGGGCCTACTAAGTTGACGGGGACGGAGTGCTTTGTCAACTAAGTCAATATGAACGATTCTAGTTCCAGTGACCGTACGATGTCCATCCAATGGCCGTAGTGCTTCTTCAACCTCTGGTCTTCTTGCTCGAGCCACCCAAAGCAGCGCCGGTCGTGCCGCATGCTCCTGCCTCCCGTGGCCAGCTGTGCTGCCGCGGAGGCCTCACCGCCCCCTACTATTCCCACCACTGGCCAGGCCCTGCGGCGACGGCAGCCTCACACCACAGCCGAACCAGTGAACCCTCGTACTCCTCTCCGCGCGGGCTTCCACTGCCGCGTCTTCCCCAGCTCCGCGTCGTCCCCTTCCTAGGCCTCGCCATCGTCCACCGCCCTGGTGCTCTCGGCGCGACGTGGTCAACGTGGTCAAGGAACGACTTCCATCGGAAGAGTACTGTACGTGGAGAGGCTGACAGCTGGGTCCATGTCCGCAGCAAGGAAGTTCCTCCTTATTACGCGCAAAATAATTATTCCTCCACCTGACAGCGGGGACCCACCGGACGGGCCACCGTATTTCGCGAAAAAAAATGTTTCCCCTAGCTGCTGGGACCCACCAGCTACATGTTCGCACGCAAGGAAGTGCGTCCGGGCCAAAAAAATGATTCGCCCCCTGACTACTGGGACCCACCAGCTACATCTTCGCACGCAAGGAAGTGCCAGACAGTCGGGACCCACCTGGTCGAAGCGTACGTAGCGTTGTCATTCTGGTCGCGAACATGTACGTACATACTGGTCGATGTAGAGGCGTGCACGTGTCGTAGTAGAGGCGTCCATGTAGCATGTACACGTACGTACAACGGCCAGGGTGCAAGAAAGTAAATACGGCCACGTACGTACATACGGGCGGGGTCTCGAACGCCTACTCACGCGTACGTACGGCCAGGGCTCGTGTACATGGCTGGGTCGGAACGGAGAAACTGCATCATCGTCGTGTTCATGGGGAGGCAACGGAATGCGTCGTGTTCATCGGGAGGCAACGGAACATGTGGGAGCCAACCGGCTTGGACGGAATAGCCGATGGAAACGAGGCCTGGCGTACCGCAGAACGGAGGAAATGGCCTTGTGTTTGACCGGGCACGTTCGAAACGGGATCCTGTTCATCGGGAGGGGTCTGGCATACCGCAAAACGGAGGAAACGAACCTCCTACGATCGAAACGGGGGTCCTGTTGATGGGAGGGGTGTGGTGTACCGCAAAACGGAGGAAACAGACTTGTGTTGGAGCGCTAGGGTCGAAACAGGGGTCCTGTTCATCGGGAGGGGTGTGGCGTACCGCAAAACGGGACTCCACGGGATACTGTTCATCTCCACTGTCAACCCCCTCCAGCCTCCACGGGCTACTGTTCATCCACCGTTGACCTCCTCCAGCCTCCACCTGCGACTGTTCATCCATGGGCTCCTGTTCATCCAGCCTCTACCCCGCGCTACTCCACCGGCTACTGTTCAACCAGCCCCCTCCACGGGCTCCTGTTCAACCACCCCTCCACGGGCTACTGTTCATCCAGCCCTCCACCGTCTACTGTTCATCCAGCCCTCCACGGGGTGGTCCTGTTCATCCTGCCCTCCACGGGTTCCTGTTCATCCGGCCCCAACCGGCTCAATCGATTGGGGTCCTGTTCATCCAGAGGCAACACCACGGGGTCCTGTTCATCCACCCCCACCGGGAACTGTTCATCCAAACCCCCCCCAGCAACGCTCACTGTTCATCCAGAGGCAGCATCGATCGGCTTCAGTTAGCAGCAGTAGTGAAGGAATCGCTCTATCGGGTTCAGTTAACAGCCATCGATCGATCGCTCGGGTTCAGTAACGCGTAGCCTGCAGTGCAATCACTCGGGTTCAGTTATAGCCTAATGCCTCGCTCGGGTTCAGTTAGAGCCCAACGCCTCGCACCCACGCGCGTGCGTGTACGAGAGAAATGCACATCGCTCGGCCCCGACCACCCACCGAAACCGGGAACACCCCGATATTTTCCTCGCCCTCGCTTCTACCACGGTTTTTTCCGTCATGCACAGCCCAAAGAATGTCATGCAGCTGCATCTCCGGCCCACCCAGGACAAAAATCCCATTTTCTGTCATGATTTTTGTCATAGAAGTAGGACCCCACCACATCTATGATGATACCGGGTTTTGTCACAATTATCGTCATAGAAGTGTCATAAGTATGAAAGAAATTTTTTTCGTTCGGCCCAAAATGTCACGGATGTGTCTTTTTTTGTAGTGCTTGGTCGTCATGGCTCACGTCACGTGCACCTCGCGAGGTGCCCCTTGCATAGATATCTCCGCTCCTAGGGAGCCAGCCTAGGGAGGCTGCCCCTGAGGAGGTCTTGCATCATCCGCCTCGCGAGGCTTGGTCCCTCGCGAGGGTCTTGAGTGGTTGTTGATGAAGATGGGCCGTACCAGGCCGTTGGTGGAGCCACGCCCTGGGCTGCAGGCAGGCGAGTCTGGGTACCCCCGTTCCCAGGACGCCGACAGTGCACCCCTTTCCTTCTCCCTCTCTCTCTCTCCTTCCCCCTTTCCCCTCTGGTAAAAGGAAGGGGCCGAATCCTACTAGGAGCCCAAGTAGGACTCCTCCTACTTGGGGCGCACCTTGGGCCGGCCTCCTCCCTCTCCCTCCTTTATATATGTGGGGAGGGGGCGCCTAGAACAGAACATCAATTGTTCAAAGCCATGTGCGGCGCCCCCCTCCACAGTTTACGCCTCCGGTCATATTCACGTAGTGCTTAGGCGAATCCCTACGTGGATCACTTCACCATCGCCGTCACCACGTCGCCGTGCTGACGGAACTCTCCCTCGACACTTTGCTGGATCAAGAGTTCGAGGGACGTCATCGAGCTGAATGTGTGTAGAACTCGGAGGTGCCGTACGTTCGGTGCTTGATCGGTTGGATCAAGAAGACGTTCGACTACATCAACCGCGTTAAGCAAACGCTTCCGCTTTTGGTCTACGAGGGTACGTGGACACACTCTCCCCCTCTCATTGCTATGCATCTCCTAGATAGATCTTGCTTGAGCATAGGAATTTTTTTGAAATTGCATGCTACGTTCCCCAACAATAGTTTCACAACTCACGCCACCTAGAACACCACAACATAATGGTGTTACCGAACGTCGTAACCGTACTTTATTAGATATGTGGTGCGATCTATGATGTCTCTTACCGATTTACCACTATTGTTTTGGGGTTATGCATTAGAGACAGCTGCATTCACGTTAAATAGGGCATCGTCTAAATCCGTTGAGATGACACTGTATGAAGTGTGGTTTTGCAAGAAACCTAAGCTATCGTTTCTTAAAGTTTGGGGTTGCAACACTTATGTCAAAGGGCTTCAGCCTGATAAGCTCGAACCCAAATAAGAGAAGTGCATCTTCATAGGATACCCTAAGAAATGATTGGGTACACCTTCTACCACATATGTGAAGGCAAGATCTTTGTTGCCGAGAATGGAACCTTTTTAGAGAAGGAGTTCCTCTCAAAAGAAGTGAGTGGGAGGAAAGTAGAACTTGATGAGGTAAATGTACCTTCTCTCGAATTGGAAAGTAGCACATCAGTGAAATCTGTTCCCGTGATGCCTACACCAAATAGAGAGGAAGATAATGATGATGATCATGAAACTTCAGATTAAGTTACTACTGGACCTCGTAGGTCGAACAGAGCACGTTCCACACCAGAGTGGTATGGTAATCCTGTCCTAGAAGTCATGTTATTAGACCATGGCGAACCTACGAACTATGAAGAAGCTATGATGAGCCCAGATTCCAACATATGGCTTGAGGCCATGAAATCTGAGATAGGATCCATGTATGAGAACAAAGTGTGGACTTTGGTGGACTTGCCCAATGAATGGCAAGCCATTGAGAATAAATGGATATTCAAGAGGAACACGGACACTGATGGTAGTGTTACTATCTACAAAGCTCGACTTGTCGCAAAAGGTTTTCGACAAGTTCAAGGAGTTGACCATGATGAGACTTTCTCACTCGTAGCGATGCTTAAGTCTGTCCGAATCATGTTAGCAATTGCCGCATTTTATGAAATCTGGCAAATGAATGTCAAAACTGCATTCCTTAATGGATTTCTTAAAGAAGAGTTGTACATGATGCAACCAGAAGGTTTTGTCGATCCTAAAGGTACTAACAAAGTGTGCAAGCTCCAGCGATCCATCTATGGACTGGTGCAAGCATCTCGGAGTTGGAATATACGCACTGATGAGGTGATCAAATCACATTGTTTTATACAGACTTTTGAAGAAGCCTGTATTTAAAAGAAAGTGAGTGGGAGCTCTGTAGCATTTCTAATATTATATGTGGATGGCATATTTTTGATTGGAAATGATATAGAATTTCTGGATAGCATAAAAGGATACTTGAATAAGATTTTTTCAATGAAAGACGTCGGTGAAGCTGCTTATATATTGGGCATCAAGATCTATAGAAATAGATCAGGACGCATGATAAGACTTTCAATCAGTACTACCTTGAAAAGATTTTGAAGTAGTTCAAAATGGATCAGTCAAAGAAGGAGTTCTTGCCAGTATTGTAAGGTGTGAAGTTGAGTAAAGACTCAAAACCAGACCACGACAGAAGATAAAGAAAGAATGAAAGTCATTCCCTATGCCTCATCCATAGGTTCTATAAAGTATGCCATGCTGTGTACAAAACCGCTTGAGTACCTTGCCATTAGTTTGCAAGGGGGTAAAATAGTGATCCGGGAGTAGATCACTAGACAGCGGTCAAATTATCCTTAGGTACCTAAAGACGACTAAGGAAATGTTTCTCGGTTATGGAGGTGATAAAGAGTTCATCATAAAGAGTTACGTCGATGCAAGCTTTGACACCGATTTGGATGACTCTGAGTCTTGATCTGGATACATATTGAAAGTGGGAGCAATTAGCTAGAGTAGCTCCATGTAGAGCATTGTAGACATAAAAATTTGCAAAATGCATACGTATCTGAATGTGGCAGACCCGTTGACTAAACTTCTCTCACAAGCAAAACATGATCACACCTTAGTACTCTTTGGGTGTTAATTACATAAAGATGTGAACTAATGTGTGAGGGAGTCCTGGACTAAGGGGTCCTCGGGCGTCCGGCCTATTAGCCATGGGCCGGACTGATGGGCTGTAAAGATACGAAGACTGAAGACTCTACCTGTGTCCGGATGGGACTCTCTTTGGCGTCGAAGGCAAGCTTGGCATGCACGATGTGAAGATTCCTTTCTCTGTAACCGACCTTATGTAACCCTAGATCCCTCCGGTGTCTATATAAACCGTAGGGCCAGGTCCTTAGATGGACGATCATAGTCATACAGGCTAGACTTTTGGGGTTTTAGCCATTATGATCTCGTGGTAGATAAACTCTTGTAATACTCATATTCATCAAGATCAATCAAGCAGGAAGTAGGGTATTACCTCCATAGATAGGACCCGAACCTGGGTAAAGATTGTGTCCCCCGTCTCCTGCTACCATCGACCTTAGACGCACAGTTCGGGACCCCCTACCCGAGATCCGCCGGTTTTCACTGCGACGTCGTCAAAAAGGGTCGATGGCTCTCCTTGTTGTCAAGGAAAATATGACCTCCGGAGGTGTCCTGGCCTCGGGCCAAACCCTGCGGCTCGGCGGCTTCGTCATGACCGCCAGCTCGGCCCTCGGGCCAACGATGACCTCTCGGGTCATCAAAAATCACCTCCGCGTGGATCCCGAATACTCCACCCAGATGGATCCGACGGAGTTATCGTCTTTAAATGAACTCCTAGATCGCATTGCTGCCTTGGGGGTCGCTACAGATTACGATCGGATTAGGCTTAGACCCGGCCAGAGAGAAATTAAAACTCCGCCGATCACCCACCAGGTAGTGGTAGTCGAGGAGCAAGACCACCCTTCCTCTATCTTGAAGACGGACTATATTCGGATCGTCGATCTCGAAGAGCCGGATACTCTCCGGGAGAAAGACATGCCTTGCCCTCCGAACGTAGAGTCGGGCGACAAGTCTAGAGAATCGGTCGATATGCCCGAACTATCAAATCCAAAAGATCTTCAAACTCCGGATTTAAAATTGGGTCAGGGTTCGGATTTAAATCTACCCACCCACCCGGACATAAGCGCTCTCATGAGCATACAACAGCAGTCTCAGGAAACGGTCCATCACTTCTGTGCCAGATTCCTTCTTGTCAAAAGCAAGATTAAGGATTGCCGCGACGAAGACGCGATCTCAGCATTCCGCACCAATTGCACGGACGAGGGAATCCTCAACACCATCAACCGCCGTCGCATATCACACTTCGCTGACTTGGCAACTATCGTACATAAGTACATCACAATGGAAAGCGCCTGGAAAACTCAGGCGGCTCGCTGGGAATTATCGGTCCCAACTAAACTCCTCGTCCAGGCGAAAAGGGCGCACCCTCGTGGCACGCCCGGTCAAATAGAAAAGAAATACAAGCCCACTACGGGGCACGGAACCGTTCTGGAAGGATGGCTTAATGGGCCATGCAAAATACACACAACACCAGATAACATACCAACCCATACCCTTAGAGCATGTTGGATACTCCGGCAAGTGGCCAAGAGGGGAGAGGATATCCTCACCAAGAATACCCCAGAAGAACACCCCCCGGAAGACAACAACCTCAAAGTGTTGACGGTCTTCGAGACATTTGCCTCAAACAATAGGCGCAAAAGGGCACTCCGCGAACTCGCCAAAGTCTGCCAAATCGCAGCAATAAACCCCTAGAACGACACAGCTATAACTTTTAATGCCAGTGACGAACCAAAATACAGGACAGTCCGAGCACCAGCCGCCTTGGTTCTCAGTCCAACTGTGGACGGCTTTCGGCTCACCAAGGTTCTCATGGACGGCGGCAGCGGACTAAACCTCATTTATGAGGACACACTCCACAAAATGGAAATAGACAGGAGCCGCATCGAGCATAGCATCACGACCTTCCGAGGAATCATTCCTAGTCAAGAGGCGCGGTGTGCGGGAAAAATCACACTTCACGTGGTATTCGGCGTGCCAGAGAATTATCGGTCCGAAGAGATAACCTTTCAAGTGGCCCCTTTCAACAGCAGATATCACGCCCTCTTGGGGCGAGATGCATTTACATGCTTCCAAGCTATACCTCATTACGGGTACAAGAAGCTTAAGATGCCTGGGCCCAATGGCACAATCACTCTCGCCAGTGATCCGGATATAGCACTCCACGCCGAAAATAAAACCGCATCCCTCGCCCTTGAGGCCTTATCTGAAGCCCTCGCGGCTGAAGAGTTAACTGCACTGCGCTCCACGGTGGACAGGGACGATGTGATCCTAGACAAATGACCCAAATCCACCTCCTCCAACGGACCCCAACAAGACAACATCTATCCGGGCACAACTCAATCAAACGGTCGATGCCGCGCTACGAGAGTTCCTGCGTGAAAACTGGGACATATTCGCCTGGCACCCGGCTGACATGCCAGGAATCTCACGCAAGCTAGCCGAACACAGCCTCAATATCTTAAAGGGATATAAACTGGTCAAACAAACACTGCGGTGTTTTTCCGAACCCAAACGACAAGCTATGGGAGGAGAGCTAGCCAAGTTAGTTGAAGCCGGATTCATCAGAGAAATCAAACACCCGGACTGGCTAGCAAACCTGCTGATGGTACCAAAGAAGGATAAATCCTGGTGCCTATGCGTCGATTTCAAAGACCTCAACAAGGCTTTCCCTAAGGATCCTTTCCTCCTCCCTCGTATCGATCCGATCATTGATGCAACCGCAGGGCACGATTCACTGTGTTTCCTCGACGCATACTCCGGATACCATCAGATCAAGATGAAGGAGTCCGATCAAGCCGCAACGGCATTCATTACCCCATATGGGCCTTTCTGCTTCAACACCATGCCCTTCGGGCTCAAAAACGCCGGCGCCACCTATCAACGCATGATCCAAACATGCCTGGAGAAACAAATCAACAAGACAGTTGAAGCATATGTGGACGACGTGGTCATCAAAACTAGACACGTCGAAACACTCATAGACGGTCTACGTCTTACATTCGACAACCTTCGTGCATATGACATCAAGCTCAATCCGGAGAAGTGTGTTTTCGACGTCCCTGCCGGAAAGTTGCTGGGCTTCATCGTTTCAAATAGAGGAATTGAAGCAAATCCAGCCAAAATCAAAGCTCTGTCACAATTGACTACGCCAACGAACCTTAAACAGGTCCAAAAACTCGCCGGTTGCGTGGCAGCTCTAAGCCGCTTTATCTCCCAATTGGGAGAAAAGGCATTGCCACTCTATCGTCTTCTACGGCACACCGATCACTTCGAGTGGACGGACGTGGCAACGGCCGGACTGGAAGAAATAAAAACCCTTTTGGCGAGTAACCCAATCCTGGCCGGACCGAACGTCGGCGAACCAATGTTATTATACATATCGGCAACACACCAGGTGGTGAGCGCCGTACTCGTCGTCGAATGAGAACAGGACGGACACAAATTCCCGCTTCAGAAGCCGGTATACTATGTATCCACTATCCTCACTCTATGCAAATCACGGTACCCTCATTATCAAAAAATATCATACGCGGTCTTCATGCCATCCCGGAAGCTACGACACTACTTCCAGGAGTGTTCTGTCACAGTGGCTTCCGAAGTACCACTCAATGATATAATAAACAACCGCGATGCTACCGGCCGGATTTCCAAATGGGACATCGAGCTCCTTCCATTCGACATAACATACAAACCGCGTCGGGCCATTAAATCCCAAGTACTAGCGGACTTCGTCGCCGAATGAACAGAGGCCGAACTCCCTAAAGAGTACGACACTTATTCAAACTGGGTTATGTATTTCAACGGCTCCAAAATGCTGGCAGGATTAGGAGCCGGCGTCGTTTTAACGTCCCCCACAGGAGATGTAGTTCAGTACGTACTCCAAATATTATATACAGACTCCAACAACGCAGCCGAATACGAGGCTTTATTGCATGGTCTTCGGATGGCCGTCTCCATGGGCATACAACGCCTAGAAGTGCGCAGGGACTCAAACCTAGCAATATCTCAAATAAATGGAGATTTTGACGCCAAAGATCCGAAGATGGCGGCTTATCGCAATGTCGTCCTGAAAATGTCGGCTCGGTTCGAGGGGCTCGAGTTTCATCACGTGGCTCAAGAAAGTAATCAAGCGGCGGACGTCCTTGCTCGCATCGGCGCCAAGCGTGACCCCGTCTCACCTAACATCTTTCTGGAAAGGCTCTTCAAGCCATTCGTGGTGTGGCAAGGGGAGAGCGGCAACACCAGTCCAAACCCCAACACAACCCCAGATTCCGAACACACCAATACCATCGGGGGCTCAGCCACCAAAGTAACACCATCGGCCCATCTCATTATGGCAGTAATTGCCCCATGGACTGAACCCTTCTTAGCCTACCTCAATAGGAAGGAACTCCCTGAAGATCACAACAAGGCCCGCCACATTGTCCGGCGTTCGAAGGCCTACAAGGTTCATGAAGGAGAGCTCTACAAGAAAAGCGCTACTGGAGTCCTTCAAAGATGTATCTCTGAGGAGGAGGGTTGGCAGCTCTTGGCTGAAATTCATGCCGGTCTCGGCGGCCACCACGCCGCAGCTCGGGCCCTTGTTAGCAAGGCCTTTCGTACAGGTTTTTATTGGCCGACGGCCCGAGCAGACGCGCAAGACCTTGTCCAACATTGCGTCGGATGCCAGCTCTTTGCCAACCAGAGCCATATGCCACCTACCGCTCTGCAAACAATCCCCATCACTTGGCCTTTCGCGGTCTGGGGGCTTGATATGGTCGGACCCCTTAAAGGAGGAAGCCATAAGAAAAAATATCTGCTGGTCATGGTGGACAAATTCACCAAGTGGATAGAGGCCAAACCAGTTAAAACGGCCGAAGCCGGACCAGTAATAGACTTTATATCTGGCGTTGTACACCGTTATGGTGCTCCACACAGCATCATCACCGATAACGGCTCCAACTTCACAGCCGATGAGGTAAAAATTTAGTGCGCCAATCTGAGCATTAAGCTCGATTACGCCTCCGTCTATCACCCGCAAACAAATGGTCAAGTCGAATGGGCCAATGGTCTTATTATGAGCGGCATCAAACCCAGGCTGGTGCGGTCTTTGAAGGAATCAGACAAACACTGGGTTGAGGAGCTCGACTCCGTACTCTGGGGGCTGTGGACCACGCCCAATCGGACTACCGGATACACACCTTTTTTCATGGTGTACGGCGCAGAGGCTGTGCTACCCTGCGACATTATACCACCTCGGGTGCGCATGTACGAAGAGAGATAGGCCGAGCTTGATCGGCAGGACAGCCTAGACGCCCTGGAGGAGGAGCGCGACGTTGCAAAAGCCCGTTCCGCATTTTATCAACAACAGGCCCGCAGATATCAAAGCAGAGAAGTACGGGCCAAGACTTATAACGTTGGCGAACTTGTTCTACGCCTGCCGGAGAAGAAAAAGGACAAACTCAAGCCCAAATGGGAGGGTCCCTTCATCATTGACGAAGTTCTCACCGGAGGAGCGTACCACCTGCGTGATGCATCAGACAATCGCCTCGAGCAGAACCCCTGGAATGCGGCCAGACTCCAAAGATTCTATGCCTAAGCGCCGAACTCTTTGTCGTCTACTTCTCCCTGCTGTCTCCATAATACTTTTTTTTGCTCTTCAGCCTTACAGCTTTCGTGCGGTTAGACCGTGCACGCCTGACGCATACATCTTTAAAAATGTACGTCCATTATACCTGGGGGCTTCTTGATCAGAAGCTTGCTATTATTATTTCCCGAGCATCAAGATCATCACATATGCGCTTTTCCCATATGTACCTTTTCTTCGCCATTATATGCATCGATATGACTTAAGTTTTGGCCAAGCTGGGTTGCCTGGCTCCTGTGCTTATGCCCTACGTTCCCGTTAGTTCGGCTAGGGCATAAAGGGAGCACCTCTGTGATTGTTACTGCCGGGTCATCCGGACGTGTACCTCAGACTGGGCGAAGCCGAAAGCTAGCGTTCTTAAGGGAATATTCGGTCGGTGAATTAGAGATTTTTTTGCATTCACTCCATTATGAACCCCCAAAAGTTAAATATACTGCGATTTTTCAATCACAGTTCGGACATGCACTTTAACGCATGCACACCCAGGGAAAGGAACCTTTAATGGAACTATTCTCTCTGGAAGATGTTTCTTACCATCTTAACGTAATATAACATAACTAGCCGGATACAACTTGTGTGTTCAAGCAACTATGACCCCTACGCCAGGTTTCCATGCATACCAAGGTCTATTCGGCCGCACTGGTATTCAGAAACACTCCATGCCTTCGGGTCTAGAGGTCGAAGCGAAAAGGTCTGCCATGACAATAGTTTTACAATTCAGCTAGAGTTACATATATCAAGGAAAGTACACAGTCACTTGGACTCATAAATTTCCTCCTCTATACCATCCAACAGGCTGTCTAACTTACAATCTTGTTGGGAATACTTGGCAGCTACTGCTACTTGGTCATACACAAAATTAACGGGAACTTCTTTTCCGTCTGACCCTAGAGGTCCGACCCGGGCCATGCGATTTGGATCAAGCTTGGTATACCGTGTCTTCACCATGGCCCAGGCCTCTCGCGCACCCTCCCGGCAGACCGATATTTTCCATAATCGGATACGCCGCCACGCTCCCTTGAATAGCTCTAAAAGCTCCTCCATGCTTCCTGGAGGGGAGGCGGATGGCCATAAGGCCTTGGCAACACTCTGCATTGCCTGCCGGGCTTGCTCGTGCATTTGCGACAGCCCTTGTAGCAGATCGCCCCACAATCCAGATGCCTCATCTTCGGGACGGCCCATCAGCATACCTACAAACATACATCTATCAGTTCCTTGCGTCTCCAAACTATCATAAGGTAAGCTCGGCCACATACTGAATATGCCGCCTCGCAGCATTTTATTCTCCTTCACGGAGTCGGCCAGCTGGGCCCGCACATCTTTCAGTTCCTTGCCCAGCTGGATGTTTTGATCCTGGAGCTTGTTTTTCTCCTCTCTGACTCGGGTCAGAATGCGCTCGCCTGCGGCGTGTAGCCGTTTCGCCTCTTTCTCGCCCATTTGAGCGGCTTTCAGCTTCACTTCCAATTGGTTGGACGATCCTGTCAGGATAAGGAACAATATTACACAAGCTGGTACACCATTATTATTTCTCGATGGAGGGGAATATTACCAGATGACGCCTTCTTGGACTCTTCCAGTTCGGTGGTTGCAGCAGTTAGCTGTGTCCGACATTTTTCCAGCTCTTGGGCTAGCAGATTATTCTCCTCCGTCAGAACCTGGGTACACAACGATCCTTAAATCACTTGTACCAACTGCTTCAAGTCTCGGGGGCTACTGGCATATGGTTACCATATCCGGACAAATTAAACTTACCTGTACATCTTTTAAATGCTGCTCCGTGGCCCTGTTAAGACCATCCCGAGCAGCCCGGATGTACGCATCAGCTGAGCTGATGGCACTGAACGCTTCTTTCGAGAAGCGAGGATCTCGTAAACGGCCCTCCGGCACCGATGATTCATGGCACTTTCCACTTCCGAGTTGGTGACAGACATATCTTCCGAGCTCTCAGCCGAAGGACAATCTGGCGCCGCTCCCCTATCAACCCACGTCTCCTCGGCTGGGACCGGATCCCGGGTGTTGGGAGTGCGACTGGCCGGATCCCCGGACATAGTCTGGCAAACCCTCTTCTTGATACAGGGCGAACATAAAAATCACAGTTGGATGCGACTGCTACAGAAACGTATTTGCGAATCTATACCTCTTTGATGAAGGCTCAGCCGTATCTTTGTTTGCCTTCCTCTTCGAAGGCTTGCCCGGTGTAGGTACCACCCTCTTTGGAGATACCCATGGGGCAGCATGGCGTGCTGAACGCCTCCCCTTTTGAGCACAGGACGGTGCGGTGGGTGAGGTAGAATGAGAGAACTCTTTTGGACAAGGTGTCTCCTGATTACTTACGTGTGAAGCGGGGAGAAGACAGGGATAGTCGGCGATGATGGCCACTTATGTGCCGTCGTAGCTCGTTTGGTAAAACACCCCATTCTCGAGCACCACAAATATATCCGGATCCTCTTTGAATCCGGGGTCAAGGTCCCGATTGTGGCCCTCGGGCTGCGGGGCGGGGCTGTGAAGCCCCACGGAAATCTTTCGCCACTGCAGTTATAAATGGACGGGTTAATATTCATTGAACGTAGCTCAGGGAGTGGAATGAGTAGAGCAGAAGAGTTGGGGGCTTACCCATCTAGGAGGACTGTACATAGAATATCCTTCTCTGTGCTTGATGCGCAGGAACTCCTCTTCCCCCCCTTTGAACAGTTCGACCAATATTTTGGCCAGGGCGGCAGGAGTGTCTGGACCCTTGCTGGCGCAGCGGGAGGCGTCATCTTCGCCATTGTAGTGCCACATGGGAAGTCCTCTGTATTGGAGTGGCTGGACCCCCCACACTATGGAGGTCGCCATTACTTCGACTATCGTATATCCGGACTGGGCGAGCATCCTTATCTTGCTCAAGAGTTGGCGAACTTCCGCACTATCTTCCTCCTCGAGGCTCCGACGGCGCCAGCTGTGGCATTTCTTCAAAGGAACTCTTGTGAACTCAGGAAGACCTCTCCGGACTGGGTCTGGAAGTACGACGTCCTCATTGTGGAACCACTCGGAAGGCCACTCTTCGGACGCCTTCTTCAGTGTGCCGGATAGGTATCCGGTCTCGGCAATGCGCCATATTTCGGCTCCGCCCACTTCAAATATTGGTCCTTCATGATTACACGGGACAAGGCAGAATAGGCTTCTCCACAGTTTGAAGTGGGCCTCACAACCCAGGAATAGCTCGCAAAGGGTGACATAGCCCGCGATATGCAGAATGGAGGCCGACGTGAAGTTGTGCAGTTGGAGGCCGTAGTACTCCAGAAGCCCCCTGAGGAATGGATGAATTGGGAACCTGACGCCTCTTAGCAGGTAGGGGATGAGACACACTCGTTCCCCCTCGGATAGATTGGTGAAATCCTTCCCCTGGGCCTCACCATTGAAGGAGGTCAACCCCGCTCGAACAGGGACCAGATCCGCAGGGGGAAGAAACCCCTGCGTCTACAGCTTCTCCAGCTGATTATAAGGAACGGAGCACCTCTCCCACTCACCTTTTTCTGGGCCGCGGGGATGGGAGGAGGAGCTAGGAGCGCTAGCCATGTTGGAGTGGTCTTTCCTAGCAGTCTCAGAGGATTTTTTCCGCGTGGTGTCGAATGGATTTGAGATCCAATCTCTTTATGGACGCTCTTTCCGGCATGGCTGGGGTGTTATGTGCAAAAAAACACCCTGACCTCTCGCATTCGCTTGACACGTGGAAGCCAAAGTTGTTGATACACGGAAGCTGAGGGGTACAATATTAAATGGAAGGCCGGATACATCACTTCAAAGTCATCAGAAGAGGAACCCGCCTTGCAATGCCGAAGACAATCTGCACGCCAGACACCTAATCATTGAAGCCTGGTTCGCGGGCTACTGAGGGAGTCCGGGACTGAGGGGTCCTCGGGCGTCCGACCTATTAGCCATGGGCCGAACTGATGGGCTGTAAAGATACGAAGACCAAAGACTCTACCTGTGTCCGGATGGGACTCTCTTTGGCGTGGAAGGCAAGCTTGGCGTCCATGATGTGAAGATTCCTTTCTCTGTAACCGACCTTATGTAACCCTAGATCCCTCCGGTGTCTATATAAACCGGAGGGCCAGGTCCTTAGACGGACGATCATAGTCATACAGGCTAGACTTTTAGGGTTTTAGCCATTACGATCTCGTGGTAGATCAACTCTTGTAATACTCATATTCATCAAGATCAATCAAGCAGGAAGTAGGGTATTACCTCCATAGAGAGGGCCCGAACCTGGGTAAACATTGTGTCCCCCGTCTCCTGTTACCATCGACCTTAGACGCACAGTTCGGGACTCCCTACCCGAGATCAGCCGGTTTTGACACCGACAATGTGAACTAGATTATTGACTCTAGTGCAAGTGGGAGACTGAAGGAAATATGCCCTAGAGGCAATAATGAAGTTGTTATTTTATATTTCCTTATATAATGATAAATGTTTATTATTCATGCTAGAATTGTATTAACCGGAAACTTGATACATGTGTGGATACATAGACAAAACACCGTGTCCCAAGTAAGCCTCTACTGGACAAGCTCGTTAATCGAAGATGGTTAAGTTTCCTAACCATAGACATGTGTTGTCATTTGATGAACGGTATCACATCATTAGGAGAATGATGTGATGGACAAGACCCATTCGTTAGCTTAGCATATTGATCGTTCAGCTTTATTGCTACTACTTTCTTCATGTCAAATACATATTTCTTCGACTATGAGATTATGCAACTCCCGGATACCGGAGGAATACCTTGTGTGCTATCAAACGTCACAACGTAATTGGGTGATTATAAAGATGCTCTACAGGTATCTCTGAAGGTATTTGTTGGGTTGGCATAGATCGAGATTAGGATTTGTCACTCCGAGTATCAGAGAGGTATCTCTGGGCCCTCTCGGTAATGCACATCATAATAAGCCTTGCAAGCAATGTAAGTAATGAGTTATTTGTGGAATGATGTATTACGGAACGAGTAAAGAGACTTTCCGGTAATGTGATTGAACTTGGTATGAAGATACCGACGGTCGAATCTCGGGCAAGTAACATACCGATGACGAAGGGAATAATGTATGTTGTCATTACGACATGAACGATAAAGATCTTTGAAGAATATGTGGGAACCAATATGAGCATCCAGGTTCCGCTGTTGGTTATTGACCGGAGAGGTGTCTCCGTCATGTCTACATAGTCCTCGAATCCATAGGGTCCGCACGGTTAACATTCGATGATGATTTTGTATTATATGAGTTATGTGATTTGGTGACCGAATGTTGTTCGCAGTCCCGGATGAGATCACGGACATGACGAGGAGTCTCGAAATGGTCAAGAGGTAAAGATGGATATATTGGATGATAGTATTCGGACACCGGAAGTGTTTCGGAATGTATCGGGTACACATCAGAGTACCGGGGGGGGGGGTTATTTATGGGTGTATTTAGAACTTATCTAGATGTAACATAACTATGTAAAATCCAAATTAACTTCACCATATATTTGTGCTTCTCCGCACTTTTTTTCTTTGTGTGTGTTATAGTTGGCCAGTCTTCTCCATCCCATGAGCAGCGCAAGGCAGGCTGGAAACGAGCCCAAATAATCGATTCGCTCGTTGTGCAATGAAAAGTTACTGAGTTCGCTTATAATAAGTACACCTACACAACTATACGTGCACGTCCTGAGGTACTCTAGATCCATCAAGCTGCTTGTTTGTGTGCATGGTTGAGGTTTACACAGCTACACGCGCACATCATACAAAAAATTGTTTTCGAACATTTTCTGAAACACATGAACCATTTTTAAAACCCAAATGCTAGAAAGTGCAGCTGCACTTTTCGGATCTGAGCGCACGCTCACGGACTAAATGATGCAACAGACGGATGCTAGATTTGAAAAACTGTCCATCCACCCATTCTATATATCAAAAGATTCTTCAACTACACTGCGTTGATTTTTCTCCATCTCGTTCGACCAACCGTGTGAACCCAGTGATAACGTAACGTGCATTAATTCCAGTACAGGAAAATTCAAAAAGCTATAACTTTCACACCACGTGTCGGAATTATGATATGTTTTCATCGCTGGGTTCCTCATGATGATCTCTTCAAAACTAGATCCCATATGAATATGTTTTGATGATTTTTTCGAAAAGCAACTTTGATGCTAGATGAGGCAAGTTTAGTGCTAAACATGAGCAGCTTCGATGCTAGAAGAATTGCACCATGTGTATAAGTGAATTCGCCAAGTAGCCTCCTACTTAGTTGTGGGCAATAGTTTAATCGGTGGTTACCATGGTTGCTAAGTTGCATACATCAAAAACTAAGTTGTACATGGTTTCGTTGTCTACCATACTGTGAAAGTTGCTCACCGTAAAGGGGAAAGTTGTCTAACATGGTTTCTAAGTTCTCCGGCTCAAAAACTAAGTTGCCTGCATCGCTACGAAGCTTCCTACGGGTGAGCCCTAATTGCCTAAAATACTATGAAAGTTGTCCATCATGGGACCTGAGTTGCCAATGCTACAGAGCGCGCGGTTGTTGGCTAGCCAGGTCGCGGGTGTTAGATGAGAAATTGCATAGGGGTTTATCATAAGTTTCATAGCGGGGTGAATCAAACAATTGCCCACCGACCTACACAAATTCTTAATTTCCGGTCGTGTTCCAAAATCATTGAAATCTTCAGATATAATAATGGAAAACACACATGAGTTGGCTAGTCAGGTCATGACGAGCTCTTCAAAACTAAACCCCACATGGATATGTTTCTTTAATATTTTTAAAAGCAACTTTGATGCTAAAGAAACTTTGGTGCTAAACAAAAGCAACTTCACTCCATCAAAAATAGCTAATTAGCAACAATAAGAAACTACCTAATGATATAAAACAACTTCAAAACAAAGGTAGATAAACATCACAACTTTCCTTCTACAAGGGGCAACTTTAGTGCTAAAAGCAGGCCAATTCACTACATTCTGTGTCCTAATTAATTTTGTCTAATATTCTCCTAACTTCCTCACCAATACATCTAAGTTGCCTATTGTTCATGCTCGTATGTCGTTGTTTCTAAATTGCCTATAATACTATGAAGTCATCTTCGGGTGATGCTCTTGTGTCTGCTATTGCTAGTTATGGTAGGCAACATGACGGTGAATTCAGGCCACTTCAGAGTGTTCATAGGTAAATTAGAAAAACAATGATAAACATCTTCATATTATTGTAGGCAACTATTTTGCAAAGTAAGGCAACTGAGCAGCAATTGTAGGCAACTAATTACCAAGAGCAGGCAACTATGAAGGGAATATGCCCTAGAGGCAATAATAAAGTTATTATTTTATATTTCCTTATATCATGATAAATATTTATTATTCATGCTAGAATTGTATTAACCGGAAACTTGATACATGTGTGGATACATGGACAAAACGTTGTGTCCCCAGTAAGCCTGTACTAGACTAGCTCGTTAATCCAAGATGGTTAAGTTTCCTAACCATAGACATGTGTTGTCATTTGATGAACAGGATCATATCATTAGGAGAATGATGTGATGGACAAGACCCATCCATTAGCTTAGCATATTGATCGTTCAGTTTTATTGCTACTGCTTTCTTCATGTCAAATACATATTCCTTCGACTATGAGATTGTGCAACTCCCGGATACCGGAGGAATACCTTGTGTTCTATCAAATGTCACAACGTAACTGGGTGATTATAAGGATGCTCTATAGGTATCTCCGAAGGTGTTTGTTGGGTTGGCATAGATCGAGATTAGGATTTGTCACTCCGAGTATCGGAGAGGTATCTCTGGGCCCTCTCGGTAATGCACATCATAATAAGCCTTGCAAGCAATGTGACTAATGATTTAGTTGCGGAATAATGTATTACAGAACGAGTAAAGAGACTTTCCGGTAACGAGATTGAACTAGGTATATACGAATGTACCGACGATCGAATCTCGGGCATGTAACATACCGATGACAAAGGGAATAACATATGTTGTCATTACCGTACGACCGATAAAGATCTTCGAAGAATGTGGGAACTGTTAGAAATATTCCCTAGAGGCAATAATAAATTGGTTATTATTATATTTCCTTGTTCATGATAATCGTTTATTATCATGCTAAAATTGTATCGATAGGAAACTCAGATACATGTGTGGATACATAGACAACACCATGTCCCTAGTAAGCCTCTAGTTGACTAGCTCGTTGATCAATAGATGGTTACGGTTTCCTGACCATGGACATTGGATGTCGTTGATAACGGGATCACATCATTAGGAGAATGATGTGATGGACAAGACCCAATCCTAAGCCTAGCACAAGATCGTGTAGTTCGTTTGCTAAGAGCTTTTCTAATATCAAGTATCATTTCCTTAGACCATGAGATTGTGCAACACCCGGATACCGTAGGAATGCTTTGGGTGTACCAAACGTCACAACGTAACTGGGTGGCTATAAAGGTGCACTACAGGTATCTCCGAAAGTGTCTGTTGGGTTGGCACGAATCGAGACTGGGATTTGTCACTCCGTGTAAACGGAGAGGTATCTCTGGGCCCACTCGGTAGGACATCATCATAGTGTGCACAATGTGACCAAGGAGTTGATCACGGGATGATGTGTTACGGAACGAGTAAAGAGACTTGCCGGTAAAGAGATTGAACAAGGTATCGGGATACCGACGATCGAATCTCGGGCAAGTAACATACCGATTGACAAAGGGAATTGTATACGGGATTGATTGAATCCTCGACATCGTGGTTCATCCGATGAGATCATCGTGGAACATGTGGGAGCCAACATGGGTATCCAGATTCCGCTGTTGGTTATTGACCGGAGAACGTCTCGGTCATGTCTGCATGGTTCCCGAACCCGTAGGGTCTACACACTTAAGGTTCGATGACGCTAGGGTTATAGGGAATAGATATACGTGGTTACCGAATGTTGTTCGGAGTCCCGGATGAGATCCAGGACGTCACGAGGAGTTCCGGAATGGTCCGGAGGTAAAGATTTGTATATGGGAAGTCATCATACGGTCACCGGAATGATTCGGGAGTTGCCGGTATTGTACCGGGACCACCAAAGGGGTTCCGGGGGTCCACCGGGAGGGTCCACCTGCCCCGGAGGGCCCTATGGGCTGTATGTGGAGAGGGACCAGCCCCTTAGTGGGCTGGGAGCCTTCCCCCCCAGGGCCCATGCGCCTAAGGGTTTGGGGGAACCCTAAGGGGAGGTGCCCCCCTTGCCTTGGGGGGCAAGGCAACCCCCCTGGCCGCCGCCCCCTCCTCAGATTGGATCTGAGGGGGCCAGCCCCCCTCTCCCTTGCCCCTATATATGTGGGGGGTGGGAGGGCAGCCGCACCCAAGTTCTGGTGCAGCCCTCCCCCTCTTCCATGTCCTCCTCCTCTCCCGCGGTGCTTTGCGAAGCCGTGCAAGATTGCCACGCTCCTCCATCACCACCACGCCGTCGTGCTGCTGCTGGACGGAGTCTTCCCCAACCTCTCCCTCTCTCCTTGCTGGATCAAGGCATGGGAGACGTCACCGGGCTGCACATGTGTTGAACGCGGAGGCGCCGTGTTTCGGCGCTTAGATCGGAATCAACCGCGATCTGAATCGCTACGAGTACGACTCCTTCACCCGCGTTCTTGCAACGCTTCCGCTTAGCGATCTACAATGGTATGTAGATGCACTCCCCTTCCCCTCGGTGCTAGATTACTCCACAGATTGATCTTGGTGATGCGTAGAAAATTTTGAATTTCTGCTAC
This sequence comes from Triticum aestivum, assembly GCF_018294505.1. Taxonomy (NCBI): domain Eukaryota; kingdom Viridiplantae; phylum Streptophyta; class Magnoliopsida; order Poales; family Poaceae; genus Triticum; species Triticum aestivum. The sequence goes on from NC_057805.1 coordinate 83,840,070, forward strand.
GTTCCCCAACAGTGGCATCATGAGCTAGGTCTATGCGTAGTTTCTATGCACTAGTAGAACACAAAGTAGTTGTGGGCGTCGATTTTGTCAATTTACTTGCCGTTACTAGTCTTATCTTGATTCAGCGGCATCGTGGGATGAAGCGGCCCGGACCGACCTTACACGTACACTTACGTGAGACAGGTTCCACCGACTGACATAAGGTGGCTAGCGGGTGTCTGTCTCTCCCACTTTAGTCGGATCGGATTCGATGAAAAGGGTCCTTATGAAGGGTAAATAGAAATTGGCATATCACGTTGTGGCTTTTGCGTAGGTAAGAAATGTTCTTGCTAGAAACCCATAGCAGCCACGTAAAACATGCAACAACAATTAGAGGACGTCTAACTTGTTTTTGCAGGGTATGCTATGTGATGTGCTATGGCCAAAAGGATGTGATGAATGATATATGTGATGTATGAGATTGATCATGTTCTTGTAATAGGAATCACGACTTGCATGTCGATGAGTATGACAACCGGCAGGAGCCATAGGAGTTGTCTTAATTTATTGTATGACCAGCGTGTCAATGAAAACGCCATGTAATTACTTCACTTTATTGCTAACCGTTAGCCATAGTAGTAGAAGTAATAGTTGGCAAGACAACTTCATGAAGACACGATGATGGAGATCATGATGATGGAGATCATGGTGTCATGCCGGTGACGAAGGTGATCATGCCGCGCCTCAAAGATGGAGATCAAAGGCGCAAGATGATATTGGCCATATCACGTCACTTTATGATTTGCATGTGATGTTTGTCATGTTTACATCTTATTTTCTTAGAACGACGGTAGCATAAATAAGATGATCCCTCACTAAAATTTCAAGAGACGTGTTCCCCCTAACTGTGCACCGTTGCGAAGGTTCGTTGTTTCGAAGCACCACGTGATGATCTGGTGTGATAGATTCTAACGTTCGAATACAACGGGTGTTGACGAGCCTAGCATGTACAGACATGGCCTCGGAACACATGCAAAACACTTAGGTTGACTTGACGAGCCTAGCATGTACAGACATGGCCTCGGAACACAAGAGATCGAAAGATCGAACATGAGTCATATAGTAGATGCGATCAACATGGAGATGTTCACCGATGATGACTAGTCCGTCTCACGTGATGATCGGACACGGCCTAGTTTGACTCGGGTCATGTATCACTTAGATGACTAGAGGGATGTCTATCTGAGTGGGAGTTCATTAAATAATCAGATGAACTTAATTATCATGAACATAGTCAAAAGGTCTTTGCAAATTATGTCATAGCTTACGCTTTAGTTCTACTGTTTAAGATATGTTCCTAGAGAAAATTTATTTGAAAGTTAATAGTAGCAATTATGCGGACTGGGTCCGTGAACTGAGGATTGTCCTCATTGCTGCACAGAAGGCTTATGTCCTTAATGCACCGCTCGGTGTGCTGAACCTCAGCGTCGTCTGTAGATGTTGCGAAACATCTGACATACATGTTTTGATGACTAGGTGATAGTTCAGTGCGTAATGCTAACGGTTTAGAATTGTGGCACCAAAGACGTTTTTGAAACGTCGCAGAACATATGAGATGTTCCGAAGACTGAAATTGGGATTTCAGACTAGTGCCCACGTCAAGAAGTATGAGACCCCTGACAAGTTTCTTAAGCCTGCAAACTAAGGGAGAAAAGCTCAATCGTTGAGCATGTGCTCAGATTGTCTGAGTACCACAATCGCTTGAATCGAGTGGGAGTTAATCTTCCAGATGAGATAGTGATAGTTCTCCATAGTCACTGCCACCAAGCTATTAGAGCTTCGTGATGAACTATAACATATCAGGGATAGATATGATGATCCTTGAGCAAACTCACGATGTTTGACACTGCGAAAGTAGAAATCAAGAAGGAGCATCAATTGTTGATGGTAGTAAAACCACTAGTTTCTAGAAGGGCAAGGGCAAAAAGGGACACTTCATGAAACGACAAATCATTTGCTGCTCTAGTGAAGAATCCCATGGTTGAACCCAAACCCGAGATTAAGTGCTTCTGTAATGAGGGAAACAGTCACCGAAGCAGAACTGCCCTAGATACTTGGTAGATGAGAAGGCGGGCAAGGTCGACAGAAGTATATTGGATATACATTATATGAATGTGTACTTTACTAGTACTCCTAGTAGCACCAGGGTATTAGACACCAGTTCGGTTGCTAAGTGTTAGTAACTCGAAATAAAAGCTGCGGAATAAACAGAGACTAGCTAAAGGTGAGATGACGATATGTTGGAAGTGTTTCCAAGGTTGATGTGATCAAGCATCGCATGCTCCCTCTACCATCGAGATTGGTGTTAAACCTAAATAATTGTTATTTGGCGTTTGCGTTGAGCATAAACATGATTGGATTATGTTTATCGCAATACGGTTATTCATTTAAGGAGAATAATGGTTACTCTGTTTATTTGAATAATACCTTGAATGGTCTTGCACCTAAAATGAATCTCGATCGTAGTGATACACATGTTCGTGCCAAAAGATATAAAATAGTAATGATAGTACCACATACTTGTGGCACTGCCATTTGAGTCATATTGGTATAGAACTGTCACGACCGGTTTTTCAATAAAATAATTATTGAGAGACCAATCCCTTTTACGGACCAGTAAGGAAGAATTCCTTCCCACTGGTAGACAATATCTTGGTCACAGAAGAAAAATACCAGGAGTACTGAATATAATACAAGGTTGAGCAGAGACTGCCCAACAATTTATTACATGCACGCCGATAAAACGAGACGGCGGATAGGGTGGCATAACTACTAACTCACGATAAAAACAGTGGTGGAAATATCACCGCGAAGCGAGTGATATGACTCCTGAAGACTACAGTTCTTCGAGCGTCGGAGTGAGGCTCGAGGAGGCTTATTGCAGGTGGCGGAAGCGTATATAATACAAGTGACCAATATCCGGGATCGCGCAGGACTGACTGGGACTCCTCTAGGCGTCGGACGCGCTATCAAACTCTTCATCCAAGAGATCGCCTTCGTCAACATCTGGCCAAATCAACAAGCCAGGTGAGTACTATGAAAGTACTCGCAAGACAGTTCGGACATAAGATATAACAAATGTAAACATGAAGCATATGTACAGATTAACCAGTGCGTTCAGGCATAGAGATAATAATTACTGGGTGCCAAACGAGGGTCTGAATGACTCCTCGAGAGGAAACTGCAGAATAGTAGTACTGGTGCCAAACGAGTGTCTGAATGACTCCTCGAGAGGAAACTGCAGAATAATAATGCTGATGCCAAACAAGTGTCTGAATTACTCCTCGAGAGGAAACTGCAGAATAATAATGCCGCAATCGGGCGTCGGGGCGACACCACATAAAGGGCTTATAACAGAAAATAAAGGAAATGCGTGCCACAGTCGGACGTCTGAGCGACATCACATAAAGGGCTTATACTTAAAGTAAGAAACAAAAAACATGCCACAGTCGGACGTCTGAGCGACGTCACATAAAGGGCCTATATTTAAAGTAAGAAACAAAAAACACACCACAGTCGGACGTCTGAGCGACGTCACATAAAGGGCTTATATTGTAGCTCAATAATTCAGTAGCTCGAGAGTATAAATCATTTCAAGTACGAGGCAAATATAAGGTTAGTCCATCCACAGTAATAATAATTAAACTGGGTTTACCACTTGAGCTTGTTCACCAGGGGACAAGTTTTCCACGCGGATAGATATGGATACACTGATTTCACTACTTGATCATGGATACGATGACTTTGAAGGATTTGACTCTGCAGAGTTTGTACTTAACCACAGCCAACGGATTTCAGTAGTCACAGGGACTAGTTCCGTTTACGGTGTTTTGGAAGAAACACGTCTAACCAGTACACACCCTTTCAATCTTCCGAAGCCAGGGATCACCCTCGGCAATGTTCAAGAAAAACCTTGAGACGGGGAGGCTACAACCTCGCATAGCATGGGATCAAATTTCTATACGCGCGCTCTAAGGGGGTGCCCCCCCTCTCGGTCCCAACCGGAAACACCCATGCCCCCTGACCGGATGACTGGCTTTAATCCTGGGCCAAGGTACCATCATCCCGGCCCCTCTGTTTGGTGTGTACACGGAAAGAGGTTACCAACTTACTAAACCGCATCCTGGCAAAAGAAACATGTGGTAGCACGGAAGGGAAAAGAACGATAACGTGGCTCCGTCCACGTTAACGTCGGGATTTTTGGATGACGCAAGGCTGGTATGCTACAACAGTACCACCTTGCTGCCCTTCATGTCACCACATGATTAGGCCATCTCTCACCAGAGATCATCGCAACTTTGGAACATACGGGTAGTTGCCTCGCAAGCAACGGGGAACTCACCGATACTCATATGCCACGCACAAACTTTCATGCAAACATGCAAAACACCTATCATATCAAAGGTTCAAACATGCTTGCCTGGTTCGGAGAAGTCGGAGTCTAGCTCGGCGAAGTTCGCGGCTCCGTCACCTCTTCCGGAACCTACGGCAATAACGGAAACGGGCACTAACGTGAAAACCAACGCGTGCATAAAAATTTCTCCAAATTTTTTCCAAATAAATCTCATAAAAAACTAGACAAAATTTTAAGACTGTCAGAAAAAGAATCACTCAAAAATCACTTTTCATTTCAAAGTTATAAAGGTTTCTGTCCAGGGACCCATCTGTAATGAAACAGAAAAGTTCCAGGGTTTTAACTAAGAAAACAGAAAACGGTTCGATTGGAAATGCGCAAGCTCAAGAGGGAAAGCGTATTTGCCCGAAGGCGCCAACAGAAAACGTTTCGCATGGGGAAACAGAAGAAAGGCTGACAGGGGGGTCCCACATGTCAGGTTTAAAAAGCTTGCCTGCGCCCGAAGACTGCGGTGGACGCCGGCGTCGAACCACGGCGAGTCAGGAAGATCGGAGGGTACCAAGAGCTTCAGCGTGTTCTTCCGCGTCGGTGGGTGGTGGACTCGACCAACGGGGAGCACCGCGTCGACGGCGACACTTTCTCCGGCGGACGGCGGCTCGGGTGATGGTGGAGAACTCCGGTGGAGGGCTGCAAACTTCGAATTGAAGCGCGGGTCAGAAGGAGGGATGCATAGTGAAGCTACTGGCAAGAGATGGGAGGCAGAGGCGCACGCACGGGAGCGAATCGAGCTGGATCCCGTGGCGGGTCGCGGCGGCCGGAGTCGAGGAAGGAGACCTCCTCGGGGCTCTTCCAGTGGCTAGGCGTGCTCTAGGTGGAGTGCAGAGGTGGTGTGGGTTCGAGTTGAAGCTCGGGGCCTCTATTTATAGGCGGATCGACGAGGTGGCCGTGAACGGAGAATCTCCGGCGAGCAACTACGGCTATGCAGTGGATTGGCAGGAGGTTTGAGTGGCCAGGCAGCATCAGTGGAAGTTACTGGTGTCGTTCCCCTGCTAATCCCGGCTGGTCTTGGCGTAACGGCGCCGGTCCATGGTGGGGTGGCCGCACGGGCACGCCGGCGGCAGAGAGCGCGCTCCGTGCCCTGTGGTTCACGACGAGAGTGGCAGCGCGTTCGGGGGAGTGGAAGGCCACGCGGCGCGCTCCGGTGGCTTGGGCAGCGCTGGGTGGCGCCGTCGGCGCTGCGCCTCTCTCTGGCGGCCGCAAAGCCGCCGCTGGCGTCGGTCACGGGGCGGCGCACCTTCTGCTGCTCGTCGCTGACGTCCGCAAGGTGCCAGACGCTCGTGCGGTGCAGAGGACAAGGGGGAGGGGACAGGGAACACGGCGACACTGGCGAGATCGACGTCGGGTTCTGAAGAAAACGACAGTGCACTGAAATGTTCTCTGAACTTTACTGATCCTGATTTTGACAATGCACTGCAGGTGTTCAACAGAATGATTTGGCAATGAGAAAAAATTTCCTGGGGCTGGGACTTGGTGAGGTGACCACTCAATGCACCCAGAGGCTGCCTGATTTTACTTGGAATTTTTGGAGAAAGATTTGAATGAATTTCACCAAATTTGACAAATCTGGTCCAAACTTGCAGCAAGTGTAGTTGAAAAATTTGAACTGAAGACCAGTGGATCTTCATGGATCTTGGTTGAGGGTTCAAGGGACTAGGAAGGGAAAAAGGTTTGGGGGCAAAAATCCAAACAGAAAGTGGAGTTCCTTTGTAAATCACCAATGGCTAGAATAGAAGACAGAAATTTGTTTGAATATGATTCAAATGGAAAAAAATCATATGGGGAGGTTCAACTTGCTGGATTTGATGCAAATCATGATCCAAAGGTGAGGGAAGGTTTAGGAGAGTGGATTTGCACTAAGGCCATGGCAAGAGAGAAATGTTGAAAGTGGCAAAGGAATTATCCAAAAGCCATAGTGCATTTTCAAAGATATTTTCAAAAGGCATTTTTCTCAAGTGAAAAGTATTTTGTCTTGAGTTCAAATAAAAAGGCAAGGACCTCCAAGACCAAAAGCAAGTCTTGGGTGAATCCAAATAAAACTCTTGTCATGAGAAAGATAGTTGAAAGGGAGGGTTCTTTGAAGAAATTTTTTAATTCACCTCCCTCAAGTCAAATAAAATCTTTTGAAAAATCCAAAAAAAACTTGGGTGTCACAACACCTACCCCCTTAGGAAAAATCTCGTCCTCGAGATTTCTGCTGATCCTAAAATAGATTTGGATATTCTGTCCGAAGGAAATCTTCCCTTTCCCATGTAGCTTCATCCTCAGTGTGGTTGCTCCACTGAACTCTGAAAAACTTTGTCGTTTTCTGATGGGTCCTCTGTTCAGACTCTTCTAAAATCTTTACTGGCCTTTCTCTGTAGGTGAGGTCTGGTTGTACATCAATGCTTTCATGGGGTACATGCTTCTCCGGGTTACTCACACATTTTCTCAATTGTGAGACGTGGAATACGTCATGGACGTCTGATAGCTCCTTGGGTAGGTCTAGTTGGTAGGCTACCGTGCCTCTTCGTGCCTTTACACAAAATGGTCCAATAAATCTTGGGGCTAGCTTCCCCTTAATTTTGAACCGTTGTAGACCCCTCATAGGAGATACTCGGAGGTATACGGAATCACCGGGTTCAAAGCTGACCTCACGATGCTTCTGATCATCGTAGCTCTTTTGTCGGCTCTGCGCTGTCTTCAGTCTGTCCCTGATCTGCTTAACTTTCTCCTCGGCCTCTTTAAGCATGTCTGGGCCGAAGATACGGCTGTCACCTGTTTCTGACCAATTCAGTGGGTACGACACCTTCGTCCGTACAATGCTTCAAAGGGTGCCATTTGCAAGCTGGCTTGGTAACTGTTGTTGTAAGAGAATTCGGCATACGACAAACTCTCTTCCCAACTGGACCCATAGGTGAGCACACAGGCTCTCAGCATATCCTCTAGGATTTGGTTTACACGTTCCGTTTGTCCATCTGTCTAAGGGTGGTACGCTGTACTGAAAGCTAGTTGCGTGCCCAGAGCTTGTTGTAGGTGATCCCAAAATTTGGAGACGAATTGTGTGCCTCGGTCGGATATTATAGTCTTTGGGACTCCATGCAAGCAAACTATGCGGGAGAGATAAAGTTTTGCCAGTCTTTTTGTGGAGTACGTAGTCTTCACGGGAATGAAATGAGCAACCTTGGTTAGTCGGTCTGTGATGACCCATATGGCGTCATTACCACGCTGTGATCGGGGTAGTCCGACGATGAAATCCATTCCTATTTCATCCCATTTCCACTCCGGTATCCTGTTTGGCTGGAGTAGCCCTGCTGGCTTTTGATGCTCGGCCTTGATGCGCTGACATGAATCGCAACAAGCAATAAATGCGGCTATATCTCTTTTCATACCGTGCCACCAAAATCTTTCCTGAATGTCTTTGTACATTTTAGTTCCTCCAGGATGGATTGAGTATGGAGCAGTGTGGCTTTCGGTCAAGATTTGTTGCTTGAGTTCCTCAATGTTAGGTATGCAAAGTCTGTCTCCGTACCATAATATTCCTTCACTGTCTGTGACGAATTCTGAAGCCTTACCAAGGTCCATTTTCTTCTTTATACCTTCGATGCTGGGATGTCCCTGTTGATCCTTCTTAATTTGTTCCACCAGGGTGGGTTGTATCTCCAGATTTGATACGGTGCCCTCAGAGACTAACATCATGTTGAGCCTAGCGAACTCTTGCTGAAATTCAGGCCTCAAGTTTTGCGGACCATCATTGTCCGGGCTGGGGTTTCGACTAAGGGCATCGGCCACTACATTTGCTTTCCCTGGATGGTAGTGAATACCGACATCATAGTCCTTGACCAGTTCCAACCAGCGTCGTTGGCGTAAATTTAGCTCTGGTTGTGTGAAAATATATTTGAGGCTCTTATGGTCTGTATATATTTCATAGCGATTTCCCAACAGAAAGTGCCTCCACTCCTTGAGTGCATGAATGACTGCTGCTAGCTCCAAGTCATGTGTTGGGTAATTTTCCTCATGTTTTCGTAGCTGCCTAGAGGCATATGCGACAACTTTGCCATCCTACATTAGTACACATCCGAGACCTTTTCGGGACGCGTCACAATATACTTCAAAACTCTTGTGTATGTCTGGCACAGTTAAGACCGGTGCGGTTGTCAGCTTCTTCTTGAGTTCTTGGAAGCTTTTCTCGCATGCTTCCGTCCACACAAATTTCTTGTCTTTCTTGAGCAACTGTGTTATAGGTTTTGCCACAGTGGAGAATCCTTCAATAAATCTTCTGTAATATCCGGCCATTCCTAGGAAACTCCGCACATCTGTAACGTTGGCGGGTGGCTTCCAGTCAAGTATGGCTTTGACTTTTTCTGGGTCTACGGCCACGCCTTCTTGGTTCAATATATGGCCTAAGAAACCAACTTGTCTTAGCCAAAATTCGCACTTGCTAAATTTGGCGTACAACTGATGTTTCCTTAATTGTCCCAAAACAATTCTGAGGTGCTCAGCATGCTCTTCTGATGTCCTTGAGTATACCAGAATATCGTCGATGAATACCACAACAAATTTGTCCATGAATTTCATGAACACCTTGTTCATGAGGTGGACGAAATATGCGGGGGCGTTTGTTAGACCAAAAGGCATCACTATGAGCTCATATAATCCGTATCTGGAAGTCAATGCTGTCTTGGGGATATCTTCTGTCCGTACTTTCAGTTGATGATATCCCGATCTCAAATCGATTTTTGAGAATACCTTGGCTTGTGCGAGCTGGTCAAACAAATCATTTATCCGTGGCATCGGATATTTGTTTTTGATGGTGACCATATTGAGGGCTCGATAGTCTATACACAGTCTCAGTGTCCCATCTTTTTTCTTGGCGAACAACACTAGCGAACCCCAAGGTGAGGAGCTGGCTCGAATAAATCCTTTGTCCAATAATTCCTTTATTTGCTTCTTCAAATCCACCAATTCTGAGGGTGCCATTCTATAAGGCTTCTTATAGATGGAGTGGTGCCAGGTGCTAGTTCGATGCTGAACTCTATCTCTCGGTCTGGCGGCATGCCTGGCAGTTCTTCAGGGAACACATCAGGAAACTCGCATACCACTGGAACTTTTCTCAGTTCAGAAATGTCCACTTTGTTCAGTTTTGGTTGCTGTGACCGTGTTCTTTCTTGAGCTGTAACCTTTATTGTCTTGCCATGATGGTGGGTGAGAATCACGGTCCGATTGAAACAGTCAATGAATCCTTTGTTGGTGGTCAACCAGTCCATTCCTAAAATGACATCCAGTCCTTTACTCTCCAACACGATGAGATTGGCTTGGAATTGTAGTCCTTCAAACTCAATGACCACTCCTTAGCAGTAACCCTGAGCGATTTGCTTATTTCCGGGGGACTTGATGATCATAGATTTTTCCAAGGGAAGTATCGGAAAATCATGTTGTAAAACAAAACTCTTCGAAACGAACGAATGGGAAGCTCCAGAATCAAACAAAACCGTGGCAGGTACTGTGTTGACAGGGAACGTACCGAGCACGATGTCTGGGGCATTCTGCGCCTCTTCCCTGGTCACATGGTTCAGGTGACCCTTCTTGTGGTTGTTGTTGGGATTGAAATTGTTGCGCGTGGGGGCTAGATTGTTTCCACCATTGTTTGGTTTGGGGGCCGCGTTCCTCGGCTTTGGGCATTGTTTAGCATAGTGCCCTTCTTCCCCACAAGCATAGCATGTGACCCCTGGACGGTACGTGAACTCTTTGTCCCTGGCATGAAACTGTCTGACGGGCCTTGGATCGGTAGTCGTGGATCTCCTTGCTTCTGTCCTCGGAACCTCAGTCTTGCTTCGGTTGTTGCAAGCAAGAGTCGTCTTGTCCCTCTTTCGCTTACGGATATCTTCCAGACTACGGCGCTCATTCTCCAAGGTAATGGCCTTGTCCACGAGAGTTTTAAAGTCCGGAAAGGTGTGTACAATCAGTTGGCATCTTAGTGCTGCTGCCAGGCCGTCCAGGAATTTTTCCATCTTCTTGTTTTCTGTCATGTGCTCGTCGTAGGCATAACGAGATAGCTGGGCAAACTGACCATTGTATTCTGTCACTGACATGCCTCTCTGCTTCAGGTCATCAAACTCTCTCTTCTTGATTTTTATGATGCTCCTGGGGATGTGTGCCCCACGGAAGCCTTCCTTGAACTCTTCCCAGGTGATGTTGTGTTCACTGGGATGCATGTGTAGGAAGTTTTCCCACCATGCTGCAGCTGCTCCAGTGAGGTAGTGTGGTGCATAAAGCACCTTCTCATGATCTGAACACTGAGCAATAATTAGTTTCCTTTCAATGTCACGAAGCCAATCATCGGCTTCCAGCGGCCTATCGGTGTGAGCAAAAGTTGAGGGGCGAGTCTTCTGTAACTCAGATAACTTGGAATGTGGTTGATAGGGTTCGCGGTGGTTTCCCATACTGATGACATGATTCATCATCTCTTGGTGATGTTGCTGGCTTTGCTCGAAGAGACGGCATACTTGAGACGGGGCTGCTTCGCTGTCTTGTTGACTGGACTGACCCTGAGTGAAATTGTTGCTAGTCTGTGTCCCATAAACCTCTTCTGGTTGATTGGGCATGGAGCGGGTCCACGGACGAGACATTTTTCCAGTCTGGGGTATTATTTTGCAAAACCCATGAGAAAAAACTGTGTAGTACAAGGAAAAACTTGCAAGGCAACAACTTAAAAGACCTCAAGGTTCTCAAGGAAACATAAGCGATTTTGCACGGAGAAGAACTACTTAGCATATATCTTACATGCGAAAAGCAAACACACGATACAACACTCAGGATGCGCGTACACATTCCTGACATGTTATTTAGACTAGCGCACTCCTCCGGAAAGCGGCAAACACACCAATACAAACTAGCGTACAGAGGAAACACAACACATCATACAAGCAGACATAACGCGCGGCTACTCGGCGCTCTCAGTCGGAGATGGTGAAGATTTCCTTCCCTTTGCCGATGGCAAGACTCAGCGGTCCAGGAGAATCAACCTCCACCTCCTCTCTAGCTGGCTCCTGGCGCGTAACGCTGCGCTGCGGTGATGGTGCGGGAGCGACGGGTGGTAGAGCGGGTGCGGCAGGCGGTGCAGCTCTGACTGGAGTAGGAGAGATGACTCGGTCGAACTCCTCAGTGGTAGGCAGACGGCGAGCGGTGGCCAAAACGGCCGGTGCATAAGAGGCTGAAGACGAGACGAAAGTCAGAGGCGGTGCCGTGTGGAGAAGCTCCTTCCTGCTGGCAGGACCGCCCCGGACTAAGTCCATGCGGGCAGCCACAAGATCGTCTACGAGGTTGTCGAAAGACTCCTCCAGAGCCTTGAGATACTCCACAACCATCTCGATGGCTTCATCTCGCTCTCCCCGATGGCAGGCGAATGCATAGTGACTGGTGTATGGCACATGGCATGGGAGGTAGCGGTAGCGACGAGTCTTCATCGTAGGAAGGAAGTCCCGAAGACGAGCTATCGCCTCACGGGCAGCCATCTGCATGGCATGCCTCTCCGTAGGCATGGCCCTTCCCACAAAACGGAAGTGGCGAGCTGTAGAACGTCCTCCCTTGAATTGCACCACAGCTTGGTGCATAGGCACGTCGTCGCTGAGCTTGTGCTGATAGAGCGTGAACTCCGGGCGGGCTGCTGGCCCGATCGCGAGCTTGGTGATGGAGACGAGGAGCTTGACAAACCCCTCGGGCACGTTCGTGAACACTCGATTCTCAGTGCTACTGCCAGCCATCTACAAAAGTAGGCAAAAATTCTGAGTAGTCATGTCATAAATTTATGATGACCAACAGAAAATAGCTACAATTTGCAAAATGCTGAAAAAGCACAAAAGACGCTAATAACCGATTAGCGATCGCACCTAGTGGCTTCCTACAGTCAGCCTGGCTCTGATACCAAGCTTGTCACGACCGGTTTTTCAATAAAATAATTATTGAGAGACCAATCCCTTTTACGGACCAGTAAGGAAGAATTCCTTCCCACTGGTAGACAATATCTTTGTCACAGAAGAAAAATACCAGGAGTACTGAATATAATACAAGGTTGAGCGGAGACTGCCCAACATTTTATTACATGTACGCCGATAAAACGAGACGGCGGATAGGGTGGCATAACTACTAACTCACGATAAAAATAGTGGTGGAAATATCACCGCGAAGCGAGTGATATGACTCCTGAAGACTACAGCTCTTCGAGCGTCGGAGTGAGACTCGAGGAGGCTTATTGCGGGTGGCGGAAGCGTATATAATACAAGTGACCAATATCCGGGATCGCGCAGGACTGACTGGGACTCCTCTAGGCGTCGGATGCGCTATCAAACTCTTCATCCAAGAGATCGCCTTCGTCAACATCTGGCCAAATCAACAAGCCAGGTGAGTACTATGAAAGTACTCGCAAGACAGTTCGGACATAAGATATAACAAATGTAAACATGAAGCATATGTACAGATTAACCAGTGCGTTCAGGCATAGAGATAATAATTACTGGGTGCCAAACGAGGGTCTGAATGACTCCTCGAGAGGAAACTGCAGAATAGTAGTACTGGTGCCAAACGAGTGTCTGAATGACTCCTCGAGAGGAAACTGTAGAATAATAATGCTGGTGCCAAACGAGTGTCTGAATGACTCCTCGAGAGGAAACTGCAGAATAATAATGCCGCAGTCGGGCGTCGGGGCGACACCACATAAAGGGCTTATAACAGAAAATAAAGGCAATGCATGCCACAGTCGGACATCTGAGCGACATCACATAAAGGGCTTATATTTAAAGTAAGAAACAAAAAACACGCCACAGTCGGACGTCTGAGCGACGTCACATAAAGGGCTTATATTTAAAGTAAGAAACAAAAAACACGCCACAGTCGGACGTCTGAGCGACGTCACATAAAGGGCTTATATTGTAGCTCAATAATTCAGTAGCTCGAGAGTATAAATCATTTCAAGTACGAGGCAAATATAAGGTTAGTCCATCCACAGTAATAATAATTAAACTGGGTTTACCACTTGAACTTGTTCACCGGGGGACAAGTTTTCCACGTGGATAGATATGGATACACTGATCTCACTACTTGATCGTGGATACGATGACTTTGAAGGATTTGACTCTGCAGAGTTTGTACTTAACCACAGCCAACGGATTTGAGTAGTCACAGGGACTAGTTCCGTTTACGGTGTTTTGGAAGAAACATGTCTAACCAGTACACACCCTTTCAATCTTCCGAAGCCAGGGATCACCCTCGGCAACGTTCAAGAAAAACCTTGAGACGGGGAGGCTACAACCTCGCGTAGCATGGGATCAAATTTCTATACGCGCGCTCTAAGGGGGTGCCCCCCCTCTCGGTCCCAACCGGAAACACCCATGCCCCCTGACCGGATGACTGGCTTTAATCCTGGGCCAAGGTACCATCATCCCGGCCCCTCTGTTTGGTGTGTACACGGAAAGAGGTTACCAACTTACTAAACCGCATCCTGGCAAAAGAAACATGTGGTAGCACGGAAGGGAAAAGAACGATAACGTGGCTCCGTCCACGTTAACGTCGGGATTTTCGGATGACGCAAGGCTGGTATGCTACAACAGTACCACCTTGCTGCCCTTCATGTCACCACATGATTAGGCCATCTCTCACCAGAGATCATCGCAACTTTGGAACATACGGGTAGTTGCCTCGCAAGCAACGGGGAACTCACCGATACTCATATGCCACGCACAAACTTTCACGCAAACATGCAAAACACCTATCATATCAAAGGTTCAAACATGCTTGCCTGGTTCGGAGAAGTCGGAGTCTAGCTCGGCGAAGTTCGTGGCTCCGTCACCTCTTCCGGTACCTACGGCAATAACGGAAACGGGCACTAATGTGAAAACCAACGCGTGCATAAAAATTTCTCCAAATTTTTTCCAAATAAATCTCATTAAAAACTAGACAAAATTTTAAGACTGTCAGAAAAAGAATCACTCAAAAATCACTTTTCATTTCAAAGTTATAAAGGTTTCTGTCCAGGGACCCATCTGTAATGAAACAGAAAAGTTCCAGGGTTTTAACTGAGAAAACAGAAAACGGTTCGATTGGAAATGCGCAAGCTCAAGAGGGAAAGCGTATTTGCCCGAAGGCGCCAACAGAAAACGTTTCGCGTGGGGAAACAGAAGAGAGGCTGACAGGGGGGTCCCACATGTCAGGTTTAAAAAGCTTGCCGGCGCCCGAAGACTGCGGTGGACGCCGGCGTCGAACCACGGCGAGTCAGGAAGATCGGAGTGTACCAAGAGCTTCAGTGTGTTCTTCCGCGTCGGTGGGTGGTGGACTCGACCAACGGGGAGCACCACGTCGACGGCGACACTTTCTCCGGCGGACGGCGGCTCGGGTGATGGTGGAGAACTCCGGTGGAGGGCTGCAAACTTCGAATTGAAGCGCGGGTCAGAAGGAGGGATGCATAGTGAAGCTACTGGCAAGAGATGGGAGGCAGAGGCGCACGCACGGGAGCGAATCGAGCTGGATCCCGTGGCGGGTCGCGGCGGCCGGAGTCGAGGAAGGAGACCTCCTCGGGGCTCTTCCAGTGGCTAGGCGTGCTCTAGGTGGAGTGCAGAGGTGGTGTGGGTTCGAGTTGAAGCTCGGGGCCTCTATTTATAGGCGGATCGATGAGGTGGCCGTGAACGGAGAATCTCCGGCGAGCAATTACGGCGATGCAGTGGATTGGCAGGAGGTTTGAGTGGCCAGGCAGCATCAGTGGAAGTTACTGGTGTCGTTCCCCCGCTAATCCCGACTGGTCTTGGCGTAACGGCGCCGGTCCACGGTGGGTGGCCGCACGGGCACGACGGCGGCAGAGAGCGCGCTCCGCGCCCTGTGGTTCACGACAAGAGTGGCAGCGCGTTCGGGGGAGTGGAAGGCCACGCGGCGCGCTCCGGTGGCTTGGGCGGCGCTGGGTGGCGCCGTCGGCGCTGTGCCTCTCTCTGGCGGCGGCAAAGCCGCCGCTGGCGTCGGTCACGGGGCGGCGCACCTTCTGCTGCTCGTCGCCGACGTCCGCAAGGTGCCAGACGCTTGTGCAATGCAGAGGACAAGGGGGAGGGGACAGGGAACACGGTGACACAGCGGCAGTGGCGAGATCGACGTCGGGTTCTGAAGAAAACGACAGTGCACTGAAATGTTCTCTGAACTTTACTGAACCTGATTTTGACAATGCACTGCAGGTGTTCGACAGAATGATTTGGCAATGAGAAAAAATTTCCTGGGGCTGGGACTTGGTGAGGTGACCACTCAATGCACCCAGAGGCTGCCTGATTTTACTTGGAATTCTTGGAGAAAGATTTGAATGAATTTCACCAAATTTGACAAATCTGGTCCAAACTTGCAGCAAGTGTAGTTTGAAAATTTTGAACTGAAGACCAGTGGATCTTCATGGATCTTGGTTGAGGGTTCAAGGGACTAGGAAGGGAAAAAGGTTTGGGGGCAAAAATCCAAACAGAAAGTGCAGTTCCTTTGTAAATCACCAATGGCTAGAATAGAAGACAGAAATTTGTTTGAATATGATTTAAATGGAAAAAAATCATACGGGGAGGTTCAACTTGCTGGATTTGATGCAAATCATGATCCAAAGGTGAGGGAAGGTTTAGGAGAGTGGATTTGCACTAAGGCCATGGCAAGAGAGAAATGTTGAAAGTGGCAAAGGATTTATCCAAAAGCCATAGTGCATTTTCAAAGAGATTTTCAAAAGGCATTTTTCTCAAGTGAAAAGTATTTTGTCTTGAGTTCAAATAAAAAGGCAAGGACCTCCAAGACCAAAAGCAAGTCTTGGGTGAATCCAAATAAAACTCTTGTCATGAGAAAGATATTTGAAAGGGAGGGTTCTTTGAAGAAATTTTTTAATTCACCTCCCTCAAGTCAAATAAAATCTTTTGAAAAATCCAAAAAAAACTTGGGTGTCACAACACCTACCCCCTTAGGAAAAATCTCGTCCTCGAGATTTCTGCTGATCCTCAAATAGATTTGGATATTCTGTCCGAAGGAAATCTTCCCTTTCCCATGTAGCTTCATCCTCAGTGTGGTTGCTCCACTGAACTCTGTAAAACTTTGTCGTTTTCTGACGGGTCCTCCGTTCAGACTCTTCTAAAATCTTTACTGGCCTTTCTCTGTAGGTGAGGTCTGGTTGCACATCAATGCTTTCATGGGGTACATGCTTCTCCGGGTTACTCACACATTTTCTCAATTGTGAGACGTGGAATACGTCATGGACGTCTGATAGCTCCTTGGGTAGGTCTAGTTGGTAGGCTACCGTGCCTCTTCGTGCCTTTACACAAAATGGTCCAATAAATCTTGGGGCTAGCTTCCCCTTAATTTTGAACCGTTGTAGACCCCTCATAGGAGATACTCGGAGGTATACGGAATCACCGGGTTCAAAGCTGACCTCACGATGCTTCTGATCATAGTAGCTCTTTTGTCGGCTCTGCGCTGTCTTCAGTCTGTCCCTGATCTGCTTAACTTTCTCCTCGGCCTCTTTAAGCATGTCTGGGCCGAAGATACGGCTGTCACCTGTTTCTGACCAATTCAGTGGGGTACGACACCTTCGTCCGTACAATGCTTCAAAGGGTGCCATTTGCAAGCTGGCTTGGTAACTGTTGTTGTAAGCAAATTCGGCATACGGCAAAATCTCTTCCCAACTGGACCCATAGGTGAGCACACAGGCTCTCAGCATATCCTCTAGGATTTGGTTTACACGTTCCGTTTGTCCATCTGTCTGAGGGTGGTACGCTGTACTGAAAGCTAGTTGCGTGCCCAGAGCTTATTGTAGGTGATCCCAAAATTTGGAGACGAATTGTGTGCCTCGGTCGGATATTATAGTCTTTGGGACTCCATGCAAGCAAACTATGCGGGAGAGATAAAGTTTTGCCAGTGTTTGTGTGGAGTACGCAGTCTTCACGGGAATGAAATGAGCAACCTTGGTTAGTCGGTCTATGATGACCCATATGGTGTCATTACCACGCTGTGATCGGGGTAGTCCGACGATGAATCCATTCCTATTTCATCCCATTTCCACTCTGGTATCCTGTTTGGCTGG
The DNA here is from genome assembly GCF_018294505.1 of Triticum aestivum. Lineage (NCBI taxonomy): Eukaryota > Viridiplantae > Streptophyta > Magnoliopsida > Poales > Poaceae > Triticum > Triticum aestivum. The sequence goes on from NC_057805.1 coordinate 83,857,574, forward strand.
AGTAGCCCTGCTGGCTTTTGATGCTTGGCCTTGATGCGCTGACATGAATCGCAACAAGCAATAAATGCGGCTATATCTCTTTTCATACCGTGCCACCAAAATCTTTCCTGAATGTCTTTGTACATTTTAGTTCCTCCAGGATGGATTGAGTATGGAGCAGTGTGGCTTTCGGTCAAGATTTGTTGCTTGAGTTCCTCAATGTTAGGTACGCAAAGTCTGTCTCCGTACCATAATATTCCTTCACTGTCTATGACGAATTCTGAAGCCTTACCAAGGTCCATTTTCTTCTTTATACCTTCGATGCTGGGATGTCCCTGTTGAGCCTTCTTAATTTGTTCCACCAGGGTGGGTAGTATCTCCAGATTTGATACGGTGCCCTCAGAGACTAACATCATGTTGAGCCTAGCGAACTCTTGCTGAAATTCAGGCCTCAAGTTTTGCGGACCATCATTGTCCGGGCTGGGGTTTCGACTAAGGGCATCGGCCACTACATTTGCTTTCCCCGGATGGTAGTGAATACAGACATCATAGTCCTTGACCAGTTCCAACCAGCGTCGTTGGCGTAAATTTAGCTCTGGCTGTGTGAAAATATATTTGAGGCTCTTATGGTCTGTATATATTTCACAGCGATTTCCCAACAGAAAGTGCCTCCACTCCTTGAGTGCATGAATGACTGCTGCTAGCTCCAAGTCATGTGTTGGGTAATTTTCCTCATGTTTTCGCAGCTGCCTGGAGGCATATGCGACAACTTTGCCATCCTGCATTAGTACACATCCGAGACCTTTTCGGGACGCGTCACAATATACTTCAAAACTCTTGTGTATGTCTGGCACAGTTAAGACCGGTGCGGTTGTCAGCTTCTTCTTGAGTTCTTGGAAGCTTTTCTCGCATGCTTCCGTCCACACAAATTTCTTGTCTTTCTTGAGCAACTGTGTTATAGGCTTTGCCACAGTGGAGAATCCTTCAATAAATCTTCTGTAATATCCGACCATTCCTAGGAAACTCCGCACATCTGTAACGTTGGCGGGTGGCTTCCAGTCAAGTATGGCTTTGACTTTTTCTGGGTCTACGGCCACGCCTTCTTGGTTCAATATATGGCCTAAGAAACCAACTTGTCTTAGCCAAAATAGGACACCACGCAATTCCGTTGAGACGACACCGTTTAGAGAAACCTAAGTTGTCGTTTCTTAAAAGGTTGGGGCTGCGACGCTTATGTGAAAAAGTTTCAGGCTGATAAGCTCGAACCCAAAGCGGATAAATGCATCTTCATAGAATACCCAAAACAGTTGGGTATACCTCCTGTTTCAGATCTGGAAGTAAACAAGTCCTTTCTCGAGAAAAAGTTTCTCTCGAAAGAATTAAGTGGGAGGATGGTGGAAACTTGATGAGGTTATTGAACCGTCACTTCAACTAATGTGTAGCAGGGCACAGGAAGTTGTTCCTGTGGCACCTATACCAATTGAAGTGGAAGCTTATGATAGTGATCATGAAACTTCGGATCAAGTCACTACCAAACCTCGTAGGACGACGAGAATGCGTACTACTTCAGAGTGGTACGTAATCCTGTCTTGGAAGTCATGTTGCTAGACAACAATGAACCTACAAGCTATGGAAAAGCGATGGTGGGCCCGGATTCCGATGAATGGCTCGAGGCCATGAAATCCGAGAGAGGATCCATGTATAAAAGCAAAGTATAGACTTTGGAAGAAATACTTGGATAGTCGTAAGGCTGTTGGGTGCAGATGGATTTTAAAAGGAAGACATACAGGGATGGTAAGTGTCACCATTAAGAAAGCTCGGCTTGTCGTTAAGATGTTTTCTGACAAGTTCAAGGAGTTGACTACGATGAGAATTTCTCACTCGTAGCGATGCTAAGAGTTTGTTGGAATTGTATTAGCAGTTACTGCATTCTTTATGAAATCTTGCAGATAGGATGTCAAAACATTGTTTCCTTGACGATTTTCTTGAGGAAAGCTTGTATGTGATACAACCAGAAGGTTTTGTCAATCCTGAAAGATGCTAACAAGTATGCAATGCTCCAGCAATCCTTCTAAGGACTGGAGTAAGCATCTCGGAGTTGGAATGTACGCTTTGATGAGATGATCAAAGATTTTGGGTTTATACAAAGTTTATGAGAAACTTGTATTTCCAAAGAAGTGAGTGGGAGCACTATGGAATTTCTGATGAGTATATGTTGTTGACATATTGTTGATCAGAGATGATGTAGAATTTCTGGAAAGCATACAGGGTTATTTGAAAAGTGTTTTTCAATGGAAAACTTGGATTAAGCTACTTGAACATTGAGCATCAAGATCTATAAGGATAGATCAAAAACGCTTAATAGTACTTTCAAATGAATACATACCATGACAAGTTTTAGAAAGAGTTCAAAATAGATCAGCAAAGAAGGAGTTCTTGGCTGTGTTACAAGGTGTGAGTATTGAGTAAGTCTCAAGACCTGACCACAGCAGAAGAGAGAGAAAGGACGAAGGTCGTCCCCTATGCTTTAGACGTAGGCTCTATAGTATGCTATGCTGTATACCGCACATGAAGTGTGCCTTGCCATGAGTTAGTCAAGGGGTACAATAGTGATCCGGGACTGGATCACATGACAGCGGTCGAACTTATCATTAGTATCTAGTGGACTAAGGAATTTTCTCGATTATGGAGGTGGAAAAGGAGTTCGTCGTAAAGGGTTACGTCGATGCAAACTTTGACACTAATCCAGATGACTCTGAGTAGTAAACCGGATTCGTATAGTAAAGCAGTTATTTGGAATAGCTCCAAGTAGCGCGTGGTAGCTGCATCTACAAGATGACATAGATATTCGTAAAGCACACACGGATCTGAAAGGTTCAGACCCGTTGACTAATAACCTCTCTCACAAGCGAGATATGAACAAACCCCATGGGTGTTGGATTCATTACAATCACATGGTGATGTGAACTAGATTATTGACTCTAGTAAACTCTTGGGTATTAATCACATGGCGATGTGAACTAGATTATTGACTCTAGTGCAAGTGGGATACTGTTAGAAATATGCCCTAGAGGCAATAATAAATTGGTTATTATTATATTTCCTTGTTCATGATAATCGTTTATTATCCATGCTAAAATTGTATCGATAGGAAACTCAGATACATGTGTGGATACATAGACAACACCATGTCCCTAGTAAGCCTCTAGTTGACTAGCTCGTTGATCAATAGATGGTTACGGTTTCCTGACCATGGACATTGGATGTCATTGATAACGGGATCACATCATTAGGAGAATGATGTGATGGACAAGACCCAATCCTAAGCCTAGCACAAGATCGTGTAGTTCGTTTGCTAAGAGCTTTTCTAATGTCAAGTATCAATTCCTTAGACCATGAGATTGTGCAACTCCCGGATACCGTAGGAATGCTTTGGGTGTACCAAACGTCACAACGTAACTGGGTGGCTATAAAGGTGCACTACAGGTATCTCCGAAAGTGTCTGTTGGGTTGGCACGAATCGAGACTGGGATTTGTCACTCCGTGTAAACGGAGAGGTATCTCTGGGCCCACTCGGTAGGACATCATTATAGTGTGCACAATGTGACCAAGGAGTTGATCACGGGATGATGTGTTACGGAACGAGTAAAGAGACTTGCCGGTAACGAGATTGAACAAGGTATCGGGATACCGACGATCGAATCTCGGGCAAGTAACATACCGATTGACAAAGGGAATTGTATACGGGATTGATTGAATCCCCGACATCGTGGTTCATCCGATGAGATCATCGTGGAACATGTGGGAGCCAACATGGGTATCCAGATCCCGCTGTTGGTTATTGACCGGAGAACGTCTCGGTCATGTCTGCATGGTTCCCGAACCCGTAGGGTCTACACACTTAAGGTTCGATGATGCTAGGGTTATAGGGAATAGATATACGTGGTTACCGAATGTTGTTCGGAGTCCCGGATGAGATCCAAGACGTCACGAGGAGTTCCGGAATGGTCCGGAGGTAAAGATTTGTATATGGGAAGTCATCATACGGTCACCGGAATGATTCGGGAGTTGCCGGTATTGTACCGGGACCACTGAAGGGGTTCCGGGGGTCCATCGGGAGGGTCCTCCTGCCCCGGAGGGCCCTATGGGCTGTATGTGGAGAGGGACCAGCCCCTTAGTGGGCTGGGCGCCTTCCCCCCCAGGGCCCATACGCCTAAGGGTTTGGGGGAACCCTAAGGGGAGGCGCCCCCCTTGCCTTGGGGGGCAAGGCAACCCCCTGGCCGCCGGCCCCTCCTCAGATTGGATCTGAGGGGGCTGGCCCCCCTCTCCCTTGCCCCTATATATATGTGGGGGGTGGGAGGGCAGCCGCACCCACGTTCTGGCGCAGCCCTCCCCCTCTTCCATGTCCTCCTCCTCTCCCGCGGTGCTTGGCGAAGCCCTGCAAGATTGCCACGCTCCTCCATCACCACGACGCTGTCGTGCTGCTGCTGGATGGAGTCTTCCCCAACCTCTCCCTCTCTCCTTGCTGGATCAAGGCGTGGGAGACGTCACCGGGCTGCACGTGTGTTGAACGTGGAGGCGCCGTGGTTCGGCGCTTAGATCGGAATCAACCGCGATCTGAATCGCTACGAGTACGACTCCTTCACCCGCGTTCTTGCAACGCTTCCGCTTAGCGATCTACAATGGTATGTAGATGCACTCCCCTTCCCCTCGGTGCTAGATTACTCCATAGATTGATCTTGGTGATGCGTAGAGAATTTTGAATTTCTGCTACGTTCCCCAACAGGAACCAATATGAGCATCCAGGTTCTGCTGTTGGTTATTGACCGGAGAGGTGTCTCGGTCATGTCTACATAGTTCTCGAACCCGTAGGGTCCGCGCACTTAACGTTCGATGACGATTTTGTATTATATGAGTTATGTGAATTTGTGACTGAATGTTGTTCGGAGTCCCGGATGAGATCACAGACATGACGAGGAGTCTCGAAATGGTGGAGAGGTAAAGATTCATATATAGGACGATGATATTCGGACACCGAAAGTGTTCTGGGGGTACCGGGTACATATCGGGTCACCGAAAGGGGTTCCGGGCACCCCCCAGCAACTATATGGGTCTAATGGGCCAAGAGGGGGACAGACCAGCCCCTAAGGGGCTGGTGCACCCCCATATAGGCGAAAATAGGAGGTGATGGAAAGATGGGAAGAGAGAAGGAAGGGAAGGAATTCGGCCTCCCCCTTCCTTCCCTCTCCCTCGTCCTTCCTTCCCCCTCCGGAACTTATGGAAGGGGGGAGGCCGAATTGGGGAGGCGCGCAAGTAGGATTCCTTCTACTTGGGGCGCCCCCTTGGCTGCCACCCCTCCCCTCCAACCTATATATATATATATGTGGGTGGGTGGGCACCGCTAGAAGAGACACCAACAATTGTTAGCCGTGTGCAGCGCCCCCCTTCACAATTTACGCCTCCGGTCATATCGTCGTAGTGCTTAGGCAAAGGCCTGCGTGGATCACTTCACCATCACCGCCACCACGCCTTCGTGCCGACGGAACTCTCCCTCGACACTTTTCTGGATCAAGAGTTCGAGGGACGTCATTGAGCTAACTGTGTGCAGAACTTGGAGGTGTCGTACGTTTGGTCCTTGATCGGTCGGAACGAGAAGAAGTTCGACTACATCTACCGCGTTGTCTAGCCCTTCCGCTTTCGATCTACGAGGGTACGTAGACACACTCTCCCCCTCTCGTTGCTATGCATCTCCCAGATAGATCTTGCGTGAGCGTAGGATTTTTTTTGAAATCGCATGCTACATTTCCCAACAAACTGTACATCAACGGTAGGCAATTTATAGCATTTATAGGCAATTGAACATCAAGCGTATGCAATTGACCATCAACAATAGGCAATTGAGCAGTCATGATACACAAGTTGGGATAATGTTACCGAAATTCACAGATAGTAGAAAATTTATAGCATTTATAGGCAACTGAACATCAAGCGTAGGCAACTGACCATCAACCATATACAATTGAGCAGTCATGAAACACAAGTTGGGATAATGTTACCAAATTTCGCAGATACATTTCTCGTTTTTTATGAAAATCAACCTAATAGTCAGTCCTACTAGGCCAAAAAGAAAAGTTGCTTCCCTATAGTTCCCTCCATTGCACCCAAAGTTGCCCTTGAAAAAAAGTTTGATGAAACCTACTCAGAAGAACTCGTCATGAGAAACCAAACGGTAAAAACGGAATTGGATTTCGATGCTTGAATAAAAAGTTATGGATTTTATAACCTTTTTAAACCCTAAATAAATGCACGTGGGGACATGATCTAGGCTAATTTCATCGGTAGCCATGTGCGCACGGGATGTGGCCAAAGAATTTCCTTTTCTAGTGTAGACAGCTTGACACAACGACATGTAGTTACTATATAAAGATGTGCGCTCAAAACAACCAACAAGCGCAGGGGCGCTCCCTAGCCACATCCTTTTTAAAAATATGAACATTCAAATTTTTAAAGCTTTTTTAAGTTCTAATTCTGAACAATTTTTTAAATTCCATTTTTTTTAAAAAAATAGAAGACATTGTATAGTTTTCGAATTTTGTGAATTAAAAAAATACGAAAACAAAAAATCTAAAGAAAAACAATGAAACAACTATGAAAAAACTAGAGCAAAAGCTTCCAGAAGCTTCCCAAAACAAAACAAACGCGTGCTCTGAAATTTGGCCGGCCCAGGGAATCGGTAGCGAGCGACTTCCCGTGTGAAGTGGCGCCAAAATGACATAGAGTGCATTGGATAGGAAATTCAAATCCCATCGACACCTTCCCCCATTGCCCAGGGGTTATTGCTTTTGGGCCTTGTTGTTATTGCTAATTGTTCCTGGGCTAGATATGTGTCTATCCATTTTTCCTTTAGCACAAACATATAAAAAAATCAGCACTAGATCTAGGCCTTTTATGTGTTTAAAAAAGTGACACTATCAGATCTGAGCCTTTTTGAAAAAAAAACTACTAAAAAAGGTCTGGTAGGGTTCCTATGCTTGTGAAGCAAACCAATGGGAAAAAACAAAAAAAACTAGTTGCGAGTCGATGGTGGACTTGCAATTGAGGCGGAAAAAGAGTTGGGCCCAATTGTGAGTCAAGAGCGGAACTGGGAAATAAGGATTAAGGGCCCAGTTGCATGTCTATGGTGAACTTGCAACTGGGACAACAAAAAGAAACGAGCCAAACTGTGAGATGGTGGTTGACTTGCAACTGGGGAAAATAGTCACAACCCTAGTTGCGACTTGTTGGTCGACTTGCGACCAAGGCAGAATTTTTTGGGCCTAGTTATGAGTCGAATGGTGGACTTGCAAATTGCGACAAAAAAATCAAAGAGCCAAGTTGCATGCAAATGATTGACTTGTAACTGGAGAAAACAAAAGGTTAGCCTAGTTGTGACTCAATGATGGATTTCCAACTAGGATAAAAAAATGGCCAAGCCTGGTTGCGAGTTGATGGTGGACTTGTAATTGTGTCAACAAAACGTCAAGGCCAATTGCGACTCAAGGATGGACTTACAACTGGGGCAAAAAATTGATCAAGGGTCTAGTTGCATATAGATGGTGGACTTGCAGCTCCAGAAAAATGGCCGGACCTAGTTGCGAAACGATGGTTGACTTGCATCTATTGCAAAAAAGGTATTTCCTCGCAACTGCGACAAAAAATATATCGTGCCCGGTTACATGTCAGGTATGGACTTGCAACTTAGAAGGGGTCGGGTCCCTCAGTTGCATGTCAGGTATGGACTTGCAATTTATAGAAAGGGCAGGGTCCCTCAGTTGTGTGTCAACGGTGGACTTGAAACTAGTACAATAAAAGGGTCAAGGCCCGGTTGCATGACGGTGGTGGACTTGCAACTAGGACAAAGGGATAAAGCCCCGGTTGCGTGTCAAAGGTGGACTTCCAACTAGGGATAAAACAGTTGTGTATCAAGGATGGACTTGCAACTAGGACAAAAGAGGAGGTGGGCCCATTTTCATGTCAAGAGTGGACTTGCAACTAGAACAAAACATATGTTGTGACAAAATCTGACAACTAGATTGCAAAATAAGTTGGCAAGTAAGATAGTTTAATGTGGTCACTAAGTGACTCATAATTCGACAACTAAGTGAAAATAAATCCGACAACTATCAATGTAAAAAATTACATTGAACTAAAAGTGTCGGTGCAATAGACCCTGGGTCTGTCGCCCAGACTATGCACAGGCATGAGAACAAGATTGAAGCACCAGCCCAATTCAGAGATTGAGGGACCAAGAGATTTGAAGAACCAACATGCAGTTTAGAGGGACCAAGATCAAGCCAAAAGAGCAATATATCGCAAGAGAAGGGCCTCCCTTGCCGGGCAGGCGAGCCCGGCAAGGAGCAAGGCCACCACCAAAAGCAGGCAACCCAGGCAACCCGGCATGATCTGCCGGGCCTCGCGGGGAATGAACCACCCCACCAACCACTCAAGCATGACCCACGTCGTCTATCAGTGTGGTGTCAAGCTGCAAGGTGATCAAGTGGCAACCATTCGCCACATGGCGGCCTTTTCCTACAGAAGAAACCCACTGATGACACCCGTCCTGCGACATGTCAAGAGAACAGGCGCGGAGCTGGCAAGATAGCCCGGCAAGCCTTGCCGGGCAACCAGTGATGTGACACTAAGCAGTGCATTTAATGCACCCTGTCAGCCTGCAGAGTTAGGTATGATAGCACTGTTTGCTATCATATCAGTGGATAATTACTACTTTGCCATTGTGATGACCCCTTGATATATAAAAGGAGGCCCATGGAACTCGTTGGAAGGGTTGTTAGGTTGACAAACCCACACCCCCATACGTGCGTAGTAGCTGCTTCCCTACGGCGACCCCTGCCGGGCAAGTGTACTGCGTTTCACCATCCCAACTCCACCATCAGTCCACCAAAGCAGGAGTAGGGTTTTACGCCTCATGGCGGCCCGAATCGTGCGTTGGTCTGCTCTTTGCGCAACGCGACATCCCCCTGCCGAACCAGCAAGGGCCTCCTGGTCCCATAGGTGGCCGTGGATATACCGCGAAATCTTTGGCGCGCCAGGTAGGGGGCTCGCTTGCGCAAACATGAAAGCGTGCACAGCGCGTCATCATCATCACCATCTTCGTCTTTGTCGACGCCATCGATCATGGCGCCTAAGAAGAAGAAGTCCGACACTTCAGCCCATCCGTCCACCTTGAAGGATCCGCCGCCCGCGGCCTCTAGTGCCTCGGAGGATGCGGGGGCGAGCGAGGACGTGAACGCTGCTGGGGGCGTGGCTGGAGCAGGTGGCGCCATCGCCACTCCCCCCCGCGGCCGACACGGGGGCTGGAGATGTCGTAGGAGGACAGCATCAACAATGCCTTGGCGGTCACGCTCCACAAGGTGCGGGCGAGGGGGTCACTCCGTATGCACCCTCTCCTCCCACTGAAGGCACAACCGCAGCAAACTGCGCTCGGTCCGGGGTGAGCCATCGCCCTCCGGCCGCATGTGCCTCCTCCCGGACGAGCCGACCAGGCCGCTGCACTCGACGGAGCCGCTGACCCTCGAGCACCACCGCTGTGCGACCCCGTTGTTCAAGTGGCCGTCCCACAATTGTGTGGATGCAGCACCGCCACCTTCGCCGCCGCTGGCACAATCAGGAGCCAGGCGATGATGCGGTCGACGTCATCAACATCTATGCCAAGCAAAACCACGAAGGCTATGGCGCGAGCTCAGTTGCTACTAAGGTTTCCGCCAGCGGCCGAGCAGATGGATGAATGGCGTGCCATCATCCTAAGCCTGCTCAGTTTCGCTGAAGCTGGGGGCTCATGATGAGTTGGCCCGCCACGACCTCCCCAAGCGACAGCAACCGCCCATACTCCTGGCCGAACGGAGGGGTCCGTCCCCACGGTGCAGTCCCCACCACGGTAGCCGACGCAGGCGTAGCCAAATCAAGACCCTGACGATGTCTCGATGGCCTCTTCTAACCCTCGAGCACGTCCAGGCCAACGTCGAGCCCCAGAGGATAGGCGGCGGGGAGACGCATGCGTCGTCATAGATCGGCGCCACGACGACTCCCGCCAGACCGACGGGTGCGGCGGCCTCAACGTCGACGAGCCTGCCCTCGGTGTTGGCGGGTGCCTACCTTTCGAGGTCGGCTGCCCTGCCTTTACACGAGAGCTACGGCAAGTCCGTTGGCCGTCCGCTCGCATGTTCAAGCCAGAGATACCTGAGAAGTACGACGGGAGACTAAACCCGGCAGAGTTCCTGAGCATCTACACCAATGTTGTTCAAGTTGCCGGGGGAAGAGATGAGAAGGTGTTCGCCAACTACTTCCCTTTGGCCCTCAAGTCCAACATGAGGTCTTGGCTGATGCACCTGCCGGAGAATTCCATTTCGTCATGGGCAAACCTGTGCCACGAGTTCATTGGTGCCTTCACCAGTGGCCACCAAGAGCCCGGCACGCCCAACGACCTGCAACTTCTCCAGCAGAAGGAAGGAGAAACTCTCCGTAAGTATTTACAAAGATTCAGTAAAGTTCATAGGAATATTCCAAATATCCATCCGGCAGCCATTATAGTAGCCTTCCAGTCCAATGTGCGCAACCGTCGCATTCGTTCTATGATGAATGTGTGGTTGCCCAAGACTGTGAAGGAGCTATATATGCCGGTGGATAAGTGTGCTCGGATGGAGGAAGGAAGGAAGTTCCCCGGAGAGGAAGATTGCATCAATGTTGATTCAGAGGATGAAGGCGAATCAACCAGTAAGAGAAAGGGCAAGAAGCGCAGTAAGAAGCCAAGGGATAAGGCAGTGATGACTGTAGAAGGTTCGGGAACACCTAGTCCCGGCAAGAAGGCCAAAGCTGAGGCCCCCGGCAAGGAAGTTGCTGCTTGCATAGCCTACCGAGAAGCCGCTGCCGCCGAGAAAGCTAGGAAGGGAGATGGCCCATACTGCAAGATCCACCAAACCATGGGCCATGACCTTCAGGAGTGTTACCAGGTTGAGCAGCTTGTCAAGAAACAGAGGGCGGAATATGATAAGCGTGACAAGGAAATAGGTCAGAACACGCTGGCGGAAAGGGCCGAGGCGGTGAAGCAAATCGCCCCGGCAAACCCTTTCGGAACCAAGGAAAACCCACCAGGGGTCAAGAGAAGGAAGTCTGTGATGATGTGAGTGATGAAGGGAATGAAGAGGAGACCAGTGAGCAGGAATTTTAGAAGGCCACTAACACCCTATGCATTGATGGGGGTGCATCTTTGGACGCCTCCCACCGCCAGCTCAAGTGATGGGGCCGAGAGATCAATGCCGTGGAGCCAGCGCCAGAGGCCCGGAAACCGCTCAAATGGTCCTGCACGCCAATCATCTTTGATGAGGAGGATAATCCTGGCCGCACCACCGCGGTAGGATGCTTGCCATTGTTAGTCTCCCCGACAATTCACAACCTCAAGGTCACAAAGATGTTAGTGGATGGCGGGGCCGGGTTGAATCTGATTTCCCCAGCAGTTATCAGCAAGCTTCAGATAAGAGAAGAAGAGCTAGAGGTTACCGGCACGTTTCAAGGAGTTAACCCCTACAGGAGTCATCCTAAAGGGAAGATTACGTTGCTGGTGACATTTGGGGGAGAACTGAACTATTGGATAGAGAAGAAGGTTGTGTTTGATGTGGTTGCTCTCCCCTGCCGTACAATGGGATTCTTGGACGCCCGACCCTGGCCAAGTTCATGGCAACATCCCACTATGCTTATAACACTTTGGAGATGCCTGGGCCACTGGGAGTCATCACTATCCCATCGGATGAGAAAGATGCAATTATCTGTGTGGACAAGATGTACTGGGATGCAGTCGCAGCAGAGGCTGCGGTAGCAACAACTCCTGCCAAGGAAAGCAAAGGAAAGAAGAGGGATTGTAGGACCTCCAGCAAGGAGTCTGGGAAGCGTGCCCCCTATGAGTGCACGGCACCCGTTGACGACGTGCCGGAGTGTTCCAACAGCAAGAGATCCAAGGTTGCTGCACCCCAAGTGAAGAAGGTCCCGGCAGGGCTGGCTGGCATTGATGGTACTTTCACCATCAGCGCCACCCTTGATGACAAATAGGGAAGCGCGCTCGTTGCCTTCCTGCGGGCGAATATCGATGTGTTTGTCTGGCAACCATCTGATATCCCTGGTGTTCCCAGGGAGGTAATCGAGCACCACCTTGCGGTCTGCCCACACGCCCGACCTGTCAAGCAGAAAGTCTGGAAGCAGGCCTTGGAAAGGCAGCAGTTCATTGCCAAGGAAATCAAGAAACTAGAGGCAGCTGGCTTGGTCAGAGGAGTACTGCGTCCTACGTGGTTAGCAAATCCAGTGGTAGTCCAGAAGGCTAATGGGAAATGGAGGCTTTGCATTGATTTCACAGATCTCAATAAGGCTTGCCCAAAGGACCCATTTCCCTTGCCGCGCATCGACCAGATTGTGGATTCCACATCAGGGTGTGATTCGCTCTCCTTTCTGGACGCGTATTCCGGGTATCACCAGATCTTCATGTCCAAAGAAGATGAAGAGAAGACATCATTCATCACTCCATGTGGTACGTACTACTTTGTCCGCATGCCATTCGGACTAAAGAGTGCCGGGTCCACTTTTGCAAGGGCAGTTCAGATTGGTTTTGAGCCATAGTTACACAGAAAAATAGAAGCCTATATGGATGATATCATGGTCAAAACCAAGGATAAGACCACTCTTATCCAGGATTTGGAGGAGACATTTGCTAATCCACGCAAGATCAATTTGAAGCTTAATCCGGACAAGTGTGTGTTTGGTGTCCCCTCCGGCAAGCTTCTTGGTTTCTTCGTGTCCCATCGGGAGATCGAAGCTAACCCCGACAAGATCAAAGCCATCGAGCAGATCCAGGCACCAAGGACAGTTAAGGATGTGAGGCGCTTGACGGGATGCGTCGCCATGCTGAGTAGGTTCATTTCCAAGTCTGCCGAGCATGCCCTGCCGTTCTTTAAAATTTTGAAGAAGGTAGGGCCTATGGAGTGGACCCCGGAAGCAGATGCAGCTCTGCAGGAGTTGAAGGCCTACCTATCGTCTGTGCCTACCTTGGTTGCACCCAAACCCCAAGAGCCGTTATTGCTATACTTGGCGGCAACCAACCAAGTGGTCAGTGCGGCCTTGGTAGGACAACGAGAAGTAGATGAGGCATAAAGTGGGTAGATAACGGTAGAGTCAGAACAGGATCAGAACAACAATGAGCACGACAATGAGAGCAACCCCAAGGATGCGACAAGGAAGAAAGTGGTGCAGCGCCCAGTGTACTTCGTCAGCTCCTTGTTACAAGGGGCTAGATCGAGGTACTCTTGCGTGCAAAAGTTGATCTTTGGTCTCATTATGGCTTCAAGGAAACTGCGCCACTACTTCCAAGCCCATGAGATCATAGTTGTTACTCGTTTTCCATTGCAAAGGATACTCCGAAACCCTAAGGCTACTGGCAGAATAGTGGAGTGGTCTTTGGAGTTATCCAACTTTGGTTTGAGGTTTGAGAGCACATCAACTATTCAGAGCAGGGCGCTGGCAGAGTTTATTGCAGAATGGACGCCAACCCCTGATGAGGAAGTGACAGAGACAGCTATCCCCGGCAAGGAATCACCCCAAGAATGGATTATGTATTTTGATGGTGCCTTTTCCCTACAAGGTGCAGGGGCTGATGTGTTTCTCGTTGCCCCCTCCGGGGAGCACTTGAAGTACGTCGTCCAAATGCACTTTTCCCGGGAAGAAGCTACCAACAATACAACTGAGTATGAACGGCTCCTTGTCGGGCTCAGAATTGCAGCAGAATTGGGAATCAAGAAGTTGATCATACGAGGAGATTCACAACTTGTGGTGAGGCAAGCACTACAAAAAAAGACACATCTGTGACATTTTGGGCTGAACGAATTCTGTCATGCTTATGACACTTCTATGACGATAATTGTGACAAAACCCGGTATCATCATAGATGTGGTGGGATCCTACTTTTATGACAAAAAATCATGACAGAAAATGGGCGGGCCGGAGACGCAGCTGCATGACATTCTTTGGGCCGTCCATGACGGAAAAAACTATGGTAGAAGCGAGGGCGTGGAAAATATTGGGGGAGTTCCCAGTTACGGTGGGTGGTCGGGGGCCGAGGGATGCGCGTTTCTCTCGTACACGTACCCGCGTGTGTGAGGCGTTGCACTCTAACTGAACCCGAGCGAGGCGTTGGGCTCAAACTAAACCCGAGCGATTGCACTATCTACGTTACTGAACCCGAGCAATTGATCCCTTGCTGTTAACTGAACCCGAGTGATTCCTTCGCTACTGCTGCTAACTGAAGCCGATCGATGCTGCCTCTTGATGAACAGTGAGCGTTGTTGGGGGTTTGGATGAACAGTTCCCGGTGGGGGTTGGATGAAGAGGACCCCGTGGTGTTGCCGCTGGATGAACAGGACCCCGATCGATCGAGCCAGTGGATGAACGGGACCCCGTGGACGGGTGAATGAACAGGACCCCGTGGAGGGCTTGATGAACAGTACGACCCCGTGGAGGGCTGGTTGAACAGTAGCTGGTGGAGGGCTGGATGAACAGTAGCCTGTGGAGGGTGGGTTGAACAGGACCCCGTGGAAAGGGCTGGTTGAACAGTAGCGGATGGAGGAGCTCGCGGTGGAGGCTGGATGATCATGAGCCCGTGGATAAACAGTCACAGGTGGAGGCTGTAGGAGGTCGACGGTGGATGAACAGTAGCCCATGGAGGCTGGAGGAGGTTGACGATGGAGATGAACAGTATCCCGTGGAGTCCCGTTTTGCGGTACGCCACACCCCTCCTAATGAACAGGACCCCCGTTTCGACCGTAGCGCTCCAACACAAGTCCATTTCCTCCGTTTTGCGGTACGCCACACCCCTCCCGATCAACAGGACCCCGTTTCGACCAAGAGAAGTCTGTTTCCTCTGTTTTGCGGTACGCCAGACCCCTCCCGATGAACAGGATCCCATTTCGACCATGGTCGGTCGAACACAAGGCCGTTTCCTCCGTTCTGCGGTACGCCAGGCCTCGTTTCCATCAGTTGTTCCGCCCAAGCCGGTTGGCTCCCGATGAACACGATGACACATTCCGTTCCGACCCAGCCGGTTGGCTCCCCATGAACACGACGATGATGCAGTTTCTTCGTTCTGAACCAGCCATGTACACGAGCCCTGGCCGTACGTATGCGCGAGTAGGCGTTCGAGACCCCACCCGTATGTACGTACGTGGCCGTATTTACTTTCTTGCACCCTGGCCGCTGTATGTACGTGTACATGCTACGTGCGCGCCTCTACTAAGACACGTGTGTGCCTCTACTATGACACGTGCCCTTCCTTACACGGCCACGGTTCATCGCTGCAGCCTGCAGACAGACCGATCGACTAGTATGTACATACACGTTCACGACCAGAATGACAACGCTACGTACGCTTCGACCAAGTGGGTCCCGACTATCAGGCACTTCCT